>NC_135859.1:28064235-28386735 GCF_031162955.1 Sander vitreus
GATCAGTTTTTCAGCTATTCCATATTTCATAACGGCTGTCTTAATGGAAATATGAACAATCTGAATATCACCACTAAACACTGAAGGGTCTGTTCACCCAAATCACAAAAAAACACATTGTATCACTTCCCTTTAGTGGAGGATTAAACATGTTACTTAGTGAGCTTTAGAGGTGCTGGTAGGTGTGTTTTTTTGCTTTAGAGAGAGCAAGACAAGCTGTTTCCCCCTTCCAATTTTTATGCTAAGCTACAATAATTGCTCAAATACAAGTATTCCCTCAAAGTGCTTTTAAATGAAGAAATTATCTTTGTCATGGTTATAATGACAAAGATTTATTTTAATTTTATTTTTGTTACATATATTTTGAGCAGCACAGTCACACTTAATGGCATTATCATGTACATGTACATGAATTATTTATCAAATTCCATTCACTTCCATTTGGATGAACGGCCTCTTGCAGCTATACAGTTCATAAACTATTAACTACTACTAAATGATTATCTGAGATGCAATGCATTTGCTTGATTAAAATAATCAAAGGCGTGCTGTCAGGTCTAATATGCGTTTTGTTTTTGACATAGGTGTTTGACAGAAAATATTTGTTTATTGGCTGGCAGGTGTCTGATAAAGTTAGATTTCAGGACAGCTCAAATAGATTAAGGTCGACAGTTTAACTACTGTTCCATAATCCTCTTGACATGAATTAAATTAATGAAGATCCTGACAAGTGAAATTCTTTTCACTTGTCAGGATACATTATTTTCTTTATCTGGATGTCCCAACGTGTTGTTTCACGTACTGTATGTACACTACCTCTGAGAAACAAGATCAAAGGATAAGTTTAGTTTAAATCATTCAGTTTGCAAAGCTTTGTTTGCAATCAGTTTAACATCATAGTTTCCAGGAGTTAAATATACCTTCAGAAAAAATATCACAATTCTAAAGCATAAAAATATCAGAGAAATGGAATGCCAATATTGCATAGTGTCAAACAGTGTTTTCCCTAAGTTTGTGGAAGACTTAGGTGCATGTTATTTGGCGGGGGGTTTATGGGTCCTCCCTTAAGGAAATATTACGCTTCTTCAATACAAAAAAATGTAATTTCACATCATTTTGGACCATGGTTATTACCATATGTGTGTCTAAAACATTGGAAAAGCTAGAGCAGATAATAAATAAATGACACTCAAAAAGCCTAAAGGCAAAACTGAGTCCACTGAGGGCCAACTACAATAATTAGATCTGAGAAAAGTTAGTTACATTCATTTGGCCTAGGTGGCGCCCAAAACGGCTTGGATGTTGGGCCTAAGCCTTATATTGGTAAGGAAAACCAAGTCAATTTTTTTTTTTTTCAAATGGCCTTTGTCCTCCTCTATAGGATGGGGATTTGTTAGCCTAGAAACCTAGACGCACCCTAGCGGCAGCAAATGTAATTTGCAGCCAACATCTTGATGTGGGTCTGGCTTGTCAGGCTAGGGATTAGTTACATAATTTAGGTAATCCCAATAAACACAGACACAGATGTAATGAATTGTCTCCGTTTAAAGATGAGGTGGAAATTAGGACACACATTTAAAGATATTCACTTGAATTCGATGGATTCCTGCATCACAACAGTCATGTTATTTACATCATATCTACATAAGATGTTTTTTTGCATCTTGGCGCTGCTTAATGGGTTTTACTAATCCTTATATAGCACGCATGCAGTCACTAATTACTGTCACAATATGGAGGTAAAGTGGGATGCTCCATGAAGTGATGTGATGTGAGTCCACTTTGGTTTTGTATTTTTGCTTTTTCTGTCCTGTTTTTGTCTGAGTAGACACTGCAAAGCCTAATCAGCGTTTTGGCTCTTACCCTTGCCCGTGGCACTCGGTCATTTATGAGTGCGCCAGCCTGTGTTGTCGTGGTCTGCCATTTGTCTCTGGCGATGTTGACATGAAACATCCCACGCTGTCTTGTCAACACTACTGCGAGTCCTGTTTCTCATCATGTTGCAGCTGACAGATAATATGTTATAATTAGGATTTAATTATGAAATCTGTTTGAACTTGTAAATGTCAATGTTGCAGTTGCTTGTGTAGCATACCCCACAAAATTCACCATGCTAAAGGCTTTAATCATAGCTTGCGCATGAAAAATTCACGTATTGAAATTGATGATGATGTGAGAGTAGATCGAGAATGGAGCCACACCATCTGAGTTGGTCTAATCACTGTAAAGATTCCTCACCTACCACAAACCCTATCTCTTTTGTTGCCTGGCAACAAGCTGCCACCCAAGGGCTCCCATCATCTGATCTGGTAAATAACTATCGCCATTCACCACCACCCTCCCCCAGTGTATAAATGTCTATATTTTTTACATTGCAATAATTGTTTTAACCACCAATCAAGCCTCCCGTCCAAGCATTGTCATCTTTAATGAGCTTTTCAAGCCAGGCTCTGATTTGTGGTTAAGATTCACTCTCACAGAGAAGCTTAACTTGTTATTGACTGGAAAGACAGACGGTGGTTCTTCTTGGCTTTCAAACACAAAAGTTCCATTGTCTGTTTATGTATTGATGATACATTGCATCTTCTCAATGCCTTTTATTTTCTAGTCACACCTAATTCTGCAGCCTGTCATTGACTCGGCAGCTTTCTCCTGTCTGCTTCTTTCTCTCTCTTCCCCTCCTTTCCCTTCAGCATATTATTGTTCAGCTTCCATGTTACATTGCTGCTGTTGTCACAAACACTTGTGCATATGGTGCATCAAACACAAGCAAAATAAAACACCCACTTGCCTGCCAGTTAGAAGATATTAATCAATTAAAAAGCACACACACACTAGCTGAACTAAAGTGAAGGAGCCACTTTAGCACAAAGCGCTAACAAAATTAGTCACGTCTAAAGGCAAGGTCACTGAGCCACCTCCCACACTCTTGGCAGGGAAAAACTTTTTGCAATGCTGATAGAAACACACTTTAATTAAGACTGCTGCATTTTGGACTTAGATGTCACATCTGAAGATTAATAAGTTATATCAGGGGTGTGGTGGTATGCAAATAGAGCAGACATGCCTCCGAGCTAAACTAGTGCACTCAGTGTATCACCGAACAGAGCCAAATTAGCATGCTGGAACACAAGTGCTCTGTGGCCCCCTCCTAGGCTGAAGTGCTTGGCTCTACTTGTGGGCGAAATATTACCAGCCAGCTGCTCGCTAGATAACAAATAGGAACTGGAGCAGCAGAGGTTTGGAACATATGCAGGCGTTCGTGCCTTTGTTTGTCTGGTTTCACCATTGCAAAAAATCTAGTTTGCCTGTAAAGGAAAAGTCCTGAGAATATTGTAAGGTCACTGTGGCTCTGTCCCTCACTCTTCTTCTTGTTGGATTCTTGCCATGTTTATAGTCAGGAAATTAAAGCTGCTTCTCGTCTTGCTTCTTCTCTATATTCATCGTGAGTTGCTCTGGGCAACTGGGTTAGCTACATGTCAAACAAACCTAATGGATGCATTTCCCTCCCCTATTAAACATTTGCAAATTTACATCATTTACATCATGGTTGTCTTAGGAGAACTGGATAGCATGTTCCAAATATGTGCTCATCGGGCACATAAACAAAAGTTTTTCAGGTTTACTTTGGCTCCCGCATTTTTGGGCTCTTAGACCATGAGCACTAGAGTCTTCTCCGGCCGAGCCAGTTGGAAGTCCCACTGCACATGCACATTAGTGTTACTCCCGCTGGCCTAACCTGCATATTTCCTGCTACGTCCGTAGACTTTACATTGAGATGATGTCATGCACATGCAGACTTTTCTAGGCTCTGGGAAAGTTTTACAAATATAAAGCCTTCATGGGTTAAACATGTATAATACAAAGAGTAATAATTGACCTGTTTGTAGGTCAAGGTGTCCTGTGAAAAGTTTTACAGACGTCTCTTTTATAATGGTGGTCCATGAGCCTTTTCGTTGCAGTACAGCAAGTGGCCACTGGAACAAATTGGCAGCAAAGCTGAGTGGTGGCACTGCGGCACCCTATCCAGCTCTCTTAGTACATCCATGGCTTACATCCATTTTTGCTAGCTAGCTAGCTACCTGTCTTTTTCTTCTCTGCCTTCTTCTTTTTGAATAATTACTAAGTAAGGGTCATTAATGCCACCAACTGTCAATCAGTGGAATAGCATTAAACTTGTAATTTGCATTGCATCACCTGTGTGCACATCCTCATGCGTGTGCTAGTGCACATTCAGTTGGACCTCAGAATATTGTAAAAGAAAACACTATGATCATATCTTCTTGATACAATTTCACTTAAAGTATATAAACAATAATATAGATTCGTAGCAGCATGCACTTTGACCAGCTTTTCTCTGCATCCTTCACTCAAAAGAAGGCAAACTGCTCATGTTATTAAGAAACACTGAGGTGTGTTACCTCGGCCGGTCTACTGGCAAAGTCACCTTGACCTAAGCTGCGTCTTTTAATTTTCCACTACAGCTTTATTGCAAAGGTAATTACGCATGCAGTATATGAGAAAAACAAGCAAACTGTATTTGAGAAAAGGTTATGGTTGAAAGCTAAACTGCAATAATTAAGTTATTAATCTGGCCAGACGTAACACGTTTTTCCCATAAAGCTGTAGTTAGGTGTCATTTGTGCCTGCCTGCTGCTTCGGGTTGTTTTGATTTGGAGTGTGTGTGTGTGTGTGTGTGTGTGTGTGTGTGTGTTGTGAGGGATAATTGTGACGACACGCGAGCACTTTCGATCGTAACTCATCGGCTTTGATGGTTTTTGTATGACTGACAAAGACAGGAGAGGCTTGGCATTTGTGGTTTCTCTGCATTTTTTTTCTTTTCTTTTTCTGTCATTTGGGTTGTTGAAAAGTGAACATGTGTCATTATGTTTGTGATCAACAATTTTTTTTACACACAAAACATACAATTTACAACATGAACATCGTTAACACCACCCACCCAGACAAAAATCAAGGAAAGATGACACAGTAACTACAATTTTCAAGACCATACAACAAAAATAATAACAAAATAAGTACATATAATGACAATACCATAAGCCCATCATTCACGTCTTTCCCCAGCACAAAGCTTCTTTGGAGCCCTCCAGAAAGCTCAAGTACCTTCCCCATGTTCCCGTGTAGACATTCAATCTGGCGAACCGTTTGTATGACATCTTTTCAAACGCTGCAACCCTAGCCATCTCACCAGCCCACTCTTGAATTGACGACACCCCTTCATTCCAAACATACATCATTATTAAAGCACGCTAGTGATTCCCTGTATTCAAGACTTTCACTTTTGTCTCTGCTTTGCAGGCTTTTGTCATCAGCAATTAAGCGGGGCCAGAGCTACTTCCACCTCCTGCAGAAAGAGGAACAGGAAGAGCAGGAGAAAGTGGAGAGGCAGCGGATTAGCAGGGAGGAGCAGCGGAAAACAGAGCCACGACCTCCCAGTTTCTCCTCTGACTCCGACAGCGATTCAGAAGGGTGATGTAACCTCTCACATCAGCTCAGTTTCATTTCTTCTTGCAGTGTCTCCCTCTGGCATAGTTTATCAGTTTATTACTTTTTAGACTACTTAAAGCTGCATTAATCAATATTTTTATATTAACAATGTATCAAATGACTAAAAAGGGTTGCTCCTAATGACAAACACAGAAAATCATCACCCTACTGGGCTGTTCCACTCAGCTCAATAGAGCGTTTGGGTTTTACAGCCCGAACTTTTACTGTCTTGGTTAACCCTCACAGCTCCCATCAACTGCGTTTCCAGCAGTAGAAAAAAGGCTCTCATACCGCCGTTGGGCAGGTAGCATACATTGGGCAATGTATGCTACCTGCCCAACGGCGGTGAACATAGAGGAGCATTGAGCAGCTATAGAGCCAGGTATTTCCCTCAGGAATTTTTGGATACCAAAACCAAGATCGAAGGAGCAGAAACATGACTCCAAATGAATGCTAATGTTGCTCTGTATCTGCTGGATGTGTAAATAAGCAACTGCTTGCAAACACGTTTGACATATCAACATTTAAAAGGTGATACTATGTCAGCGTTATGTTTACAGCTGGTTTTGCTACCCTCAAGTGGCCCAAAAAATAAATTAATTAGTATTTTAACGTAATTGTACGTATTGTAGTTCTGTGTGTTGCTACTTCATGCTCTGTATGGCACCTGTTGCTGTCCCGGAACAATGATCCCCGTGATTCCCTTTCCTCTTACTGAGGATTCCCACATTTTCACACACACACTACCAAGGGTGTTAAGAAATATTTATCAGAATGTTGAATATTAATATCAATATCTAACACACCCAGCAGAACATCGACAAACATTATATTAATGCATTTATTTGTTCAATAGTGTTTTTGTTTATTATTATTTGTATATATCGCAGAACATTAGTAAATGTTCTGCGATATATAAAAAGTGGCCTACGTATGAATTTTGACTGGAGATTTGTAAAGTCACATGATGGCCCAAATATTTGTTTTGCAGACACGGAATGCATTGTTGTAACATCTTGTGTAAAAATATTTGCAGCCTAGTTCACATTTAAACAATTAGTTTTAACAACATACAAAACATACAACTTGCAAAATGATCACATCCCCACTCACAAGCCCACTCCTGGATTGACGGCACCCCTTCATTCTTCCATCCAAACTTCCATATATTGAGAAATTGTCATATTGAGGTAATTCTCTTGTCATTGTTAATACCTAAAAATAACTGCATCACATCAATCGCATCATCCTTATGCTTCTATGTTATTAAAAGCTAACGGCACTGTATCTCTGCTGCGTTCAGGTGGCCTCTGCCTGCAGGAAACAGCTGGTCAGGTGTGAATGAAGCCCGGCCACGCAGGAAGAAGAGCCAGTCAGCACGACCTTTCACGCCTGTCCATCACTCCCTGACCTCCCCTCTGCTGAGCCAAGCACCGAGGTAAGGTTACTATATACTGTACAGCCTTTCCCTTTAACAATATTCAAGATGGTTGCCTTTAAACAAGAGGTTGCATTTGCTAACAGCTAGCTATTTGGGACCAAGCGTTCATTCCGCAAGTTACATCACTGATGCTTGAAATGTTTAGGTTTGCCACAATGTAACATCCCCGGTCTCTCTTTGTTCATCTGTTCTTGATAGGGCTGGGTACCGAATTTAACTTTTAAGTATAGAGTATTGAAAAATGCCTTGTCATTCAATACCCAGGGTTTCCGTGGGGTCTTAAAAAGTCTAAAATTTCTAAATCAAAATTTTAGGCCCTAAAAAGTCTTAAATTCGCGGAAGTAATTCAATGTAAACAGGTCTTAATTTTCCTACGTCCATGCAACGCTACCTCTAATGCTCTCTTATTTAATTCCGTGGTGTTGTAGTTCTTTCTTTCGCTAGTCCAAATATAATTTTGCTGTATTACGACTACAAATGAGACCAGTGAGTCTCTCTGGGATTGTACCACAAACATAAAACAGATTTTATTCTTTAGCTATGGGGAATTGTAAGTTTAGCGATACTTGGCTTGGAAAAAAACTTAATTTAGGGCTTGGTTGATTTTGTAATAAAGGTCTTAAATTTCATTCATAATGGTCTTAAAAAGTCTTAAATTTGACTTGGTGGAAACCGCAAAAACTCTGAATACCCAATTTCAGTACCTAAGGAGTAAATCTCATCAGCGTCAGTGAGCCAATAATCATGCAGCATTCTTCTACCAAGATCTAATAATGCTTGTGATTGGCTGTTTAGCGTTACATGTTGCAGAGGCAGGCAGGAAAAGATCTACGTTAACACACAGAAACGGGGCTCACCCAGTAGGAGCTGAAAAATAAATAAAAAGATTTTTGCCGTAACGTGTAATGTTGTAATTTCTTTTTTTAAATAAAATTGGTATCGGAAAAAGTAGCGTTTAGGAACCGGTAGCAATGTTTGACCGATACCAATCCATTGTTATTGAACGTACTATATCGAGCATCTACTGTACACAGTGTGTACCTGCACTACCAATACCGGTAAATATGTCCCGTAGATCTCAAGAGCTCGCACTCAACACTGCACTTCCTTGGGTCCTCAGATTCGTTGAGACATACAGACAGACAGAGACTCCCTCCGTTTTATTTAGATTTAGAGTAGTTGGGTATAACATCTGAATATTTGCACCTATCATCATGATCAAACTCCTTGTTTAAATCAGGGGCATGTGTTTTGATGCATATTCTATGAATCACCACACCCTGTACAGCAGTAAAGAAAACGCTGAGATGTTTAAAAATAATTTAATTTTAAGGAATCGCTGCACTCATTTCCCCCTCTTTTGTCTGCCAGTGTTCATCCGTTTGATTCATGTCAAATAGATGTGTTACTACACCTCAGCAAACATCAAACAGAGAAAAACAAACGGATAGATTGCTGAATATTTAATGCAAAACATCTGACATTGACAGATATTCGTGAGGCTTTCATTTTGTATTTCTTTCATACTGCAGACTCCTTTGATGCTGCGTGATCCGGAGCTAACCTTTCTGAAATAGGCGTCAGAAAAAGTTTTCTCTGACAAATCTGCCTTGTTAGAAACTCAGTTGCTGGCTGACAATAAACACAGAACTCTGGTTCACAAAAGCAACATTTAATACACTGCTTTGATCTTGTATGGAGGATGTGATGGCAATGCTGCCTATAATCCACTAGGGCTGGCTTTTGAACACATTATGTCGTAACAAGTGTAATGTGTTTGAAAAGGATTAAATGGCAAAGCAGGGACATTTTAGCTTTCAAACTAGCAGATACCAGCAGTTTCCTAAAAAGCCAAGATATGTTTGCACTTCTGTAACCCAAACACTCATTTTACCCATCTTCACGGACACAGGAATCCTGTGTCCTTTGTTTTTTGTTCCACGGGGACAAATCTACAGCCTGTGTTTATGATGCATCACCTCCAAGTCAACATGCATTTCCTATGACACTGCATCATTGCCACTGCCAGAATACAGCCTTGTTTTCTGGCGAGACATCTGGAAAAATAACAACCCTGTTTGAAGGCTGTTACCTGACATCTGACAGATCCTAATCTAGCAGGCTATCTGCCTGGCAGACAAATGGCCTGGTCGATAATGAAAAGAGCTTAGAGCGACCCGGGACAGCAGCATTTGTGCGCAGGGGGGAGCGAGGCAGAAAAGGCGGCAGCATTCACATTGTGTTTGGAGAGATCATGGGAATGGATGTGGTCATAAAGCCTCGAAGCGTAAAAGTGTCGGGGAGACGGACGGCACCGCTTGACTGCAGGTGACACTGTAACCATGCTTTTAGAGAGATGGCATGCTTTGCATTTGTTCCCACTACAGCAGCTCTTGTATTGAAGAGTTGGGCCTCTTGTGTAAATGTTTACATCCACTTATTTTACCTACAAGACTTGACTGGAAATGAAGGGTTTTCAATATGATTGGTTTTGCAGTGGCAGTGTTTTGCCCACCATTGCTTAATGTAATGCTATTAACCTTTTATGTGGGATACAACTCAAACACAATAACTTTGTCTTGGTAGCATTGATACAGAGCACTTAAAATGACTTATCATACAATATAAAATGTCTGTGTAACATTAGTTAATTAGGTAGTTTGGTTCTATCTATTTCTCAAGAGTCAAAGAAAACAGAGAAAAAACTTTTACAGTCAATTTCATTGAAGCTGGCAATGGCAATTAAATTCTTTATTGTCAGGCTCCCTCCAACAGTGCTCATACAATATGTACAGAAAGAAAACCATGCAAGTAAAAAGGCATACTTACTGTAAAATAGTGCAGAAGTTAAAATATATGAATACAATATAATGTATATAAAATAAAATAAAATATAGTACTGTGGTAGAGGGGTGTACAGAAGTAATAAAATGAATATGCTATCAAATACTCTTCCCTAAAGCTTTTTCTAAGGTGCTCTTGAGCAAGGCACTTAGGCCAAGAGATTGTGGTTGCACAGCACACTACCCAGACACCCAGTACAACCAAGAGTAAATGTGCATTGCTGTGAGTGTGGAGCCGTGAGTGAAAAAAAAATTGAATTTCCGGAGAAACAAGACCCACGTGACGCGTTTGTCCAATCAGCTGCCGGTTTTCATTTTTGGGCGACAATACAGATTAGCGCCGCCTGCTGTTATGGAGACATATTACGTCTCGTCGCTTTGGTGTGTTCCGAGGCACTTTTTTGACCAATTTGGGGAGACTGATCAGCCCAACTGCCTTTTCTGCTAAAATGAACATCCTCTCCAGCACAGTAACGATTAAAGCCCCAAAAAATTTATCAAACACTAGCTAGTAACATGTGTGATGTACAGTAGTAAGTTAGCAAGCTAGCAAAATACAGATAATATAGCAGCTTCACATCACATGGTAAAACAACTGCTACTCAGAAATAGCTTAATCTGTTTCAACAATAGCTTAATAGAAAGAGTACAAACTTACATCGTCTCTGACTTCTGAACAGGCAACTGCCGTCATGAAAAGAAAAATCTCGGGGATTTCTTACGTAACTTAGTTAATTAGCATACTAACGTAGCCATAACTACACACACTGTAACCTACACTGTAACCTACACAGTCTCCGTAGCGTGAGGAATTCACAACAGTAACGAGTAACAATGCAGCACATAAAAAATGTATCGGACTAAAAGTATTAAACTCATCGATAATATGTACTCAAGTAAACGTGGAAGTAGGAGAAAAAAATAATACCTCCTCCCTGTGTGTTATTGCGATCCAAGCAATATGTTTGCATCATGTGTCCCACTCTCCTAAAGTGGAGGAATATGCTGTAATACATTCACTAAATACCTGCCTATGTTATTTATTGGCTATGATGTTTAATATTGCATTTTGTCAAAACTACACTGTCAAATAGTGGCCAAAAACAATTCCAGCTGAACTTAAATTCTTCATGTTTATAATCCATTACAAGTCTTGGAATGCAACTGTTTAAATAGCTGTGTTTATTCTTAAAAAGGGTTTAATAGATACATATTTGAAGCTAAACATTTTTTTTTTTTATCATCAGTTGGATCAGATTTGTCATTGTTTTGCTTGCTGTGTCTTATGGAATTTTCATAATAGAGCACTTTGTAATCTAGCTTTTGAAAGGTGCTGTATAAATACAATTCAACTTGCTTAATAATATTGATGTACTCTGTTAGACAAACCTCTGATAGATGTGGATTTCATGTCTTTGTGTGCTGTTGCAGGAAGGTCATCTACCGCCAGCTCTGCTGTCTGAATTGGCTGCTGGAGGCCTTGACTCTGGATCGCGCCGGCAGAGTCGGCCCGCTCACCGCCTGCTGGGACCCCAAGTAAGTTATTCTGGGGTCAAAGTGTTTTACCACCCACACACAACCTACCAGTGGTCAGTTAAAGCACATACATGAATAAGAAGTTGCATTCTAAAGCTGCCTACAACAAGATTTCTGTCTAGAAATACACCTAGTTAACTCACCCTCCGGTTTAAAACTCATAGACTGATTTGCTCTAATTGCCCAATTAAAATGTAACTTTTTTGCATCAACTCTGGTGGAAAACGTTCTCAATGCACCTGCTGTGAAACGACATCGACATAATGTTTCATGATTTGTTAGTACCGAAGCTTAAGGCCACAATGGTGCATCTGCATCTCCTGAATATGTGTTTGAATGTGCTTTATGTATTTGTTAAAACATCACTTGCATAATTGACTTGCTCATGAATTAATAATCCCTCAATTCTTCTCGAAAGTGTTCGCGTTTGAAAAGATAATGGTGCATTTAATGTGAGCAATGAGAAACAAAAGCACATAGCGTTAGTCAGGGACTTGTCTTCATACTATGAAAAAGTTCAATACATTAACTGTCATTTACTATTAAAGAGTGATTCCACTGCCTGGAGCCCCCCCATCCAGAGGCTAAAACACTGCTCATTATGGCGCTGACCTCTGCACGCTGACCGATGAGTAACTCCTGTCAAATCCACACTGTTTTTAAGCGAGCCACCTGAAGAGACGTTGCATCTGTACTGTAGCGGGCTGAAGGGTGGTGGTGCTCAGGAGCTGCAGGCGCGAGCTGACAGTGCTGGATGAAATATAAAGTCCAAAGCTCCGGAGGGGGCCCAGGCTTAGCGAGAAGATTGCATTCTTCCATCTTCGTCCCCCCTCCAGGTTTCATTCACGGTGATATTGAGCCACCACAGGGCGTCGAGAGGGAGGAAATGGAGAGAAGGTGCAGAAGCAGCAGCGATGTGGTGCTTAAACTCGTATGTTTAACCCACAGGATTGCTGTTACATTGAACCTGTAGTGTGCTTTATTTCCTCAAAGGCAGTTGTTTCCAAGGTTCCCTCTTTACATTTTTTTTTTCTTGCCTTGCTATTGATCTATGATCATCTTTCTTGTCAAAGTATCAGAGGAGACCTATGAGAATAGATTATTTCTTGAAGGTTAAAAAGACTGTACGGTGCTCAGTTACAATGGCTCCTTGTTGAATGTAGTAAAGGAATATTATTGCACACCACTCCAAGCCTTGAATAATTGATAGAAAAATGAAAAATATAAGGAAAGAACGGAAGGAAGGGGAGGAAAAGAGCTACAAAGAGAATTTCTTTTGTACCCAAACGTCATCATGTTCCAGCCTCCAGGGCCTTCACTCAGCTTCAAATCCAATTTCCCAGAAAGTCTTAAGCTTTATGGGCCAAATGATACAGCCGAGGTATTACTGTACAGGAAGACAAGGAGAGGATGAAATGAAACATTATCACAAGGTTATGACACTGCTGGGCTTTCCACCAGGCGGGCAGCTCTGATGTCGGGCATCAATCTAAAACACTGCACAGTTTTTAGGATAAGATGAATTATGATTTTGATAATGGCCAAAGTGACTCTCAAGCTGTCTCTGCCTCAAAGGCCGGTTTCGACTAGTGGTGAGTCGCAGAAGGTCACTAGAGTGTTGCATTTATCACAACAGCGACCATTCTTTTCCATTCGCAGAGACCCTGGCCGAGGCAGGACCACAATAAAGACGCTGAAAAAAGAAAGAGCCATTGAGAACAAATGGGAGCAGTTTGTTTCAACCAAGGTACTCTTATTTACTCTTTTTATTTTGATTATTACATATTAATATTATTATATCAATTATTTATTAAAAAAAAAAATCATATAGCCAAATGTATGTGGACACGCCCGTCGGCATACTTACCCTTCCAATTAAAGGATGAGTCTGGTTATTCAGCTTGTTCTCATGAACCATACGTTTGAAAAGCTACGAAAAGTTAAGCACTGTAATTCCTGTCATTTACACGTAGTTTTTTGCTGTGTGCACCACATTGACTGCTGCTGTATAAGAATGTGGCTGGTCGGGGAGGATGGGTGGGCGTTAACATACAGGACTTTCAAGCCAGGGAGCGGAGTTCGCTTTCAGGGGGAAAACAAAAGACTTTAACTCAGGAAAAGTGTGTTCCTTGGGAGTGTTTAAAGACAAACCATGATCTTTTCCTAAATTTACCTAGTTGTTTTGGTGCCAAAACTTAACTATCGTCGCCGTTTAACGCTCACTTTTTCTTGCCTAAACTTAACCGTAATCTCCGCCGAAATGACGGGCAGCTCGCGATGCTCTGTACCCAGCGCACAGTCACTTATTCTGGGGTAACTAGACCACCAACTACCGCTGACCTGACGGACCACCATGCAGAGCACCGTAGCCGGCGGCACGAAGCTCTATAACGGCTTAAACAGCTGCCAACTGCCGCTCTGTAGCACGGAGCTCTACATCTTATCATTACTAGTGAAAAGTTGTACATTTTTACTCCCCAACTTGCACATTAAGTTTATCTATATCTATTGAAACAGTTGTACATTTCATTTCCAAATTGTATATATTTTAAATATTGCTTGTGTAGTATTCTATTATTATTTAATGTATTTTTTCCTATTATTTAATGTTTACTCTGTATGTGTGCTGTGTGTCTGATATTTTGCTGCTACAACACCGTTATTTCCTATTTTTTTGGGATCAATACAAATCTATCTATCTATCTATCTAGCCGATGTCAAGTGACCAGCCGGAGGTCTCTTAGTTTTCGTATAATATCATACGTTTTAGTGTACATAACTTTTCGTACAATATCATACGAACCTGTTCATGAGAATGGGTTGGGTTATTTTCTATTTAGCTTACTGTCAATAAATCCCATGAAAAGACCAAAACTAACCATAATCCTAGACTAACTTCTACTAACAACTATTGTCTGTTTAGCCATACCCTGATATATCTTATTCATCTGTGCAATAGAGCTCCATTATCTACCAAAAACTATTAAAACAACATCAATGAGCCACACTGTTACACTGGGAGGCATGTTCCTTCATTACCATGAACTCACACACTGTAGGTTATTTTGAGTCAAGCCCACATACACCGTCCTGCTGTCCCAGATACTCACTAGAGCAGAGGTTCTCAAGTGCTTTTTTCATCCAAAGGACCCCTTACAACAGGGGTCTTCAACGTTTTTTAAGCCAAGGACCCCTTAACTGAAAGAGAGTCGGAGCAGGCACCCCCTACTACATATACAGTATCGTATAAAATGAATATATATAAACTGGGCCTACAATAACGTGTAGGGCAGCCTAAAGCCTTTAAACATACATTTTCTTGCATAAAATACTAAGCTTTTAAAATAGCCTAATAATTGTTGGCATGATTTTATAAATCATGTTTTAATGTTAACCATACATGTAGCAGAGTGAATCCTTAGGATTGACTGTATCTGTGGATGGCTACCTTAGTGACAACCTTACCTATAAGCCAGTAAGCCTGTCAGCAATGGGGATTTATGTTTGTAAATAATATGCTGGATTCATGTTAAGACTTTATTTTTTGAAAAAACTTTCACAAATTAACAATAAATTGGATGCCCCCCTGCATTGACTCTGAGGACCCCCTATTGGCCCCGGACCCCCTGTTGAAGATCCCTGCCTTACAATATATAAGAGAATATACAATATATCCTTTGGAATATTCTGAAGTAACCTATTTTTTACACTTCAATAGTCTAAGTTATGTGTAAGAACAACAAAACAATGCAGTTGACATCAATTATATTAGCTGCAAGTAACACACACACACACACACACACACACACACACACACACACACACACACACACACACACACATATATAAAGAGAAGTATGAAGTGTTCACTCTTTGTGCACAAATAATAACAATAATAATAATAAAACGCAGATTCTGTTTAGATTAGAATGTAATTTATTAACTATTTTAGATTTATTATTTATTATTATTATTATTAATTTGTTGAACTATGGAAAAAAAAGAGTACTGAACAAACTCTGATATCAGAAGGTTGGAGTTTGACCAGAACTTATCTTTCAAAGTCCTCTACCTGCAACGCTCTGCAGAAAGAGAGAAATCCTGCACTGTGACAACTGCATTAACAGGTGTACACACACACACACACACACACACACACACACACACACACACAAGCGGGAAAAAAGGGAAAGTCAGGTGCATTAATTCACTCATGCTGGAGCATTACACCTAAAAGGCTCTGAATCGCTCTGAACCTTAAATATTGATGCACAGGCAGACTTAAACAGTCAAACATACATGCTTAAACCCACAGACTGGCTCAATAATAAGCACAAAGCATCTTCACACTCACACACACACACACACACACACACACACACAAAACGCATACATATTTACTCTGTAGGATGGCAGTGTGGCAGTAGAGGACATTTGGAGAGCTGTTGCTGAAGTGTTGTGCTTCCTTCCACCCTGATAATTAGGCTGATGGGAGCGTCACACACACTCTGACAGACAGGCGGGAGAGAGGGAAGGGCATAGGGGAGAGAGGGGGGGAGAGTGGGGTGAGACGTGTGTTGGCTCCTTTCTGTTGCTCACATGTCGTCCTCAGTTGAGAGATGGGTCTACCTATGGGTGTGTGCCAAGCTGCCGCCTGTCAGCGTTTGTGTGTGTGTGTGTGTGTGTGTGTGTGTGTGTGTGTGTGTGTGTGTGTTTCTGCACTTATGAGGATCATATGTTTCCACAAGGAGCTTATATAAATTGACGACTTTGCTTCAGGCTTTTGTGGTTTGTTTGTTGGCCGTTTTACTTTTTCTCCTTAATAACTGCCCAAACTCAGCTGGCTAGACATCACACTGAGATATTTTTAGCATGGGGAAAATGGAGCTTGGTGCAAAAACAGTAAAATATCTAAACCGTCAGTAGTTAGCGCCCAGTTTAGGTGAGTCCCTCACAACTAATACCAAGAGACTCTATTTTGTGCTGACATTCAACAGTTATACATAGAGAAAAGGGGAAATTATAGACTCTCTGTTGACAGTAGCTTCAATAGATGACAATGACAGACAGCCATTAGAGGTGTTATGTTTTGAGTAAGGGGTATGGTAGCCATTAGTGGCACATGTCCGTGCAGCTAGCTATAATGTGTTTTGTCGACAAATGTCTACGTTTGATGGCTGAAAGCAGCATGTTCATGAACATTCTCAAAGGTGGCTTCAAAAGGCTTGTGCACCGGGGCGTCGGACTGGGGGGAAAAAGGGCACTGAGTACCCAGGGCCCTCATGTGAGAAGGGCCCAAAAAGATGCTAGAATGAATAGCTGTGGATGTGGGGAGGGGCCCATAGAAAATGACTTTCTACAGGGCCCAGAATCTTGTGCTACGATCCTGCTTGTGCACAACAAATTATATATGACAACATACAATTATCTAATATCACGATATTATTCAAGGGTGGATTTCTCTTTTAAGTTACAATTAGAACCCATTTTAAAGATTATGATATTTTATTTAAGTGTCATGCAGTGGCCCATCTCACACGGCATTACATGACACCAATACAAAAGTAATTTCATCCACAGCTTCCAGTCCTATGTCCACACACAACATACTCTACTTTGCACAAAATAAAGAATAAAGAAAACATATTACAGCAGCCACAATAGATGACAAGAGATTATAATTAGATGGTTATTTTCAGGGTTGAAGAGGTAACTAAACAAGAGCTACTGCACAATCGTGTAATCATGTACGGCAGAAAGGCTTTGTTGTACTGACCTCTATGGGTTGAAAGTCTGAAGTCTGTTGTGATCGCAAGAAACATTGGTTTGTCGTCCCTGTGTCCTTGCATTCTGTTTTTTAGGTAACAAACTAAACACATGTTCACCTTTATGAATGTGCACTGCCTTTTGTCTCCTTCTCTTTTCCCCTCCGAAAGCCTCGGAGAGCTCATCCCAGGCGCCCTCGCAGCTCCTCTGCTCGCCTCCACACCCACAGGGAGTCTTCCTTCATGACTGGGGCCTCCCTCTCTGTCCTCACCCCCACCCCTGTGGGCAGCAGTGTGTCCTCTCTGGTCCCCGGTGCTGAGGAGGACACCGAGTCTCCAGGAGCACCTAGGGAGATAGACCGGCCTCCCTCAGAGTGTAAGTAAGCTGTGGAGAAGGGCGGAGGTGGAAAGTAACAAATTACAATTACTCATGTTACTGTAATTGAGTAGTTTTTTGATGTAGTTTTTAAATCTGTAATTTGACTTTTACTTAAGTATGTTTAGTTTGAAGTATTGTGCTTTGCTACATTTTAAATCACATCTGTTACTGAGTAAGAAAAAAGTAAATAAAAAAAGTCTCTAACGTTGTTTTGTATCTGTCAACAAACTGAAATGGAAAGCAGCTTTGTGCCCTTATCAAATCACAAACACTGTGATTTAATAAAATAAGTATAGAAGTAAGTAAGTAAGATAAGTAAGATATGAAATAAGTATAAATATAAAAAAAAGTATATCTCCCCTCGCACTGTTCAAGGTCCTATGACATGCTGCTTTTTGGATGCTTTTATATAGACCTTAGTGGTCCCCTAATACTGTATCTGAAGTCTCTTTTATATAGACCTTAGTGGTCCCCTAATACTGTATCTGAAGTCTCTTATATAGACCTTAGTGGTCCCCTAATACTGTATCTGAAGTCTCTTTTATATAGACCTTAGTGGTCCCCTAATACTGTATCTGAAGTCTCTTTTATATAGACCTTAGTGGTCCCCCTAATACTGTATCTGAAGTCTCTTTTATATAGACCTTAGTGGTCCCCTAATACTGTATCTGAAGTCTCTTTTATATAGACCTTAGTGGTCCCCTAATACTGTATCTGAAGTCTCTTTTATATAGACCTTAGTGGTCCCCTAATACTGTATCTGAAGATGCGTGTAACACTCAGAGGGAGGAGTTATATAGTTTGATGGCCAGAGGCAGGAACAACCTCCTGTGGCGCTCTGTGGTTATACAAGTAATATTACTTCAATTCAATTCAATTTTATTTATAGTATCAAATCATAACAACAGTTATCTCAAGACACTTTACAGATAGAGTAGGTCTAGACTACACTCTATAATTTACAAAGACCCAACAATTCCCCCCTTGTACTTAAGTATGAGTTCATCAAAGTAATAGTACTTTTACTCAAGTAGAATATTTTTGTACTCTTTCCATCTCTGGAGAAGGGCTAGGATAAAATAAGTTTATACTTCTTCCTACTCCTTTTCAGTCATGTCTAGGCTGGATACTGTATTATATGTTATGTACACTTTTCATTTCATTTTGCGAACTAATTTATAAATGTTTTTTGTATTTGTTTAGTTTATTTCATGTTGATGTCTGAAATACATTTCTTCATTCATTCATTCATAAGCTTTAGCTATACAAACAGTACAGGCAAACTCATGAAATCAAACCGCCATCTCAAAAAGTAACGTAATTATGAAAATGAGTCTCTAAGCACATGCATGGTCAGAGGATATGTAAGACAAGGGCAACAGGAATCACATTTTAGTTTGCATGCTGGCAACAAATGTTAATGTCCACAGTCTGACACATTTCCATACCAAGCAAAATGGAGGTGTTTGAGTCACTTCGTACAGGGGTAAGGTTCGCATGCAGTCGCATTCACTCATGTCCTTATTGTTGTAGGAAAGCACAGCACAGAATAGATCCTGTCCGTTTCCCACCAACAGCGTCACTTTGCTGAGACTTGAGCGGAAGGCACACAATCATGTTTGTCTTTCTGTGCTTGATCAACCCCTGTTGTGGTGTTAGTCACTCTGTAAGTGGAAAGTTTCTGAATGCTCCATGCTCCAATTTAATGTTATGATTATGTTTTTTTTAATCTATAAATTTGTACCCTTTTCTTGTTCCTAGCATGGCTTTGAAATGCAACAAACACCAAATAATTAACTTTTTTTTGTGAAAACATAACAAATATCTTCGCATGTGAAAAATACAATGTCAAGACTACAAGTTACCATTTCGAAGATCTCCTTTCGTTCTCTTTGGCGGCCCCTATGGCGATAAGCGGTCTTTGCAGGGGTGTTTTTGGCTCTCACTTTCACTTGTTTTTTTACTTTTTTCGCTGTAGTCAATTAGTCGCTGTTTTTGTTTGGCCATAGTAACCATTTACTCACAATGCTATTTGGCGAAAGAATGTGACTTACAAAACATTTATAAAAATTTAAATCTTTAACCTTAAGTCAACCCTACACCCAATATAAATCTAATCTGGACCTAGAAGAACCAGCCAAAACAATCACTCTTCACAAAAACACCCTCACTGTGAAGATATGTGACTCATAATTTGTTCACAGAAAGAAAGAAGTTTCATGAACACACATACTAATGGAAAACTCAATTCTGTTGCCATAGAAACAGCAGTTTGACACAGACTTATAATCACAAAGCCTTAAAAAGTCACTTTACTCCTGCGGATAGATATGGAGACAGCTTTACGGGAAAACTCGAATTATGGCACACAAATTCCCTGTCCAACCTCATGAATATACACCTACACACACAACTACACACACACACACACACACACACACACACACACACACACACACACACACACACCAGTGCGTGGCACTATCTTTATGGGGACCCGTCATTGACATAATGCATTCCCTAGCCCCTTACCCTAACCTTAACCATCACAACTAAATGCCTAACCTTAACCCTTACCCTCACCCTAACCATAACATAGTTCTAATCCTAATCCTAAAACCAAGTCTTAACCCTCAAACAGCCCTTGTGGGGTTCAGCATTTTGGCCCCACAAGGCTGTCCGGACCCCACAAGTATACTGTATTCCCGGTTTTTGGACCCCATGAATATAGTTAAACAAGAACACAACTACACACACAACTACACACACACACACACACACACACACACACACACACACTCTCACTTACACTTACACTTACCCACCACCTGCTGAGTCTGAAATGAAAACCAAAATAAGAGCTGGGTCTGTTCAATGATCAGAGCCTTTGTGACAGGGTTCAGCCCTCCTATGCCCTGCGTTGATTCCCATAGTGCACTGCTTCAGGCTTCACAGCAGAGTATAATTAGTCATCTGATCTCCCCCCACCACCCCCGCCTCCTGTAGATTACAGGTTTCATATCATTACCTCCTGATGAAAGACTGTTCAGCTAGCTGTCACCGCCTCAGTCATTGTCATGTTGTTGTTTTTCTTTTTCGTCTCTATTACTCTCTCTTTTTCACACTTTTTTTCTCTCCTCCCTCTTTCCCTCCATCCCTGCGTTTTGGCTCTTATCATAAAAGAAGTCCAAAAATCAAAGGAATAATTCACCGCCATTGGTTTAAAGCAATTAACTGCTGTTCAGACTAATCCCCAGAGTTATGTCTCAAATCCAGAAATTGGCCACTGAA
Organism: Sander vitreus; assembly: GCF_031162955.1. Taxonomy (NCBI): domain Eukaryota; kingdom Metazoa; phylum Chordata; class Actinopteri; order Perciformes; family Percidae; genus Sander; species Sander vitreus. The sequence continues at coordinate 28,084,999 of NC_135859.1, forward strand.
GATGTGCAACTCTGCCCACACTACAATGTGTTGCCTGGTAAATGAATTTGAAAGAGGAGTTATATTCTTTGGGAAAAAATAAGTAGTTTTTCAAACTCTTTGATGACAAAAGGAATTGTGAAACTTTTAATAATGAGGAGGTTTGTCTTTGAATTTCAATGCCTCCTCCTGTAGTTTTTGAGGAGCTCATATAGTTAATACCCCTCATTCATTTGGGATAATTAAAATAAGAACTATATTTATTCAATCTGAAGCCAGGCAATTTGCAAGCGTTATTGGCTATTACAGTTTTAGCTGCAGGTTTTTTTATAGCTATTCCTCGTGAGAAATCATGCTATACATTTTAATAAGCGCCTCATCTGCTTGATTTGCCACACTGTGATTAATTTTGTCACAGCTCTTAGAGAAGTTGAATCATTTAGGCTGGTATTTAACATTTTAATGAATGCTTTATGCTCTTGGGAAGCTTCATGAAGATGTATTGTGTCATCACTGTGTGACATCTATGTATAAACTGCTAGCTGATGCTTCAGTGAGATTACAAAACTTTCTCAATTTCATGGTGTAGTAACAGCATATTAACACCAGAGGGAGCTATTAGATTATATATGAAAACAACATGGACAAAGACATTTTGTCTTCATTTTGTAACTTTGCATTGCAATTATACTTGCACAAGCTCTAATCTGTTTGCACAATTAGTCCTATGTTTCTACAGCCTTTTACATATAGCTATATACAGACTCAAAATGACTTAACGCATTAAGCTACTAACAGGTCTGATGAAGGTGCAGGAAAATATATAACCGACTGCAACCTGTTACCACACTGGTGCCAACGGCACATAGCAAGGAGCCGTAGTTCCCAACCTTTGTATCTTGTGATCCATTAAAACTAAGCAATGTCTACTCCTGAACATGACTTGTGAGGAGACCAACCAAAGAAGTTTTTCATTTGAAGGATATTTAAATGCCTAAAGTAGTGAAAGTATTTCATATTTCACAGGAAAATATGTCAAAGTTATAGAAAGTATATTTTTGTATTCCTACCTTACCATCTTGTTACCTCTCAGATTTGTCTTCGGATCCCTTTGTGGGGTCCTGACAGCATAGGACACGGAATCTATCAGACACAAATGACTGCAAGTTTTATTTATATAGCAGATTTCATTCACAAGGGGAATACTCAATGTGCTTTATATGAAAATTTGATGAAATTTGATTTGTTGCCATTCGCAACAAGCACAGAGGAAGTGAGAAGTAAGCACATCTGAAGTCATCAGGGAAGGTTCATGAATGTTCATGAATTGACCCTTAGGTACAGCAGGTTTACTAGGTCAGTGGTTCTCAAACTTTTCAAGTCGCAACCCCCCAAGAATGATCAGGTCGGTGTTCTCAACCCCGCCCCCCACACACACACACACACACACACACACACACACACATACACACACATCCTCGACAATGACGAGAGAGAGAGAGCTGCAAACTGGTGTAAACAGCTGTTTCAAAGCGCTTCCCCCTGCTGATTTTGAGTGATTATTGTGAATGCTCTCATTAATAAATGTAAATAAATAATGCTTTGTTTGTGATGACAGATTTGTTTATTTGTTTTGACAGCTAGCGCCTAGCCATTGTCCAGTGTGCTCCAGGCTCTGTTGATTTTTTTATGCGATCTGTGACACCCCCCCCCCCAATTAAGCATTGAATATAACACATGAAAATACCAAAATCACACATTAATGTAAAAAAACAACAACAAAAAAACATTCCCCAGTCTATGTTGTATTATTTTTGTATTATTTTATTTTATTTCTCCACAACCATCCCCCGACCCCCAGGTTTAGAACCACTGTACAGGGTGACCTGAGAGGTCATCAATAACTGTTACACATTGACAAATGCATTATTGATTTGTATATTGAGGCGGGGTGACACGCGGTAGATTGCAGCTGCATGTAAGAGTGTAGGATTTGAACAACAGAGAAATGCTCTGGAGTCTGGAGGGAGGGAGTGCATGGAATAAGTGGTGAGCCTCGTTGGGCAAAGACATTATTCCTGATATATAATGATGATTCCTGTGTATAAACCTGACTTTGCTTCACTCCTGCCCCAAAAACCCTGCTTTACTTCAACTCCACATGACATGGAAAGTAATGTTTTTAGATGCACAAATCCCTCTAATCATGACTATTTCAAAAAATAGAGGTAGACAGAGTTACAGATCCATAATAAAATGCAGTGATGAATGAAATGAGGAGAGATGCAGCAGTTAAATAATCTAATTCAAGTTTTGTTTTGTTTTTATCTCCAGGTCTTCGCACACTGTCTGATGACCAGAAAGTCAAGAAAGAGAGCCAAAGCTCACAAACCAGCAGGTAAGCTCAACTTGCAAGGATCTACATTTTAGCAGAACCTCCATCTCATGACTTGTATTTCAGCAGCTGGAAAGCTGGATTGCAAGCCAGTATGTTTACTAGCCTACTGCCATAAAATCTTAAATTCTGCCTCTAACTGCTGTTGTTCCTCAGGCCTGGGCTCCCATAATGATTTAGGTAGTAGCCAAGGCTTTATTTCCTAGATAAACAACAGCTAATCATAAAGAGTACAAAAGTCTAGGCCATCATGACCGGGACAATATTCCTGGAATGATTGTGTAAAGAGAAGAAGAGCAGGGAAAAGAAAGCTATAGCGGCAGCTCAACCTATACTCTTCTCACCTTACTCTGAAGTGACAGCCCTTTAAATTGTGTTTTTTTATTTTAGCTCTCTTCATCTTCATTCCTCCTCTGGTGATATGAAAGGCTATGTCAGGAATTTGCTGTAAAACATCAGTGGAGTTGTGTTGTGAATGAGGGGACAAAAGAGCATGTTGTAAAATGCTATCAGTGCCATTTCATTGGTACCTAATAGTTACCTTGGCTGTGATCCTGTGATTACCATCATTCAATGACTGATTACATGTTCCAGATGACTATTTTTTCTCAGCCAGCTTTCAGTAATTGTGGGTTTGTGCCAACAAGGTCTGCATCAATATTTGTACTTTCAATGGCTAATGTGTAAAATGTTAATAGAACACAACTATATATATATATATATATATATATATATATATATATATATATATATATATATATATATATATATGTTATATATATGTGTATATGTATATGTATATATATATATATATATATATATATATATATATATATATATATATATATATATATATATATATATAAGGCTCGACACAACATGAAACTGCACAAAGTATTACCAGGGGCTCTACACATAAACTTGAGCATTGAGAATATTGTTTGTGTACACAGAGTTTACTAAAAAAGGTTTTGAACGACTCACTTTAGCAGTTGTTGTTTACGCTATCCGCTATCTTGTCAGTCAAAAGTGTCGATCTCCAAATGCGAATGAACGGACTCCATAGGAGGAAATGTCATTCTTATATGAGGCTCCTTTTTCAACTACAAGGTCAATATTGTTTTTCACTAACAACAAAACAACAAATTATCCGTGCATTTATATGGAACTAAGCTTTAGAAGTTTTCCATCTTTACTCTCCTCTCTGTTACGTTGCATTCGGAGATCGACTATTTTTGACTGGCTAGATGGACGGCGACCAGAAAAACCAACAGCTAAAGTGAGTTGTTACTTTTTAGTAAACTCTGTGTACACAAACGATGTTCTCAATGCTCGAGTTCATGTGTAGAGCCCCTGGTGATACTTCGAGCATGTTGTGTCGAGTCTTCTTAGTGTTTTAAAAATAGTGATTTTGATGCTATCATAGTAGTGCCCCTAGCTCTCCCATTCAAAAGGCCATTTGACCGAAAACGAGAAATTACTTTTTACATTTGTATTCACTTTCTGTCTATGGGGAAATTTATTTTTGTAAAAAATGCTAGGCGAATCTCTGAGAAAAGACATATAAACCATTTCCGATCATTTCACATGTGCGCATGTGTTGGCAACACTGCGAAACAAGTACCGTGACACAAAATGTGGCGGAAGATGATGAATAACAACCTTAAGTATGACGAGTACTAGTCATTGTGCCAATGCTGCTTGCAGCGCATCAGCACACTGAATAATGATGACAAGACGTACTATTATTTTGTTTGTATGAATACATACAGTTCATACATACATAAAGCAATAACTATTAAGGTAAAGTGCAGATTTTTTTCTTGAATGTGTTAGAGTATGTTCACATCCACATTTGACAGCCCCTTTTTATATGTAATCTCCCAGTTTTAGGTCCGTTTTAGGTCCGATTAGGTCCATGTAAATTGGGGGGCTATGTTTTGTATAAAACGAATTAGAATTCATGCACTTCAAATTGAAGCTGAGAGTAAGCATGTTTCCCCTCAAAGTCATTGTTTCATTTTAAATCCAAATGTGCTACAGTATAATACATAAACAAAAGCAAACAAAGGTGTCATTTTATGCATTGTTTGCATTTTGTATACAATGAACCTCGGTATGTGCCTGTGACGGATTTTTTTCAAAAGTTGGCGCAAAGACACCATTTAACATAATCACGATTATAAATCAATGGACAGACACAAAATCTTGTTTCTCTTTGTGTTTCCTACATCCAGCTGTCCTGCCAAGCCCCCGTTAGTCATTAGCCATCTCATCAACAACAAGGCCAGCATGCTACGGGAGCTAAAAAGTGCCTTTGACCAAAGGGTTAACGAGATGTCTCAGAGCTACGTCGACATCCTGGAGCTCAAAGCCAGGTCTGGCAAACATCCATTCCCAACAAATACATGTATTCCGTCCTGTTTGTTTTCCATAACTATCACTCAAGTATCAGCATGATGATTACCTGCCATTGAATGCTGCATGTCTTAGATGCTTCATCTTTACTAAATCCTTCTTTTTTCATGTCACAAACTTTGAGCCACTTACTCCCTGAACAATTTCTTTACTTTGGCTCTAAGGGATAACCATCCTTAACAATCTCTTCTGGTGCTATTACTCATGTAACAACCATGTTTGCCTGTTATAATAGTCAGCCTGCTTATACCCTATTTAAATATAACTCAAATACAGTTAGGTTAGTGTGTAAGATAATGTGATCTCTTGTAGGTTCCTCCAATTCAGTCTTCTTCTCCCACCCAGGGAGAGGTTAAATAGCGGTCTCCAGAGGTATCGAGCCCTGTGTCACGTGACCGAATCCCATGGCCTTCCTCATCATGTGACCTGTGAGACAGAGGCTCCAAACAAGAACAATAAAAACAAGCACAGCAACAATATGTGGTATGCAACCTGTTGAAGACATTATCTAGTGTGGAATGTTGAGTCGGGGGGATTGGGGGGGTTATTGGGGCTTTGGTGAGGTCAGATTTGTGTTTGCATCAGTGGAACTGCATGCACAAGTGGTATGCATATGTGTTATGTAACTTGCACATTACAGCTAATAAACACCATATTTTTAACGTGTTGTAACATGATGTTGTCAGTGGATCTGACACTCGTGCTGGTTTGTTTTGTCATTTTCTTCCAGGCTGTCCACTCTGCTGAGCCGACTGCCTGAGGAGGTGTGCAGGGAGCGAGCGGTGAGCCGGGTGCTAGAGAAGCTTAGTGGCTTTGCAGAGCAGCAGACCCTCAGGGTTCGACCTCAGATCCTCCTGAAGGTGCTGGGGGGTCTGGAGCCGTGGGAGCTCTGTCTGCCTGAGCTGTGTGTGGCCATCCAGGTACATAAAACACCTCACACCATGTTTCACAAAGAAAATAAAGTTACAGGAAACGGGGAATTATTTTAACGATCGTCAAGGAATTGCTGCAACAAATGATAATGTATCTCCCACAGCTTATACTAAGAAAATGAAATAAAAAATGAGGCCTTTATCATAGACAGATTAAAGTCACGTTGACCTCAACGCTTGAGCAAAAATCTCATACAAACATGGAAGAAGTACAGTAATGTATCACAGTAAATAGATTTTTTTGGTCTGAAATCCACAAAATCAACCAATAGTTTGCTGATCGTGTGTTGCACCGTGTCATTTGGTACAAATGAGTTTGCCAATAAATGCTGGGAACAGACACTAGAACGCTACACTGGATGATCTAAATGCAAACTAAGTTTACCAATTTGATAATGAAGGCTGATTTCCAAGATTGTGGAGAATTTGCAAAAAGTAGGGTTTTTGTAGTTTCCACAAGTTCAAGATTCAAATTTTCAAACCAGCTAAAATTGTCACGATTAAATGTAATATTATTGATCTTTACAACTGAAATCTGGGCAAACGTGATCCTGAGCTCTGAGCTGGGAAACGGCGTAAATCTGAATGGAGGCATTGGACAAAATGGTGATCCAAATTCTTATTGCAGTCAGATAGCAGATTAAAAATTCTCTCGTTTCTTCCCATTAAAAATATTCTCTAATGATGTATTTCCGCAGGGTCCATGTCATATAAAAGAGATTGAAGAGTTGAATTTTATTAAACTCCTCAGATTTTCCCCCCCAAACTTTAAGCCTGACAGTAAACTCTCAGTCACTCCCACCAAACCATCAATTAGGGACAAGCCCCACTCCCAAAACTAAGAAATTCCAGACCCTCTGAACACGCCCCTACCGGTCAGAAATGAGGGGTAATAGATCCTTCCCAGACTCCAGAGCAGATAGCTGAAGGTGTAATGACAGGAAGCCGACTGATAAATGGCACTGTCAATGGCACTGGCTGTTTTCTCACTGTGTTGCTTTTCAGGGCAGTATGTGACAATGTCCCTCTCTGAAGCTCAAAACAGAATCAAACAGACCACAGATTACTTGTTTTAGTTTCCATTTCTGGCTCAGGAGGAGGACTCCAGTGTGGGCTGGAAAGTTGTACCAAGGTTTGGTGCAACAAAGTATAATTTGGTTTGGTTGCCAGCGGTGTTTTTATACAAAGCCAACATAGAGATGCTCTTAATTTCAGTCTACAAGACCGTTTTTCTCTAGTATGCCTTACGTCAATGGATCAGTTGTCAGTTGTATATTTGTCTTATTTCTTAGTGTATGAGGTATCAACATACATTTCTGTTTCTTTCTGCCTGTGTCTGTCTATATTTAGTCTATATCCACGATTGCTCCGTTCCGCTGGAAATTTCGCCGTATGCCCGTTACCTTCCGCTTTCATTGTGTTGGAATTTATAAGGACTATGGTTAATTGCTCCTTAGATCTCTGCAGCGTGAATCCAGACAGCTAGCTAGACTATCTGTCCAATCCTAGTTTTCTGTTGCACGACTAAAACAACCTTTTAACGAGCACATGTTCCACCAAAACAAGTTCCTTTACAAGGCTATTTTGCAGCGGCACTGGACCTCCGTGCAGCGCTTAGCGCTGCCCATGACGATTGTGATTGGTTTAAAGAAATGCCAGTAAACCAAAGCATGTTTCTCTTCCATCCCAGAATGCTGTGTGGACTAGCCAGACCCTCCTCTGCAGCGCTGTGAAGGAAGGTCTGGCAATGCGAAACTAGTCTATATCTGAACTATCTTTCTTCTTCACCGTCAGATTGTCACGGAGCATGTGGTCCAGATGCCCAGCGAAGTGTACAATGCCTGGCTGTGTTCAAGGGTCACCCTGCCCCCACAGTACCACCGTGCCCCTCAAACACCAGGTGACCACACTCTTTTAAGACCTGGAGGAAGGCTACAGGCATGGACAAATAGATGAAGGGAACAAAGGCACACCAGGGTTGTAAATTAAATGTGAGCTCAAGGCTGAAATAGCCTAAAATAAGCCTTTAAAGTAAGGGCAAAGGTTGATAAAAGCAGGAGTAATTATTTTGCATTTCCACCTGATCACTGTTCACTCGAAAGTATTAATGTTGTGCACCACACAGCCAGCAGCAGAGTCAACTTGAGACACATCACTGCATCAACAATAAGTAACAAATAACACACACACAAAAACGTGAAAGTTAGAAGACGTAATTGTTATTTTTTCATAGTTGAATAAAAATTGGCCAAAGAAAAGGAAGGATTAGACTAAAGGGCCAGGCTTTATACCCTAATAAGCACGTGGTCATGCATGTGTACAGGATGAACAATACAGGCACACACAATAAGGGGGAAAGCAGGAAGTAGCACTGGTGCAAGCCTTTCAATCTATAGTCAAGGGTTACAAAAAGAGCAACTAAATACCTTCCTTTCTAACATATTTCCCTGTAAGGCTCCAGTGATAACTCACAAGATCACATGTCACATTTTGGTAAAATCAGTGGTTCTTTAGTGCTATGTGGAAACTATTTGTTTGTTTATTTTTTTTAATTAAATATACCAGTACTCTCTTTAATTGCATCTTGCAGGGATGACGTTTTTCTGTATGTGGCACTTTTCATTGTCTGTTTTGTTATGGCAGCCATTGACATAGCCAACTACCTAGTCCTTCTTCTTCATTCTAAACAGACCACTGTAGATGTTGCCAAATGTGAAATTCGTTGTAAAACCCACCCCTTCCTGTTTGCAACATTTTTCCTGGAAAGACCTACTTGACTCAGTGTTTAGACCAGCAAATGTGCTTTAAAAGCTTTTTAGAACTGGCTGATGTGAATCATTATCACACACAGTACAGTATGTTTTGTCTCTAGAGAGCAGTTAAACAGACATTTACATGAAAGTATAAAATGCCACTATTTGAAATACCTCTGTTGACCCCAGTTGACATAAACAATCCAATTGGGTAATGGATGAACAATCTAATATACCGACACTCAGTTGTGCTGTTGAACCCAGCCAAACATTCACAGTAACCTTTAACCCCGCCTCGTCTCCTGATGGGTTTGTGAATAAAAGAGGCTGACCTTCAACTCTGCCTGTTAGATAAGAATAATGAACTTCCTTTTCATTGCCCCGATCAGCATTTTGGAGGAATTGAAAGTGAATGTAACTGAAATTGTGTCTTGTGACTGTGAATGTTTGAACTTAATGTGGATGAGAGACTTTCATATCATGCATTATTACAAAAAGCAGACCATATGCTAATATAAGTGATATATTACAGTAGTAGTAGTTTTCCTTTTGAAAACAATTTTACTAAGTTACTAAACTTCTAGTCCTCCTTATCCATTTTTGATAACATGTACTGTATTCTTATCCACATGAAATGGGGCAGGGCATATTTACACGTGTGTGTGTGTGTGTGTGTGTGTGTGTGTGTGTGTGTGTGTGTGTGTGTGTGTGTGTGTGTGTGTGTGTGTGGTGGAGCAGCAGCATATAGAGTGAAAGGGAAAAGTGTCTTTCCTGGAAGAGGAGGGGTGGGATCGGGAACAGGGGCAACAGCGAGCCAACACTCATTTCAGGAATGCCACACAGTCTGGAAGCTCAGCTCAACCCACCCCCACAGTGCTCGCTCAGCCCTGAGCAGGGGGATGGTGGGGTGCAGGGCAGCAGAGGAAAACATGAGGGGGGAACAAGCATTCTTTCATTTGAACTTCTCACTCAGGTTTTAGAGCTCATGCCTCAGGGCACAAAGTCTAGACCAAATGAAGTGGGAGATACCAAACAAAATTCTGGTAATAATGAAATAATAGCTGCAAGTCAGTGGATTTAAACTGGTAGAATTATGCACATAACTAAAATATAGAACAGAGTTTGAAGCTGAAGAAGACTCTTAGTTGCAATGAGCATGAGCAAGCTGCAAAATGTTTCTGTTCCAAAAGACCGCTGTTTAATGAATGCAGCTGGGTCACGTCTAAATTACAAACAGGTTATGATTATAAGTCATTAGCCAAAAGTTTAAGGTTGCATATTCTTGTCTTCTGGTATATTCATATTAGCAACAAAATGGAACCAATTTTACATAAAGATCAGTTCACCTGTCATGGATAGTCCGAAACAGCCTGTAGAAGCAGTTGTGAATTGTTTGCTGCGGCTCTAAAGGGAGCTTTGTGAAGTCTGAGGAAAATAACCCTGATGATGTCAGAGAGCATCTCAGTTTTGCCAGACGTCACGTTTGAAAATTGTAGGCATTTATTAAGCACAGAGGGTCAAATGAAAGACACTATCGAGTTGCATTATGGGAAATGTAGGAGTGCTTTTTGGGGGTAACTCATACTCAGACCTAAAAGTACAATACTTAATTGCTTGAGTATTCTTTTTATATAATATGTTAACATTTACAACGATGACAATAACAATGGCAGAAAACACGTTTTCTGCTTCAGGATTCAGATGAGAATGAAGTCGTGTAGACGTCCTGATCTTAAAACCTTGTGTCCTTTACGCCGCATCATATCAAAAGCACAACGACCGAGTCGCCTACAGGAAAGTTCAATATTTACTCTCCAGTTTACCAGCGGCAGCCTCTCCATGCTTGTGTAGTTATGAAAGTGAATTTGGCTGCATGTAGGCAAACAGAGAAGAAGTGTTTGCTTAGCCCTGAAACATTGTGCAACTAAAAGCTGGATCTCGAAATTATTACGTAAAAAAGATGAGTTGTTGTGAAATCGACTTTGAACTAAGACATTCAGGGGTACTTGTGCAGTACGGGTTCCACATTCAAAAAACTCTATTTGATCATTTGTTCTTTGTAATCCTTATAGTCGCTTGCTGGCAATGATGGAAAATATGACATTATTCCTTTATGTTACACTCATCTTTCTGCATGTTCCATTGGTTAGCCCTTTGCTGATAAATTCCCCCAGCTGGGACTTTGCACATGTAGACAATCTCTTATCACTGCTCAAACAGCTAGGGGGGCTTACACTGTTCTCAAAGTCACACACTCAAATTTTCTACCCAAATATTGTGTCCAGATGTCTATCCGGCTAAAAAAAAACAACTAGTGTTTCATTGGATTTTAATGTCACAGTGACAAATGTCATTTAATCCAAGTTCAAAGCAACTTGTCACACAAGCTAGGCTAAAGGCTGTCTTCACCGCTGACCAAAATAGCTGTGTAGCATTTAAAGCTTAAAGTACACACGTGACACTTTTGCTGCTGAGGCCACTGAGGGAAACCACCTGTTGTGGGCACAGTGGAGAAAATGTGCTGTTCTACTGTCGCTGGAAAATACTTAACATCTGACCATGACTGTACATTATCAGCCAGGTCATGTCAGCCCCATTGTGACTTTGTATTGATCACATTATCTTTCTCTTCTTCTCTTCTTTATCTTCTTGGAATATGAAGTAAGTAAGCTAGTTCCTTTCAGTGGCAAAAATAAAAGTGCCTTCACATCCGTTTCCATTTTATGATGTAAGCAAATGATACTTTTATCTTTCTTTTGTGTGTGAAAACCTCAATGTCTGTCAGTCAGTCAGTCCACCACTTCAGTCCAGACTGTATATCTCTAATCTGTAACTGTAATATCGCAACATCTATTGGATAGATTACGTACATTTGTCCAGACATTCGTGGTTCATAGACAGTGACTCACTATAACTTTGGTGGTCCCATGACTTTTCGTATAGCGCCAACATCGGGTCAAATGTTCCGTTTGTTGAATACTTTACAACCGGATACCTAATTACATTTTCATCAGCTTCAACTGTACTTTGTTTCTAATTAGAAAATTTTAACATGCTAACGCGCTAAACTAAGATTGTGAACATTGTAAATAGAGATGTTCCGATGCCAATACCAGTATCGGTATCGCTTCCAATACTGCCTAAAACGCTGGCATCGGTATCGGGAAGTACTGGAGTTTATGCACCGATCCGATACCACATAAAGCCCTAAAGAAAATTATTTATGTTCTTTTTCCGTTATAACTGACTGTCAAACTGGATAATAAAAGAAAGTTCTGTGGCGTTCATTGTTTGTTCATGTTTCACAAAGAGTTCAACCTGAGCCAGACTGACAACAAAGATATAAATCATGTCACAGCCATACAGGGATAGTAGTATACAGTTGTTAACGTGCCAGCCTGCTTCAAGTCCTCAACAATCCCTGTTCCCAAGAAGCCAAGGACCACAGGACTTAACGACTTCAGACCCATCGCCCTGACCTCTGTGGTTATGAAGTCCTTTTGAGCGCCTCAAAGCCATCACTGACCCCCTCCTGGACCCCCTGCAGTTTGCCTACAGAGCCAACAGGTCTGTAGACGATGCAGTCAACCTGGCCCTCCACTACATCCTCCGGCACCTGGACTCCGCAAGAACCTACGCCAGGATCCTGTTTGTGGACTTCAGCTCTGCCTTTAATACCGTCATCCCGGCTCTGCTACAGGAGAACCTCTCCCAGCTAGGCTTGCCTGACTCCACCTGCAGGTGGATCACTGACTTCCTGTCTGACAGGAAGCAGCATGTGAAGCTGGGGAAACACGTCTCCGACTCACAGACCATCAGCACCGGATCGCCCTAGGGCTGTGTTCTTTCTCCTCTGCTCCTCTCCTTGTACACTAACAGCTGCACCTCCAGTCACCAGTCTGTCAAGCTTCTGAAGTTCGCGGACGACACCTCCCTCATCGGACTCATCTCTGATGGTGACGAGTCTGACCACCTGGTGAAGTGGTGCAAGCAAAACAATCTCGAGCTCAATGCTCTAAAGACAGTGGAGATGGTTGTGGACTTCAGGAAGAATTCAGCCCCACCTGCCCCCATCACAGAGGGTGATGGGGGCAGATGGGAACTATCATCTCCCAGGACCTCAAGTGGGAGCTGAACATCAGCTCCCTCGTCAAGAAAGCACAACAGAGGGTGTACTTCCTGCGGCAGCTGAAGAAATTCAACCTGCCAAAGACAATGATGGTGCACTTCTACACAGCCATCATTGAGTCCATCCTCACTTCCTCCATCGCCATCTGGTACGCTGCTAGCACAGCCAAGGACAAGGGCAGACTGCAGCGTATCATTCGGTCAGCTGAGAAGGTGATTGGCTGCAATCTACCACCGCTCCAGGACCTGTAGGCCCGGAAACCACCCTGACTCTCTCCACACCCCACCTCTGGCTCTACATGCCCCTGTACTTAATCTGCTCTTTTTATCTTAATTCTTACTCTCTTATTTTTAATACATTCTTTGTGTGTGTGTATATATATATATATATATACATATATTTATACTTATATTGTTTGTTCTGTTTAACTTATTTTAGAGAATGTGTGACATGCACCTACAACACCAAAACAAATTCCTTGTATGTGTAAAAAACATACTTCAAGACCTATACCTGCAAGTTCAGGTATCAGAATCGGTATCGGGAAGCAAAAAATGGTATCGGACCATCTCTAATTGTAAACATACCTGCTAAACATTTGCTTGTTAGCGTTGTCATTAGGCGTGTTTGCATTCAAGTGTAGAGGGAATTTTAGGCAAACTTTTGAAATGTCACAAAAAAGAAATGCAAATTAGGCAACTGGTTTGAAGCGAATAAACTATTCTACACAAAGTGTCGTCAGAAGTTGGCGGTACAGGCTACGCATGGCTGTAATCTGCCAGTAAACACAGGAGCAGAAGAAGAGGTTGAGACCCAGAAACAAAAGAAGTCGCCTTGGCCATCTAACCGCATCTACGAGAGAAAAATGGAGAGGGGTCTTCAGGAATTAGGTTCAGTTAGGCAAGTTTCAATTCTTCTTTCATGTCAGATAATATTGGCCATGTTTCATGTGTCCGGAGTAGAAGACAAATTAATATAATATTCAGAAACACAGCGGCAACAGCTGATCATTCATGTGAGTTAAATGTTTGCTACCTCAAAACTAATTCTGCAAATGCGTTTCCATATCCCATTTAGTGCATCAAGTCTTTTTCCACAAAGGCAAAATCCACCATTTTCTTAGTGCAATTGAAGTAGTCTATTTTGACTGTTTCCATACAGCTTTTGTGATGCAATACTTCATTTAGCTCAAAGCACCACTGAGCCTAAGTACAGCCTCACAGAGCGGCTAGCATGGCTTGTTTGGACATCATTAAGTAACGCAAAAGATTGTTTCTCTCTAAAGTTTCCACCTAAAAGCAACAGTATTGATCTATGACTCTTACACAATATTGCAACAGACACAGTACAAGCTGTGACAGCTAAGGGATGTTTATTGTCTCAGATAGCGTAGGTGGTCCTGATGAAAACACATGAAAGATGACAATCCAAATAGGAATTACGGTACTTAGATTGCGTATGTGTGTGCATGCCTGTCTGTCTGTGCTCTGTGATAATGTCTAAGCATACTCTGTAATTGCTGGCAGACACAGTCTGAGGTATGAGACTTTAGCCTCAGGGGCCTAGTTTTAGCAAGCAGTGAGAGGGCATTTAAAAGTTGTGTAAGATAAAACTATCTTTGAAAGTTTGGACCTCGGAATTTGAATTAGATTGCAGAAGTAAAATGCAAAGCTGTGTCAAGGTTATGAGAGCTGAAGGCATTCAGATAATATCAAAGGATATTCATAATGTGCAATTTAAATCCCCTTGATCCGCTCTGAAACTTTGTTATGTGGGTTTTCTACCTTTGAGAGAGCTTCAAAGGCAGAATCTGCCAAGCTGTGTAGGAGGAATCCAAGTGATTAATGTGTTCCTACAGCAGATGGGCTGCCTCTTGCAGACCTGCCACATGTACAGGAAGTGATACCATGGCAATGGAGCGTTGTGTAATCTGTGACGCGAGTTCATCCGCAGCTTGCATTAACTTGTGCCTATTAAATATCACTCCGGGTAGCCCCGGATAGCCTGCTGTCAACACGTCTAGTCGTCTGGTTGTTTCCTCATTGCTGACCTCAGATTTTGTTCCAAAAAATATGTTGTTGTTTTTTTATTTTAAAAGCATAATATGGTGATGTCTCTCATATATAGATAAAAGATTATTTCTTGACTCTTTTTAAAAAAAAAAAGTCACTTATCATTTTGTTGCTTTGTTTGTGGCCATTTATTGATTAACATACAAACAGTAAAGTCCAAATCCACCCAAAAATGTGTATGGCTTTTTGTTACTTTATTTGGATGTTTGACCTTAACTAAGTAGAGTGATGAATTTGCGGAGTTTGACACTAGAAGGCTGTATTCACATTCATCTGCTGAAGGAGGAAAGTTTCTCTGTGCTCAACTTAAATCTGAGTTGAAGAATAGTTTGCAACTAATTGTGGGCCAAAAGGCAACTTCATAAAAAGGAAACTTGAAGCCTCAAGCGCACACTGAGAATGCACTTTACAGTAAAGTAGGAGACGTCTTGTGTCCAGTAGTTAAACTTTTGAAATAAAAAATATTTGCATTTTCATAGATTCTGGATTTTTTATTGAAAAAGAACAGATGTACTTTTAAGATGTGACAAAAACCCATTATTCTTTGTATTTTTATGTCTTTAAACACCTCTTGTGTGGGGGGGGGGAGGGTCTTTAAATACAGTTCTACAATTGTTTAACCAGTTGTAGAACTGCATGTTCTTGACTTTCAGGGACACATCTGACTCCCATAAGTAGCGTTACTGTTCTCTCTCAGTGGGCTTTGGCTTAGTGCCGTGGATCAGACATGCATTAACACACTCCACTGACTGTCCTTTGTTGCCAGTGGTAACTGAGGATAGCGATCTCTCTCACAGCTATAGAGTAAACCCCCTGGCCTGAGCACAAGAGCGAAGTGTGCAGCTGCATGTGAGTGCATGTTGGTATGTGTGTGCGTCACTTGATGACATATGTTTGCAGCTTCTTGTTGGCACACACATTCAAGTTGTGATGCAACAAAAGAAACCGTTGACTTGTTCCTGACGAGACAGGAGGGGTGGGGTTGTATTGTTATTCTTTGGCTTCTTTCAAGTGAAAAGAACAGCTCGGACAGGATGATGCAGATAAAAGACTGATGATTGACGGCTTCATTTCTGTATAATGAGTTACTGCGTAGACCTGACTAAAATCCAGAAAAACAAGCCAGACTTAAACGGAAAAAAATAAGAATAGAAACACACCTTTTTGAATCAAGAAGGCAGGATCAACCAAGTATTGTTCCTTGGAATGCTAAAGGGATAGTTTGGATATTTTTAAATAGGGTCATATGAGGTACTTATCCATTGTCAGTCAATTACCTACAGTTTAGAAAAGCAGGCTGCAGTACCGACGGAAGCTAAGCAATGTACTGCTGTTGACGGGGGCAGCAGCGAAACATATTTTAGCCACCTAAAAAAAGCTCAACTTTAAAAACCAACATTGGTTTAGTGTACGCTTTATTTTGAATATTTGACAGTAGTTTTACCTCGCTCTGGGATTTGCTGGTCTTTGGTCGTGTTCAAAATATCTGAACTATCCCTTCAGCAGATGATTGGGTGCAGCAGTTTGCCTTAAAAACATGCTGGTGAATCCTGTTCCTTGATGTCCACAAACAGAGATGGACAGATGTTGTTTGTTGGCAATGACGGGGTCAATGACTCACATTTCCCAAACTGAATCTTTGATGAAGTGCCCTAAATACCAAGGCTATGCCCCCTCCCCAGCTTGTGATCAACCATTCGTTAGACTTTTAATAAAAAAGGGCCAAAGGGGGTCGATGATTTACATTCCTCATTTGGGGGAAGTGACTGAAGTCACTCAGCTCTCAAGGTTAGGCGACTGCAGAGAGTGGGACCCCAGCTCACCCCCACCCAGCAACACCATTAACATTACCTCTCACATGAGAAAACTGTCACATGGCTGCCTTGCCCTCTTATTTGCTTTACACCTGACTTACTTTGTCTTTGAATCCTGTTTGATCAGGTGGAACTTCTTTTTGCTTGCTTATTTCTCAGAATCCTTGTTGTGAAGGGTTTCTGTTATTGTGTCAGAGCAGATTTACCCTGTTACTGTCAGTTTAAATATAAATTTAGAGCACACTGTTTACAGTGTAGACAGAAGAGCTTGAATGTTCCAACTGTAAAACCTGTATTTTATAGTGGCAGCTGCCAGTGTAGGTTTAGCAATCCTCTTTATAATACTGCTGAGCATAGTAACTCGAGGCCCGCGGTAAGGTTTATCCAAATCCGTTCTTAGGTGACGACAGTGTCATATTAGCACGTCAAATCTGGTTCTAATTCGAGCATGAACTTTGACATCCAGAACCAGGTTGGTTTCATACTGGTTTAGAGGAACACCCTGACCTGGAGCTTGTCTTTATCAAGTCTTAGGCAACGGAAATCAACATAAAATGCAATCTTTTGGTCACAAAACATCTCACGTCAGTTTGGACAATAGCAGGAAAAGGGCCCATAAATATTGAGATGATTCAGGCCTTGTTCATAAAAACAAGGCACACTGAAGACTGTAGTCAGCATTTCCAGGTGCCAATCATCAAATAATCACACAAAGAAGTGATGAATTTCAGGGCAAACTATCATATATTTAAATCCACTGTGGCGCACCCATAACAATTCAGCAACAGATATCCATGTAAGAAAATAGGATACATGCATTTTTGTACCATAAAACATTCCAAATGACGCAGTTTGACACTTGAAACCGGAGTTGTGAAATACAGTCATAGAGTGTATAGAGGTTGTACGTGGTGACTGGGGCTCTTTCTCTCGAGATGTCAACAGATTTGTGATTAGATCATTTATGGGACATCCAGGGTCCCTTTTCTGTAATACATTCATCGACTTAGTTAACATACAATAATTATTCAAGCTGCTTACCATTTGATCAACAAAAAAAACCCCTGAAACTATGACAAGTTGAAATGATCATACATTTAGGGGCTAAATGATTGTTCAAATCTGATACTTGTCATGCTGCTCCAACAGGAGGACAGAATGATTTAGGATTTCCAATCTGAGTCATGTTTGTTGTAGGCTGGAGTGCAATCTGGTTTTCCCAGTGCCCTTGTTACTCATTTTGTTTATTGTTGCAGTTTGACAGGTCATTGTACTATTTAAATTTGGATATTTTTTTTGCCCCTTCTCTGCAATAGAAACTGTTTCCTTTTATTGCAAAACATATGGAGTTCAAATGATCTGCATGTCATCTTTGTACCCCTGCTGTCAGGGCATTGGCAAGCTCCAGTTTAATTGCGCCCCTGTGCTTTTCACCTCACCTAGGATGTCCTGAATTACATGCTTAAAAATGTTGTCAGTCAAACAAGCCAAATATGGCCAATGGCAAGATCCAAATGACACTATTTATTGCCCACAGATGATGTTGAATTGGTGCCGGGGGGTAACAGCGCAGAGCTGGGCGATATGGAGAAAATCAAATATCACAATATTTTTGACCACATACATCGATGTCGATATTGCGGCGATATTGTAGGGTTGACTTTTGGTGCTTTCACAAACAATTTACACAATGAGATTTTAGATGAATAATCATCAATAATGTGGGTATAATGACTGAGTGGGTAAAGGCAACTAACACAACAGCTGAACAGTCTGGTAAGTTCAGAAAAGCTCATCACTTTACTGTAATGCAGCCTGTAAAACCAAAAAAAGACAACACTTGTGTCATAGCACGATATTAAGATATCCAAAATTTAAGACGATATCTAGTCTAGTATATCGATGTCGATATAATATTGATATATTGCCTAGCCCTATAACAGTTTGTCACTTTTTTGCTTAAATAACTCCTTTGGCAATTTTGGAGAATGAATATAAATATTAAGGTTCACATCTTGATTTTGTTACAGCAACCATATCCCAAAATGATCGTCAGTTTGATGATTTCAATATCGGTTCTGTCCTGAGTTTTAAAACAGCTGAAAGGAAATCTTATGGGTGCTTTTAAGGGAAATCCTCTTCAAAATGTCCACTGATAATAAAAAAACAACATGCTTTATTTTAGCATTGGACCAGAATTGTGGCAGGAATCTTGGATTAGCAGGAAGGGAGTTTCCCTAAATGGGATTATAAGGATTTACTGTAGGCGGTGTTTGTAATCTAATGCAGAAAACTCCTAAAGGGTACAGATATCTCTTAATTTAGCAAGCTGATCATTTTTAATCAAAACATATTTTATCTTACCAGTGGGTGAAAAAAACTGTAACTGGCTCACACATGCACCGAGTTGAAACAGAAATGAGTCCATTGTCCCTAAATAAACCAGAATCTAGAGCCTGAAATCAAAAGACATGCTTCATCAGATATTTTTCAGTTTCAGCTTCACAGCTGTAAGGCTGATTTAGTCTCTACTGTGGTTTGTACCTATGAGACAGGAAATGGTACATTTCTCACCACACTTCTTCAGAGTAGCTGAGGCGTATCTATGTCAAGGCTGTTGCGGTTTCCTTCAACCTACCACAGTAACAAAATAGAAGTCAAATTACATTGAAATAGCTGAGTTGCCTTTTTTGTTTTGTTTTTTCCCTTCAGTCTTGAAGTATTATTGACAACACTGCAAACTGTTAGAGTAGAGTAGAACTGAACATTTACTTTCATGTCCCGGCGGTACAGGCATTACATATCAACTTCTGTGTTATTCATGTATCACTCTGCGCTGCACACTACACATTATACATGTCTTAGGCATATCACAACAAATCTCTTCCAGATAATTTGCCGTCATGTACGAGAATAGCTGCTGTGAAACATAATGGGTGATAGCAGTAATAAAAAGCTTTGTACGCAGTGAACAGGCAGCCAGGCCCTGCAGAGTTCAGATCAATTACATCAGTGTTGCATCTAAAGAAAGCTGATTTAATCAGCTCATACAACAACAGGGGCTCATTCAATGGGTGGGTCATACCAATCACAGCCTTGGGAACGTAAAAGGGGCCACTATCTCCTTTGACATACAAAATGAAACCTAATTGTAATTAGAATAACGGCCTGAGGGGAAAGGTGTGTTCCCCACTCTGCCTATTCTCTTTACACCAGGCCAAAACACCAACAATACTTACACTGACCTCTTTCTGATGGGAAGTAAAGAATCAAACTGTCTCAGGTTAGACTCCCAGTTACATTAGAAGTGTAATACAAGCAGGCCTCCTCAGAAAAGCAAGGTTGTGCTGGCACAAGAAAGATAGGGCATATAAACACTGTGTCTGCACACATGTGAAATCATTTCACAAATTAGGATAGGAGAGTTGTACAGATAACTGTGAAAAGATTGGGCTTTGTATAATTGAGTTATGCATGTTGATTGCTCATATTAGAGAGTTTGAAATAAGATTGATGAACCTGTTTTGTGAAAATACGCCTAATACCTTGAACCTTTGATTCCTCATACTAAACTAAGAGCACGGTAAACATTCAACAATCTAATTAACCATAATTTGCATAGTTAAAACTCCTGATATCACTACCCCGTATGGGGGTAAAACTGATGCCATTAGTGATGTGATTTAAATTGTAAGACAATACATGCCTTTTATGATGCCTCTGTGTAAGCAGAGAGATGTATCAGTGGTTAGAACATGTTTCCATTAGGGCTGCAACTAACAGTTATTTACAATGTGTCTGTCATTTACCTTTGCAATTGTTCAATCATTTCCAATCAACTATCTAAGCAAGGACAATTGCAGTCAAACAAACAGTCAAGTACCAAGCTATGCAGGAATTAAATTAACTCCTGGGAGACATATCACACAAGAAAATAGTCAAATTTGATTTAAAATGTTTTTAAAACAGCCTAGATACATTGGAAAGATGTTGAAACTAGTATGGCTGAGTTTTGAACAAAATACAAATGTTAAGTTTGATTATGTTGATATATCTTGTGGCTGAGGGTCTGTCTGAGTGGATCGGGAATACTGGAGTGAAATAGACTATAATTATGTATTTTGATTATTGTACTGAATACTAGAGTGAAATGGACCGTATTATGATTTGCAATATGTTGAGAACGCTCGCGTTCTGATTTTTGAATTGTCAGGAGCTTGTCTTGTCTGTGCTTAAGTCTTGTCCTGTTTATTCTGTAATGTTATGATGTAAGTTGTAATGGTTGCATTGTCACTATGTAAAAATTCTGTTTTGTGGACCCCAGGAAGAATAGCTGCTGCAACACTGTAGCTAATAAACTAAACTTGGGACCCCTCATCACAGGTAGTGACCTGTTTTTAAGAGTTCAGCCTCCAAATAGTTTGAAATGTCAGACTAAATATAATTTTGTGTAATGTTTGTTTTTCTCTGTCAATCATCTTGTGACATTCAGTTTAGCCCAGGACCTCATCCATTGCTATAGTCTGGAAAATTGGGATGGGTGTTTTCTGAGGTCAGCATGACATCTTTAAATTGCTGGTTCTGTGCAACCATCAGTCCAAAATCCAAAGATTTAGTTTACAATATGTAGCAGTATTTGAGAAACTGGAACCAGCAAGTGTGTGTGTGTGTGTGTATATATATATATATATATATATATCTATCTATCTATCTCTATATATCTATATATATCTTAAATTACCCAAATCCCCAATGACTTAACCAATTGTTTGATGAACTACTTTCAGCAGAATCAGTAGTTTCTAAAAGCAGCAGTTCATGAAAGAAACATAACGTCCTATTGACATTTACGTGCACTACCTATTCCTTAAGTATTTTTTTTAAATCCTTAAATTTAAAAATCTTCATGTGCATATTGAGGATGATCCCAGGTTGCATATTTAAACAGTATTTAAAATAAAAATAATGAGTGTTGAACAAAACTGTTCTGTTCTCCCTGTATAAAAAGATGCAATGACTAAAAGAGACGAGATGCAATGCAAAGTTTTTTTAATGCAGTAGACTACATGGAGAGCGTCAACAAATTAGAAGAAAGCGCATTTACATGTGGATATACAAGGACTCCGAAGCAGAATACACAAATAAATAGTTATTTAAATGATCGGTCCCCATCCCCCCCTATTAATTTACAGGAATACTGGATTCCACCCACATCATCTTTCAACAGTGAGTGAAAGATTTGTAATCAATCTTAAATCCTCTGCAGTAATTAAATGATGCCAAAATAAGCTGTCATGAACTCCATCTCCCACAAGTCAAGGCAGCATCGCCAATGGTACAGACCTGCTGTATTAAAAAGGAGATTATGTGCTTAACTTTAGCCAATATACAAGCAGACTCAATGGTGTTCTATGTTACACCTATCTGTTAAACATTTTTATATATATATATATATATATATATATATATATATATATATATATATATATATATATATAAAAAATTTAGACACTGATGAGCTGGGGGAAGAGTTCATTAGCAAACATGTCATCCCAGGTGCTCTCTGAGCACAGGGAAGAGGAAATGTCACTGAAAGGGGAAGGGGACCCTTCGTATCCGGAGTCGCTGTAGGTGTCCGCAAGGCAAGCTTCATTATCCAGGCCGCTGAGGGCAGTTGAGGAGGCTCCGGAGAAAAAGTCATCCATCTGACTGTGGCGGTCACAGCTGGGGATGACCACTTCCTCTGGCTCGTCTTTGATGCAGACGGTCTCCTCCTCAACCACCACGTCGGGAATGGGGATGGCGGCCTCGTCGAAAGTCTCCTCTGCGTCGCTCTCCAAGTCGTTGCACTGCCCGCTGCTCACCTCCTCCACGGGCTTCGTGTAGATGTGGTCAAAGTGGATCAGTTCATTAAGGGCCTCCAGCTTAACTGATGGGGCCCCCAGAGTCGCAGGTGTGGTGGCAGGTACTGGGTCCCCCCCTCCGACCAACAGCACCTGCGGCTCCTGGCACTCCTGTTCACAAGACTTGAGGAACAGCTCTGGGTCAAGGATGTCCAGAATGCCCAGGAGCAAATCAGACTAGTGAGTGGGGAGAGAAAAACCAGAGATTAGCCTAGTAACCCATGACCTGACTCTGGAGCTTTCTTAGAAAGAACATTTAAATCTCAAGACCCATAAAAGGATCCATCTTTATCAGAGACTTACCTCATTGTCTGCAGTGTCAGAACCATTTGTATCCATTGAGAAGTCTTCAGATTTAGGGAGTGCTGGGCCTGCACCTGCTGCGGAGGCACACGTAGCCTGAGTGCTGCGGACTCAGAAGACCCGATCCCTAAACCTGCGTCGTTCCCAGTGGACAACAAACCCTGAACCTGAGATGGAGAAAAATGGACAGAGGGTGAATTAAAGTGAATCCACGCAAAAGACAATTACCACAAGCCAACACACCCTGCTTCCCCTATGAGTCTGAATTACAATCGTACCTTCTCTTTTGAGTCGAGGGTGTCCAACCCAAGTCTCTGTCTTAGTTCCTCATTTTCTGTCATTAGGCCATTTGATTTGTCCCGAAGTAGACTGTTTTCAATGTGAAGTTTCTGATTCTGCAGGACAGAAACGAACAGATGTTTGCACATGAAACTTGCAACCGTTTATGGAGAAGTGATGCATGAAGCAAACACACTAGAAATGCAACTGCACCAAATAACAGAGTGGGTGGGGAAATGTAGAGTGAGATATGTTTGAATTGTAGGGCTGGGCAATATGGAGAAAATCAGATATCACGATATTCTTGACCAAATACCTTAATATCATAAATAATCATCAGTAATGTGGACATAATGTCTAAGTGGGTAAAGGCAAATAATAGAACAGCTAGAAAAGTCTGGTAAGTTCAGAAATGTACATCACTTTACTGTAATGCAGCCTTTAAAACCAGTAAAAGACAACACTTCTGTCATATCACAATATCCAAAATCTAAGACGATATCTAGTCTCATATCACGATATTGATATGTCGATATATTGCCCAGCCCTATTGAATTGTACTTCAGATGACATGTTGGGAGGTGGAATGGGCGTTAAATGGGGTCCTGTATGCCCCAGCTACACCCTTGTTTTAGATGATTTACCTCCAGCTCCAACTCCAGTACTTGCTGTTCCAGCTCCCCCATTTTTGCCTTCTTCCTATCTCTGGCTGTCTGAGCAGCGACTCTGTTCTTGAGTTTCCTGAAGAAATAAAAAAAAAGAAAAAATATAGGAGGAAAAAAATTTAACACATTCTTTCCATGATGCTGAAAAAGCCCTCTGACATGCATTGAGTTCACAGTACTGCGCAATCACCGGCCATGTTCCTGCCACGCAGGCATATCAGGATATCAGTATCCTGCTCTAACAGCAGAGCCCAGGCGGGTCCTGATAGTCAAATCACTGAGATAAGCAGTTTGACAAGCTAACGTTAGGCCAAAGTCCAAAGTTCATAGAAATACGAAGTTTAACGTTAAGCAAATTATCGGCTTCATGCGGCAATTTTAAACAACGTAACGTCACATGACCTACGTATAATATTAGGAGATTCAGCATTGACCTAATTCAGTTACGGTGCGATTTAATCGCCATCAGTTTGACGTTACTATTGTTCAACAGAGATCAATAGCTATGGGCGTATCTCTGTAGTAATCTCTTTAACAATGGTCGGGTTTACGCTTTAAAAATAATGTTTTAACCCAGATATAATGGTACATTAAGGATATCTTTCTGTAACTAACCTGCGAAGTTGCTTTTCCTCCGGACTCAAGTGTGTGAGCCGCTGTCTTTTTCGTATGGGCGGCCCAGCAGAAGAGTTGGAGTCGGAATCCGACGACGCCGTGCTAGCAGATGACGGTAAAACGACAGAGATGGCCCGGTTGAAGCCTGGCTGTGAGCCGCTGGAGGAGCCAGTCTGTTTGCCGGAAATCAGGAGCACTTTATGGGGCCCTCCGGTCCCTGCTGCTACCACCACCATGTTGATATATCCTACTGGCGGTGTCTTAAAAAATAATGGGGTATCCTTTTGAATTTAGTAGAAACCTTAAGGTTTCTCTAGTACCTGACCTCCGGCAACTCTCAACTGTTGAACAAGATAGGCTGCGCCTGCGATGCTTTTCTACTATCGTGGTGACAGCTGATAGGCTCCAAGCGGCTCTGACGCAATTTATTTACGCCCTGTGATTGGTTGCAGTGCTGATGTAATTTGCATTTGAAGATTTACTGCTGGCAAAGTAAAATACCCAGAGTTCCTTGTAAGTGTCGCCTAATTTCCCATCAAGACTTGGTGTCAATTTCTTTTTCAAGTCAACAATATGTAATTCAGCCATCTTATTACATAATATATTATATTGTAGCCTATAGCACTTTCACTGTATTGATCGTGGAGCTATGACGTTGATTTGGAGTTCCCTGGATTTACAACCTGTCTGTCCAGTAAAGACAAACACAACCCAGTACTTTGATATTGGTTTTAAAAGTAGAAGGTCACATCAAGCTTTTATATTTTATATCAGCGGAAGTTAAGAACATAAATTCCACTGTAGATCAACAGGTAACACTTTATTTGTTTTGTTAGTATAGGAGATATTCTTTTTTTATTTTTCTGTCTAAAACTCAGTTTCATGGTCCCAAGGTGCTGTTAGTTTGCATGCTTCCTGCTCTTTGTCTTGTACATAAAGTTTCCTCATTCTTTTCTTTGAAGGAGTCTGATTAAACACACAAAACATGCTTTACCACTCTGATGGCTTTCCCTGAAGTGCTCATTCATAGTTCCTATAAGGAATGTTGAATGATGGATTGTTTGTCAGTTTCTTGTCTGTCAAATGATTCCTTTCTCCTTTTTTTTTTTCCTCATTTGAAGGTTTTCACACCTTTTGAGAACACAATTTCAAAAGCATCATTATGCTATTATTGTTCAGTGTTTGCACACTTTTTTTTGTGAATGATTCATTCATGTACAAATGATCAAAAATTTACATTTTGATTACGTTGTGATCAAATAAACTATGATCTCTAAAAATAGTAAAATTACAATTTGCTACCTTTATGTTTTAACAAAAATATTTCAGCCTATATTTTTTTTGTTACATTTCAGTTTATATTCTTATAACATCAACATCATGTAGAGTAGGCCTAAAAGGTTTGCAGTGAAACTGGTTTGCTTGTCCCACAAAGAGTAATAGGAACATAAAACAAAAATAATTGCTCAACTTTGAACACAACAAAAGGAATTGAATTACAGTTCACTACATGTATAAAAAAAAAATTTAACAAGCAAGTTCACAAGTATGCTCTTTTCCTAAAACTCCTATTCGTCCTCAAACAGGAATTCACATTTTTGCAGTATCTGGCCACCGTTATTGTTTACAGCTTTTAGCTGTTTGCTTCTGTCGTCTCTCACCTCAGCAGGAGTAACTACAGGAGCAAGAGCAAACACTGGCCTGTTTGCGGAACTTTACCGTCACTACAGAATCAACATCTGAGAAAGTCAGAGCAGGCGTTTATGATGGTGTGTGTGTGTGTGTGTGTGTGTGTGTGTGTGTGTCAGTCATAGTGTAGTATTAAAGAAAGAGACAGGATTTGAATCCAGGATGTCCTTTATTTACAGAAATATACCTTATAGGTAAATTAAAATTTAAACTAACACTAACTTCCCACAAGCCCTAAAGCAAATAGGGAAATGGGTGTTCCTTTGAATGTCCTAGTGAACATTTCCTATTTTCAAGTTTCTTTATGTCACTCAAGAGAGCGAACAGGAGAATAATATTATACACCACCCATTTGCCATAAGATGAAACACAGTTAGTTATTTTTGATTTGCAAAGTTGGTTGGGGATCCCCCATCATGTATGAGACAAGTGTCACATTTGCCATCAGTGAAGTGACCTCATAAATGTGTGTTGCTCTCAAGTTCTGTTTAACCCAGAATAGGATAGAGGTGTAACTCAAAAGTATTCAAATCTTTCTGCAAAATAGCCAGAGGGATTTTCCTTTTGTGTGTCATACTTCAGTCTCACTGTATCCAGCCAGTGCAGTGGGTATCTGTCATCAGTTGCTTTTGTTTTGAAAATTGTATGCATTTAAAATGAAAATCATGTGTTCAGTCCACATTTTTTTCTAACATTCCAAAGTAAAATGTCTCAGTGAACACTGGTGGAAGAAGTATTCAAATAATGTACTTAAAGCAACACCAAATATTATTTTGTACCTTAAAATAATGTTTCCAAAATAGTTTCAGTGGTTCATCAACTCGTAACAGGGTGAACGGCACTTTGTGGCCCCCTATCAGCTATAACCACACTATGCAAGTTTGCCAGATCAAGTAGCGGATCTGTAGTTCGAATGAGATGTAAGGGTAACGGTAATGGACAATTCCGCTTCCAACCTGTAGGGGGACCGAAGAGGAAAAGTGCTTTGGTGTTGCTTTAAAAGGTCCAATATGTAATATATTTACTGTAATAAATCCAAATATGACCCCAATGCATCATCAGATATTAAGGAAACATGCTAAGTTGAAATACTATCTTTTCTGACAACAATGCTAATGCCAGTATTTTTGCCTCTTGAAATGTCCGTTCCGTTACAGAATTTCTGTTTGTGTTTGTGCTACAGCTGTAACGTTAGTACAGCCATGAAAGCAGCAAACAAACAAACAGGATCAACAGAGATAGATTCTAGCCAGCCTAAAAAAAAACAGCATGTTTCTAACAGTTGTGTGACCAGAGATACAACAAACCCGGGTAAATATTGGAGATGTATTTGAAAGATGGAGACAGCTTAGAGCCCAAAAGGATGCTGAGTTGGCTAATTTCTAATCACAGCTACAAGGGACGGGCATTTTATGTCATTTCAACATTCGTGTACTCACATTGAATTATATAGCTAGAGTACCCGAGTTGGTTACTCGCAAAAACAATTGAGACACAGCCAGATAAACTGGTCCTGGCTAATGCCGCCATGCTAACCCTGCTAACGGCTAACGTTACCGGAGGACCAGGCATGTGGGCCACAGCTGTTTACAACGTGTAGCCTGTTCAGCGGCCGTAGCCAACAACGGTTATTTTAAGCCAAGAGAGGGGGGCTTTAAATTGGGAAGAGAGGACCTTAAGTTTGAAGTGTGTTTAGCAATTGTTGCTGTAATTCTAAGCCAATAAAGTGTGTTCAGTTGGGTGGAGAAGACGGCAAGGTAGTGTTATTTTTAGCGGTTCCTACCGTAATTCTAAGCCGAAAAAGTGTGTCTGTCAGTTGGTTACAGAGCTCCGCGTGAGCACGGACTTTTATGACTGTCAATATAGCCAGCATCTAACGTTAGCTACTCTGCTGTGAAGTAATGTCTGGCTATGTGAGACAAGCGTCTAGCAACATTGTTGTGGATGCTGCGGTCTCAGCCTGGCAACCAACGTGAACTTCGAGTCTGGGGAGGAGGGGGGGCAAGGGAGATGACTCTCTCCAGTATTTTGAATTTGTACTGCAGTAACTATTTTAAACACTAGCTGTCAGTATTACTTATTGCCCCTTTAAGGAAAAGTAGTGACATTTAATGAATCGAAATGCTCTATCACAAGTAAAAGTGCTGAATTCAAATATTTCACTTAAGTAAAAGTATGAAAGTATTATCAGCAAAATGCACTAATGTATGTGTTTGTCAGAATGGGCCCTGTGTTATATTATTATGTTACTGCTCCATTATTATTGATGAATCAACATGTAAGCAGTACATTAATGTTATTGCTGGTTGAGGTGGAGCTCATTTTAAATACTTTATATACTTAGTATATAGTTATGGTAGTTGAATCTATAACACGGCATCATAGTCTATATCCTGATAAAATCTTGATCTGAAAAGTAAATAAATATAGTGGAGTAAAAAGTACAACATTTGCCTCTAAAATGTAGTGGAGTAGACGTTCAATGTAGCATAAAATGAAAATACTCAAGCAAAGAACAAATACCTCAAAATTGTACTTAACTACATTACTTAATGTAGCCTATTTAGTTACACCCCACCACTGCCAAAGGACTCATACTACTATATCAACCCATAGAAAAGAGAGCTTTGTAAACACAAACTAATACTCTGTAAGTACTCAATGAAATCCTCTTAATAGATGATGTGCGTACATGGGTGTAACAACACAACGTAAGCACAAACGATTACCACTTATTGAATACAGTGAGACAAGGAGGTTTCAAGACCCTCTTAAACCTAAAAGGTATTTGCTGCCTGACTGGTTCAAAAGAATGTAAAGTGTCTTATTATTACTGTTCCAAATCAGAAACATCTTCACAAATGACTACATACACAGAAACCCAGTAGAATCACTCTATTTTGTAATTTGTTATGTTCCTTAAATAAACTACAACGGGCTGTTAGCGTAGCTTAGCACAAAGACTGAAAACGGGGAAACAGCTAGCCTGGCTCTGTCCATGGGTAACAAAATCCGCTGACCAGAACCTCTAATGATCACTAATTAACATGTTATATCTTGTTTGTTTAATCCTGTTTAAACCCAAGAAATAGTCCGACACTTGTTTTTATATTTGGTTATTTAATGGATTAAACAACCGAACCAAGCTAGATGTTTCTTCCAGTTTACAGTCTTTATGCTAAGCTAAACTGGCTGTAGCTTTATATTTAACGAACAGCTTTGGGTATCTCCTCTTTCTTTAAATATGCTAGAAATGGAATCAATTGATAAATTTTTCTGAGAAATTAGAAGGAAGCAGAAATAGTTGAGTTGAATTGGCAGGAGTGTTTACTTATTGTATTTTAAGAGTAATGATATTTGATATTTTATAACATGAGACCAGCAGACAAACATTATTTAGCCTTGGTTACACATCCTGGATTCTGATAATCTTCCTTGGAGGCTCTGAGAGGGACTGTGTGCAGAGTCTGTCCTGGCTGCTAGACTCAGACTCAACCAGTACTTAGACACACACACACACACACACACACACACACACACGTGGGGATCCTCCCTTAGGAGCCTGTGATTAAGGTGGGTGGATCCTCAAAACCACAATTCAAAATGGACCAATCCCAAAAGCATAAAAAAACGAAATATCTCAGGGCGTATACAGTAAATCCCATTTATTTCTTCAAGCTGACATAGCTGTGATGTAAGATATAACCAAGCCTTCCAAATTAAAACTGCACCCAGTGGTATTCAAACTGCTGTGCCGACTGAGGGCGTACTTATTATTCTGTCTCAGTACTTTGTGTTATGTCATTTGTCTGCAACTTTTATGTTTGTAACGATCCTCTTTTCTCAGCCAGGTCTCCTTTAGAAGATAAAACTTAAAATAAGGTTTTAAGCTATGCTAGTTCATTTCTTTCACTTTGTTTTTAGGGAAGGTACACGACTTGATAAAAGCATAATGAACAGCGTACTGTGAGTGGGATGTTTTCCTGTCCAAACAGCCTTCAAATAATGACACTTGATGTGGTTTAATTAATCACTTCCCCACTAAATGGCTGATATTCAACAATCACATAAAAGGAGCTTATAAAACCTAAATGGTCATTTAAATGTTTCATGTAACTGGTTAGGTTCTCTGTAAATTACTTAATCATAGAAAGAAACGTTGGGATTGATTAGTAACTCTAAAAGAAGTTAGTTCAATGTATGACAATTCTGTTTATATTTTCTGTGGATTGAGTCCTGACAATCTCTATTGTTTGGCTTTGAAAAAAAATCTAATTAAAAGATAGCTGCATATTGGCAGAACATCTTGACTATTGGCAGCTTCAGTTGGCGCCAGTAACAGCAACTGTGTATCCTACACCTCACTCCACAGCATTCTTTCTTAGTTATAACCTTGATCCAAATAACATTATTAGATTGCATCATGTCTCAACTCCTTTACTCGTGTTGTAACTAAGAACAAAAGACTCTTTCTTGCTTTATTGGAGGCTGCTGTCAACCTACCATGGGTTGTTTTTTTATTTTGGGCTTTTTTCTAGTGAAGGCCTGGTGTCTACAGCGAAGGCATGGCATGCAGGGTAAACAGTAACGCCTGTGTGTGCTCACCGGGCGGGTAATGGTGTAAATGGTGTTGTTCTGGGGCAAAGCCGGGCTGGACAATAGGGGTGAGAGCGGGGTCACACCCTGGGACAGCATCCAGCTGCAGGGGGCGGCTAGTCGTTGTGTTTACATATACCTCCTCCCAATCGTACATCTTGCTCCCTACCCACAATCCACTGGGGTGTTTGTTTGGGCTGGAGCCTTCCAACACCTTCCACCTCCTCTATATCTTGCTCTGTCACTTTTTTTTCCTCATTTTTTTCTTTTTTGTTATATCTTAATTGCCAAGTTCAGCACCTCTCATTTTCTCTATAGCTGCTTTAAATCCTTTATATCTGGAAATATGCATTTTTCTGGCCAATTGTTAACATAGCAAGTCGTCATTTCCACTTTGCATCTTAGTGCTGTGAAGGTGTGAACGTCTCTGCAGCCCCGCAAAAACAGCACGGATGAGATTCTGAGTCATTCCATCTTAACACCGAAGCATGATGGTGCAGTAACTCATTCATCTCTTTGATACCTCCACACCAGTTTCCCTACAATCACTTGTCTCATTGTCTGAGTGTGTGAATGCATGTGCATGTGTGCCAGCCTAATTTACAGATAAGGTATCCACCACTTTGCATATCAATTTCTTGTGTAAACGGTCAGTAAAACAGTTGTAGCATGTAAATGCCCCTGCTCTTGGATCAAAGAAATCCTCTTTGATGCATCACACATTTTTAATTAATCCATCCATCATACAGTTTCTACACCAAATGACATTTCTGGGAAATAAAACAATTAAGCCAAATACATCTTTTAGTATAAATTGAACGAAATGCAACCAGTGATAGAGTGCATGTTGTCCATCCTCCCCGTAATTGTCTTAGGGACTCTGCAAGCACTTTGTTCGCCCAGATAAGCTGTGCTTTGTTGGTACAGAGAGCTGACATAGCACTCTTTTTGTTCGATGGGCCACATTTACTCTGCTCTCTCACTGTACTGGCAGACTAACGATAACAACAACAACACTGTGTGCCAGCGACGACACTGTTAATGTTCAGATACAGGAAGGCAAGATTGTGCAGGAGCCTCGCAATAAGATGTTGATGCGGTTTAGTTAAAGTGTGTCGATGGAAATTACCTAAATAATGTGTGTATTCTACATGCACATAGGGCTGACTGACTGACTGTTCATGAATTTGTCACAAGTTGCACCAAAAGAGGAACAATGAACTCACAGTGATGAATATGCTGTGTCAAAGGAAATAGATTACAGATCTGCTCAAAAAAACGAGCAATCATCATATGTCTTTAACAGTTTAACAGTAACATGCATGATATGATCTTAACTTGGACAGATTGTCTCCACTATGATGCAACATTGATCTGATGCAACACAGAGGCAAGAGGGAAAACCTCCGGCCCTCAAAATGATGAAACCCACGTTAATCTTCCAGTCATCACAACACGCATCTTTCTTCATGACATGTCACTTACTCTCTGTGAGTGTCAAACTCAGATATTCTACAACAAGAGTGTTTATAAGACTTGATATTAACCTTTTCTTGACTTCTCCCACTCAGGTTTTTGAAGTCTTACATCTACTGCCCACCAGTCGTGTGTCCTACTGCCCTCTGGTGTTTGAAACAGCAAGTTACTCACAACGACAATGCTCCTTGAGCTGAATTGAGCCGTTTGTTTGTTTGTTTTAACAAAAAACAAAAAAAGGTATTTTATACATTAAAATCTTGATTCCTAGGTTCTATTCACAAATAAACAAATCATCCACAAAAAGCAGAAAACTCAAACTTTTCTGAAGTTAAGTTTTTTTAAGTTAGTTGTTGAACTCACATTGAAACTTGTGAGATTGAGAAAGTCTTGCATGACCAACTGCTTATTTCTGCCTCCTTGTGGTGAATTGAAGAATACCTTCTCCGCATACAACAAGTAAATCCAATGTATAAAATCTGTTATCCCAGATCCCAGATCTGCATGTATTGTTACAGTTGGGCCAAAACACTTCTGTTGTTAAATTGAAATTAGGTTCTAAATGAAAGGTGAGGCGCCTCAGGTCACAACAATGACACAACAGCTTAACTTTTGCATACCCTACACATCTCATGCAGTAATTTCACCAAAATTCTTGATGGCTCAAAGCTAAGAGCATAGCTGACCAAAGCACACCTTCAATAGCTAAGACAAGACATTTTACAACAACCAGAGCCGAGAGGTTACAACTGAATGTTATGGCCTGAAACTACAAGCTTCAGCAGTATTGCAGAAATATGTATTTCAGAATTTAGTGCTGCTGTGACTGTTCTCTTGAAACATAGCATATGCCCATAGCAGACGTTCAGACAGGTGGCATCAGCAAACAATATGAGAGTTCATCGACACAAGGAGCTGTGACTTCAAACTGACTTTAGTGGTGTTTGGATTTTACATAAATGTTAATCAAATCGTAGCTTTCCATAAAAGTCTTTCTGGAAGTTCAGTTTAGTTCAGATTTTGGTATCACTTTACATTCTTGGTTTTAGTAAATACCAAAGAATTTCTAATATGGGAAGAAGTTCCACTCCCTCGTTACTTCCGGCTTCTGAACTGGTTGCAGTTCCACCAGAGTTCCATATAGGGGGCGCTCACAGGCCAGTGCAGAATGAATGGGACTCTATGGAGCTATACCCCTCAAAATCCACTTTTCTCAGGATATCATTTTTTGTCTAGTAATTTGAATGTTGCATTCGAAAGGGAAGGCTAAGAAAATACACACTGCTGGGTGTTTGATTTTTTTAAAGTCGCTTTTTTGTTCTAAAAAGCCTTTTAAAAAGTCAATGACGTCATACACATATACGGCCAGAGATACGGCAAGCTCTTTTTTCTCTCGAAGCATCGACAACACAGCTGATAGGTTAGCCTCTCCCTGTTAATACAAGTGCTAGAAAGAGGTTTGCTAATGTTTTAAAGACCACGCCGAAATATTCACTCTGACATTCTGGTTCTGCTTTGGATGCCGTCAAGCGGGATCTCCGATCATAATCAGTCCTTCACTGACCAATCAGCATTCATTAGCAGAATGCTAGCGTATTATGGGCAACAACGACTCAACCTGTAAGAAATCGAAAGGACACAAGTACTCGTTCATTCAACTTTTGACCTATAATCCATGTTGAACTTGCAAAAATTACAATCAAATCTGAGATTTCTTAACGACAATCAGGCGAAAGAGACAAATTTAGCCGTCTAGCTCCATAGAGTCCCATTCATTTAGCACTGGACCGCGATCACCCCCAGTGGAACTCTGGTGGAACTGCAACCAAATTCGGTACAATGGGGCTGAATAGGGAGTGGAACGGCTTTCCGTAGACGGGCTTTGTAAATACTCAGGATTAAATACGGAATGATCATCTTGGAAGAAAACATAATAATTAGTTGTTATTTATTAAGAGTTAAACACTTCTTTTTTTTTTTTACTCGGCTGATCTGCTTTATCAGGATTGTGTGGGGATGGGTTGATCCGATTTAACTGAAAAAGAAATTGGGGTTCATGTCAGACTTAGTCATAGTAAAAAACAACAACAACAACAACCTACTGGCCCAAATTGTCTGTATAATAGGTGCATCATATTGGCTATTGGGATATAGAAGAAAGAAAGACATTTTTTTGTGCAGCACAAAGCTGTTCTCATTGATAGAGCATCATTGCCGCTGACAAAATAATCTCACCACAAGGAGTTAGCACAGTGACTCTCCACAACTCCAAACTCCATCAGCAGGAAAGCAGCAGCAGAGGAGGATCATGTAATATGATCAAAAGCTCTAGAACATCCTCTGAATAGACATTAGTGGTGAGATTATTTTGTCACCGGCTGTTCCCAAAATAGATAGATAGATAGACTTTATTAATCCCAAATTGGGAAATGACTCTGTTACAGCAGCAATTTACAAGGACATACACACATACTAGATCAAGGACATACACACATACTAGATTACGGACATACACACATACTAGATCAAGGACATACACACATACTAGATGACGGACATACACACATACTAGATCAAGGACATACACACATACTAGATGACGGACATACACACATACTAGATGACGGACATACACACATACTAGATGACGGACATACACACACATACTAGATGAAGGACATACACACATACTAGATGAAGGACATACACACATACTAGATGAAGGACATACACACATACTAGATGACGGACATACACACATACTAGATCAAGGACATACACACATACTAGATCAAGGACATACACACATACTAGATCACGGACATACACACATACTAGATCACGGACATACACACATACTAGATGAAGGACATACACACATACTAGATCAAGGACATACACACATACTAGATGAAGGACATACTAGATCAAGGACATACACACATACTAGATCACGGACATACACACATACTAGATCAAGGACATACACACATACTAGATCAAGGACATACACACATACTAGATCAAGGACATACACACATACTAGATGAAGGACATACACACATACTAGATCAAGGACATACACACATACTAGATGAAGGACATACACACACATACTAGATGAAGGACATACTAGATCAAGGACATACACACACATACTAGATGAAGGACATACACACACATACTAGATGAAGGACATACACACATACTAGATCAAGGACATACACACATACTAGATCACGGACATACACACATACTAGATCACGGACATACACACAAGGACATACACACATACTAGATCACGGATGAACTTTCAATCATAACTATTGCTGTTTAAGGACATACGAATAAAAACAAGTTTTGGCCTAAATCTGAGTTGAAAATCTAGTGAACTATGTTTTTGAATACAGTGAAGCAGTAATTCAATGATCTGGTGCTTCATACAAAGATCTGATTCTCAAGGGAAATTGAATTTGTGTCCACCGGCTAAGTTTGAACTGAAGCCC
Source organism: Sander vitreus (assembly GCF_031162955.1). Lineage (NCBI taxonomy): Eukaryota > Metazoa > Chordata > Actinopteri > Perciformes > Percidae > Sander > Sander vitreus. Next base: position 28,120,523 of record NC_135859.1, read on the forward strand.
CTTTGATGTCTCCTTCAACTGGATCCTATTCTGTTGTGTGTGTATGTGTGTGAGTCTATGAGCATGTGTATGTATGTACGTATGTATGTACGTACTTACGTATGTGTGTGTGTGTGTGTGTGTGTGTGTGTGTACCCATTACCTCAGAATCAGCAGAAAACAAAATAGGTCTCTCAGAAATCTAAGAGACTGTTACGTGTGTGTGTTTCCTCTGCTCTCTTGTGTCCTGACCCAGGTACCGCCCTCTCCATCTGATTGGGCAGGCACACCTGCAGCACCTCAGCAATCAGGTGGATTGATGTAAAGCTGCAGGGATGAAGGCAGACGGGGCGGTGGGCCATATAGCCGAGCAGAGTGGTGTCGCTGTCGGTCGTGAATCAGAGCTGTGTGGTGCTCTGCATCGTGTCATTTACGTTTAAATAGTGTTGTTGGCTGGATCGGTAGTTTGTTTAGTTTTAACGGTTCATTTTGTTCACTTCCTTTCTTTCAGGGTAGTAGTTTTGTGTTAACATTGGATTTATTTACGTAATAATAAATAGTTTAATCGTACGATTATTTGTTTCCTTTCTTCCTTTAACCACCCGGATTAGCCTATTATTAATTGTTGCTCCCCTTTTCCCCTGGACACCACAACTGGGGACGTAACAGAGACCCATCAGGGAAGATGATCAGTTTTCATCCATGGTAAACTACATTTCTCTCCCCGACCAGTTCTCCATTCATCCCTCACTCCGACCCCCCATCCTTACATCTCTACTGCCACCCAACCACTGGGTGGCATATGTGGCAAAGTGTTGTACTATGTCAACATGTCCTGTCACGCAAACCAAAGATCCCTTCTTTGAGACCAGCATGAGTGATGTGCAGACCAGCTTTTCATTTGGGGATTTGGTGCTCTGACGCATTGTTTTCTTCCTCAGAGTGATGATCTGTGCCCGCAGTCAGAAGCAATTAGGGAGCAATCGAACGGGAGGCTGGCGAATATGTTGAACCATCAGAGAGAGCGATGGGGGGGTGAGTGAGGAGAGATGGGGACAAGACAGTCAAGGAGATGAATGAAGATGAGAAAGAGTGAGTGAAAGTGTTACAAAGACTGAAAAGACAGAACAATAAGTGAGTGGAAAGCAGAGAGAGAAAGTTTGGTAACTGCATTTTTTTTGGCAACCTCAAGTGACAGCAAGAAATAAAACCTAATTTGTTTAATTGTCAATAACTCAAAAAAATCTATTCTTCTTAATGGTATTTATTTTGAGAAACAACTTTTTTGTTTGGCAGTTTTGACAGCTCTTGGCAAGAAAGCGTATTTACCCCAAAATGTCAAACTATTGCTTTTTTCTTCTTGTGCATCAATATTTCCTGCCAGTGACCACAGAAACCATAATTTATGTTCATGATACAAATTGATGTTCAGATAAAAATCTGAGATTGTAAAGTGGATGAAGTAACCAAACCTGAAAACAGGCTCTCTGTTGTCTATGTACGCACACACACCACACGCACACGCACACACACACACACACACACACACACACACTCTGTCCTGAGTCATCTCTATCTTCAGTTTCCAGTCTTGTTTCCTCATGCACTTTCCCGTCATGTCGCCAAAGGCAAACCCTACTCACTCTCTTTGATCACTGGTGAGGACATCAGCCACTGACCTGTTTTTTTCTTCTCTTTCTTTTTGGTATATTGTTTTTGTTCTTCCATTTTATTCAGAATAAAGACCTAATATTGTTTTTAGTTTTTTTACATTTCTCTATCCGTAGAATAGACGTTTTCAGCTCCTGTTAGGTGTAAGGGATTTCTTTTTTCACTAATGGAAACAAACTGAGCCTCCACATTTTTCGAAATCACTCCCTGTTTTGTTTTTTTGTCTTGTTGCTGTGTGTGTGCATGTGAGTGTGAGCACAGATTCCATCCATCCATCCATCCAGGCCTTTGAGAACATGTTCACGCCTGTGTGAGTGTATCAACATCATATCTCCCCCTTGTCCTACTCACTTCTCAGAACAGATTATGAGTGTTGGAGCTGACTGAAATGACTTTGAATTCTCCAAAGCCCCTAACCCCTGGGAACATACCTGTTCTTGCAAGCCTCAAACGTTCAGGTGCCTTATTTCAAAAGACTCCTCTCTTTCTCTCCATCGCTACTTTTCTCTACCATTTTCACCCTCCCCCCTTACGGCTGCAACTTTAGCCCTCGACTGAACTAGAGGCCTATTGAAATACCTCCCCCTGGTCTAGTCTGCACTTCAAAGTCGACTTTCACCCTCGAGCCAGATCCGAAGGGGCGTTCTAACCAGGAAAGGGCCCATCCCCTGAATAGTTAGGACTTCAAAGTCTGTAACATTTAGTCATGAGCTGTTTTAAAAACACTTTTTTTTTTTCTTCTTTTTTTTTTTTAAGTAGCAGATTGATGCTATCGTTTGTCCATTGTAAAGTTGATACTTTAATTAACCTATAATTGTCTGACCAAACCTTTGGTCAGATAAGATAACATTTTTTATAAAATATAAAATACTGTTTAATTTACTTTGCAGATACAGAGAAAAGAAAAGTAAATGCTTTGGGTCATTACATGAAGTGAAACTGGAAGAGTATGTTGTGATCATAGACTGTATAAAATAGGTTGCCAATGCATGATGGTGATACAAACATAGATATAGGCCTATATTTATGGATACAAAGTACATACATAGCAAAGTTTTGTCATGTTCCTGCTACGCTATATGAAGGTTTGATTTTAGAGTTCTGGTGTATAGCCTACATCCACACTACGTTTACATTTTCAAACAACATTTTTTAACAAAAACAATCTCCGTTCTCTCTATTTTAGAAATGATTTTCTCTGTTCATTTTAACAATGCGTCTGACAACACATATCACATGACCATTTGCATACACTGGGCATGCACGTGCCGGTGTAAACAGGAAGCAGATTGTCTAATGCTACTTTGCGGTTGAAAATCATGGATGTTTAAGTTGAAAATACAGAAAATACTTTGGAGAAAGAACAAAAATGGCGAAAAAAGATTAAAGATTTATTTGCTTGGACTAACGGGAGTGGCCCTATGTTCCCACAGCCCTATGTTCCCACATTTGTAAGATTTCTTTCCAAAATTAGGCCCTATGTTCCCGCATTTCCTTTTTCATAAATTTCTATCAGATTTTATCCCCCTAACCCTAACCCTAAAACATGTTTTGGGAGGATAGGGCTTAAATTGAAGGGAAATGTAGGAACACAAGACCTAATTTTGAAAACGTGGGAAGATAGGGCTGTGGGAACATAGGGCCTAATTTTAAGAAAAATCTTAGAAATGTGGGACCATCAGGCTGTGGGAACATAGGGCTGACCCCGGACCAACGACGAGGTGGAACTGTTACTGAAAGGTATGTAAGCCTACCTAACCTGACATTAACCGATTAATGTTAGACTGATGGTTGTCATTTCCAAAGGTCTCCATTTCTACCCATCCAGACTACAACTTTGATGCAACGCAACCCCAGAGTTTTCAAACTTACATCAACCTGATACAGCAATAGCTAGCTAAAGTTTGCGAACGTTAGCTTACATTAGCCACCATAAACTACCGATAATTGCAGATTGAGTATGGCTGTAGCAGCAAAACATGTGAATGTATTAAAATGAGTGTTTATAGTTTAACTTTTTATTTGTATGATTATGTCTTTCAAAAGTTACAAAGTCTTCACATCTTTGAGTCAGTTGCCTTAAAGACAGACCATACCAGATCAAGCAGCAAATACCCTGCATATATTGATTTGAATTTTAATTATTCAACTTTTCATTGCTAAAAGGAAGATTGTGTTATTTCTTCTTTCAAAAGTAAAAACTGTGCTCCACTATTATACAATGGGCTCTGAAAGATAGGTTATGTTTCTAATCTATATCCACAACGTTCCACTTCCGGGATTGCTCTCGTTCTGCCAGAAATTCTGCCGGATCACGCTCTTTTCGCCCAGATGTCCGTTACCTTACGCTTTCTTTGTGTTGGGATTTCAAACTCCAGGTCATTTCTGAGGACTATGGTTAACTGCTCCTCAGATCTCTGCAGGGTAAATCCAGACAGCTAGGTAAACTATCTGTCCAATCTGAGTTTTCTGTTGCACGACCAAAACAGCTTGTTCCACCAAAACAAGTTCCCCCCCGAGGCTATTTTGCAGAGGCAGCGCTGTGGAGGATGGTCTGGCAAAGCGAGACTACGTTTTCGCTGAAAACAGCTGCCTGCTTCTGCCTAAAAACCACCCATGAGAGCGGTGAAAGGGAACCAAAACAGTAAAATTGTCGGACAGCTAAACAATGAGTTGAAACTCACTCTTAAACTCTGTAAGCTGAGGAGAGCTGCAGATCAACCTGAGTCTACATTTCACACTGAAATGTGATCCATTGTTATTAGAAAAATATTGATTATTTCCACTTTAACTTCACATATGCATGAAAGCTCATGTGTTTGGGATGACACTTTGGGAAATAATGTTTTTTATTATTATCATCAAAGGACTCTCCACCATCCCTCCCACAGTGCTGGTATGTTTTCCTTTTCATGAGAGTTTCCCACTGGGGTTAGTGCAGTGACATCATTGCAAACATGCAACATACTCTGAGCCGGCTGGAGTCAATAGTCATCACTGTTCTGTGTCATCATGGGGAAAGCATCTCCCATAATCTGGGGGCTGTGGGGCCCCCTAATTGCTTTACGTAATAATATGCTGCAGTGATGCACTCTTCTGGGAGCCACAAATGTAAATCCTCCCCCTTCTCATCATCTTCTTTCTTCATTAAAACATAATGTCAGCACCATCCCAACAAAGGGACAATTCACAGAGGCTGGGAGCCTGGTTGGTATGCATAGTGCTGCACTGATGGACTGATCAAACACATTCAAATGTTCCCTTTGGGTATTATTAGTAACCCGTGGTCTTGTGTTTATTTCATATCTATTCATTTATCCAGGCAAGTCAATTAAGGACAGATTGTTATTCACAATGACAGGCTGGAAGGGGGTTTAGCAGAAACAATAAATATCATTGCAGTTATACAATAATGATGTATAGAATTCTGTAAAAGAGTGAAGTAGCTCAGGGGTAAGCTGGCCAACTCATGAGGGCTTGGACACAGTAAATGAGCCAACAGATAAGGTTGTAGAATAAGGGGTCCATTAAAGCACATATTCAATTTCGATCTGTGGCTGAAAATTAAGCAAACATCTTAGTTGTAATTTTGAACAAGTATTTATATGCCTGTATCCCCATTGAAACAGCCAGTACTCATTAGTTAGAGTATCTGCTTCATACTGCCACATATGAGATTCATGTTCTTAATTAATGTAATCATTTTGGTTTGACTCACAGTCCAAAACAATAACACACATAAAAACCAAACTAAAAAAGTAGCAAATTCTTATAATATAGAAGCTGGAACAATAAAGAATGTTTGGCATATAGACTAAAATAAGAAGAAAGGTGAAAAGTGTGTGCGGGAATTTTATTTTCTTTCTTTTTGAAATGGATTTAATTCCCTGCATCACAAAGGAGACCAAACAAGTGGTGCTGTGTTTCTGACTATTCATTTTACAATTAACTAATAGCTTTTTCGACTATTTGTCTCAGCTCTAGCCAGGTTTACACGAAAGAGTCAGAGGAGAAGAAGAGTATTTAACTGAAAGAGATGAAAAGAAAACAACAGAGGAGCTGTGCACCTTTTTAATATCACATGAAATATCGTAAATTAGCCAATTAATCTTTACTTTATACGAGTTCAACTAGAAAAAAACAAACTCCACCGACATCCAGAGCTGGCCATCGTCTCTCAAAGTCATTCTCATCCTCAGCACTCTCTCAGCCTATATAAGTAAACAGCTGATTCTTCTCAGGGTGTCCTGAGTTTAGACACTAGTGTAGAGAGACTGGAGCGTCAGGAGAGAATCCACAGCTGCTGTCAAATGAAAACCACTAATGGGGGGGATAATTTGTCAGGAAGGAAATAAGAAAATGAGGCATATTCTTGAAATCTTTTTTAACAACTTGTAAAAGGCCAAATGGTCACCAAACAGTCCCCGTACTCTCTTGAAACTATCTAGAAAGCAAACCATGTGAGCACTTAACTCAAAAAAGTTCAAGGAAACTTCAAGAACTACTGAAGTTACAGCTTGCAGCAACCAGCAGAGGGCAGACTTGTAATAAAAGAGGAACAAGACCCTCTGCGAGTAATCTGATTAGTATAACTTGTTGCCCTAATGTATTTTGTTGTCCATTAGCAAGCTGATCAAGTACATCGAATTTAATGTCATCATTAAGCTTTCAGGCATTGTGCCTTTAAAGCCCCATTGTTGTGTATTTATTCATTCAGTCACAATGTGTGTGTGTGTGTGTGTGTGTGTGTGTGTGTGTGTGTGTGTGTGTGTGTGTGTGTGTGTGTGTGTGTGTGTGTGTTGTTTTCAATACGAAATGGTGATTTGAAAGAATACGATTAGCGAATCGTGAAGACCGCGATTACTTGAATGTGAACTATTTAGTTGACTGTTTGGTGTAACGTTTGGTTTAACATTTTTTATTCCTCTTTTCATTCTTATATTTACTGGGTTTTTTTTATAAGATACATGCTGTAATAATGTTACGTATCACAGATTGTTTAAAGAAATATTTTCATTTATTTTGTATTACTTTATTTAACATGATTGTAGAAGGTGCAATATGTAGCTTAAAAAAATTGCAAATCGTAATCGCAATATCTGACAGAAAAATCGCAATCAGATTCCCCCCCCCCTCCCCCCAAATCATTCAGCCCTAGTGTGTGTGTGTGTGTGTGTGTGTGTGTGTGTGTGTGTGTGTGTGTGTGTGTGTGTGTGTGTGTGTGTCACAAGACAACATGTGGTGTGGATCAGGATTTATAAAACAGAGTGCTGTCCAGTGCGATCTGTAAATTATTGTCATGCTGGAGACGCTGAAGAACTTCTTAAGTTTTGGCTTTGGATTGTTTTCCGCCCTGCTTTTTCTTCTTCTTCTTTTGAGTCCGAACACATGTTGACCATCATGCTTTCTTCCAGAGGCGGCTGCATTCTTGACCTAAAAAGTCCTCACAGTTGGTTTTCATAATCACACTGCCACACAGCTGACAGCAAGATGAGACCCTATTTTCTTGGCTGTTTTGGACATCTATCACTGTGCAGAGCTCACCTTTCATTTGAGTGCTTTCTTTGCAAGAGGCCTTGTTTGGTAGAATTATTGGGAAAAAACAGGCCTTTGCAAAGTGGTATTATTTAATTTCATGCATTTTTCTTTTGTAATATCTTGAAAAATAGTCCACTTTCAGATTAAATTGAGAGATTATAGTGTCAACTTTAAGTCATGTAACCTACAGACAGAACAATGCATGTACAGTATCATCATCACTTGCACGGTACTATGAGCTCTTTTCAGTTCAGTTGCACAAAGATTCAAATCATCGTTTATTGTAGAAATGAAAAGATACCATGTGTGTATCTATTCTTTCAGTGTCTATTCACAATGCGCTTATTTGCACATAATGAACAGACATAATGACACATAATGAACGTCTGACACACTGAAAGAAAAGGCACCAGGCAGAAGATGTTCCTCAGAAACTGGTCAGCATGGAAGTTTCACAATAGACTCTTTATGCTGAACAGAGGCTGATTGGGAAATAATTGTCTTCTTCTGCAGTAACTAACAGCAACAGTTTGTTTTAAAGAGAAATGCAGGATGTGCCGGCCTATTTAATAGAATAGATAATGAAACTGATTTTTATCTATGAATCATTGATGAATCATGAAGTTACTCGCTGTTAGAGCTTTTACACCCAGGCACTAATTTGACTTTCTGCAGATGCAAAGTATGTCAAATTACATTTAAACATTTAGAGGTTTGTACAACACCTGAAATAATCAGTGATAAACTTGTCAGACTGGTCTTGATGGCGACAACTTTGAAGAGCAAAGGAAAAATGTAATTGGAGATCCATCAAACTGGTGTACAATTATGTAGTGCAAGTGGATTGCCTTTAATGTGCAATACAACAGCTCAGGAGGACTAAATAGCATATTGGAAGAGAAATGAAGAAGATCAAAACGTTTAGAAAGAGTGTATCTAAAGAGAGAGTACGAAAATGCCCTTTTACAACAGCCAAATCACACATAATAATCACAAAACGATTAACATAATGATCTGAGGTACATTGGAAATACTCATAAATAACTAAAAGCTTAACTACAAACTGAACTAAAACTGCAAAAACTAGGACTAAATCTCTATTATTACTATATTCTATACATGGTTAGTAAAGTATTGTGTATATTATGTAGGCTACTGTATTGATATGGCAAGGTGCTTCATTACATGTGTGTTTAAAATAACTGCACCATAAATCTATAATGCACAATATGTATATATATATATATATTTATATCATGCAGCAGGGGCACTGTAAGAAATATTGTATAAATTGATTCCCCATTGGAAAACTTTTAATAAAGTTCCTAATTTCTACATACACGTGTGTACATAACAAAACAAGTAAAAAAATATCTTTATTTAGGTCATCCTAACTCAAGCAAACTGTTAACTATAATGTGATCTGTAAGTGAGTAAATATGAATCAGAAAAATTAGCCCGGTTAAATCATGAAGAGGGTATGGTTTATTTTAAGGTGGCACGGCAGTCAAAAACGTGTTAAAGTCGGGGAAAACTCCACAGGGCAATCCGGGGTTGCAACAGCTGCCGCAAATGTGGCCTTTGCTTCATGATCAACCCAACAAAACTGAATTAAGTCAAACTTTAACGCCTAACGTTAAGATTTTTTAAACAATAAGCAGAGCAGCGAAGTCCACGGTGCCTCCTTAACTGAGTGCTGGCACTCCAGAGTGGGGAGTGCAAAGGAGAGGGTCAAAAAGATTGGTGGGAGGGGATATAACCCTTTTGGGAGAGAGAGAGAGAGAGAGAGAAAAAAAGAAATCACGTGTTTGGAGATCAAAGGAGATCCGCTTTGTAGAGGGGGAGGAGGGGGGTGAGAAAGAAAGAGAGAGAGAGAGAGAGAGAGAGAGAGAGAGAGAGAGAGAGAGAGACGAGCGCGTTTGCAGGCAGTGTAATTGACAAGGCTTGCAGTGGTGAAATAAACACGGTCCAGCCCGGGCTCAGCTTTTATTGCACAATTCTGCCTCTTTTGACGCATTGCACGAAGCGCCCATAGACCTGATTTCAGTTACCTTCACCCGATTAATTAATCCGTGTGAAATTATGTCCCGATCGGCGCAGATCCAGCCGGCAAGATGATGATTTTACCACGGAGAGGCTCAGATCGTGTACCCGACTCGGTGGTCCTGGTGATCTTCGTGGTTGCCTCTTCTCTTGGTACCGTTTTCGCCAAGGATACTGCCTTTGTGGAAGTGGTTCTGTTCGAGTCCAGTCCCAATGGAGATTATACTACGTACACGACTGGCTTGCAAGGACGGTTCTCCAAAGCAGGAGCCACTATCAGCGCGGAGGGGGAGATCGTTCAAGTACGTGTAAAGTCTTTTTCTTTACGGGGGAATGACGAGCAGCAGTCCTGAGCAACACTACCAGGACGCGGGTTGTAATTTTACCAAGCTGCCCTTCTTAAAACTTTTTCCACAGGGGCTGAGGGGTTGACAAGAGAGAGAGAGAGAGAGACAGAGAGAGAGAGAGAGAGAGAGAGAGAGAGAGAGAGAGAGAGAGAGAGAGAGAGAGTGTGTGTGTGTGCGTGTATGCAGGCGGTGTGAGGATGGCACTAAGCTTGCAAGCATATGCGGTCACAAGATGGCTCCTATCTTGTGGAATTCATTCACAGGGAAAACATGCTCTTGCAGGTTATTTTGTTGATGTCTGGAGCTCACTTGTGCGCTCGTTACTGATAATAGCCTTCATCACCACACAAACTTTTAGGAACTGTGTTTTCCTAAAAAGTAACAAATCCTCCACCGCTACCAAAAAAGTCTGTAAACTTTTACCGAGCAGGCTTCACGCGTTTCACTAGGCTACAGCAGCAAGCCTACGAGGCTGCTACTTGTGCTTAGTTCTGACCGTTTATCCGTTTCAGTGGCGAGTTTGGGCCAAATATGTCCTTTTAAACCGAAAAGTTAGTTTTAATGTAGTGGAATATGTTTGTTTTATTGACCGTACCAACGTGTAAAATAACCCACACGTCTTGCCGCTCGTAGCCTGTTACTATGTAGCCGTCATCAACACTTACTTCGAAGTAGCATGTTTTTGGTTTAGGTTTACTAAACTATTTATAACTATTTGAAGTCTTTATAAACATAGGCTATATTAAGCAAAATTGAGAAAGATGTCCTCATTGAAGAAGGCTCCATGTTCCCATATTTTATTTCCTGGCCCCAAACATGACAAGTGTACTTGGCTGGAGCTGGTTTTGTTTGGATCAACCATCCAGCTTTGATCGAGTAGAAGTCATTAAAATATGAAGCTTTTGTCCAGAGCCAAGTGTTTATTTGAAGTTTTATAATTCTTGCTTAATCTACTTGGCCAGTGCTTGTAAGGCAGCAAAGAGTTTGGGGTCTAGTAATGTGGCAAAGACTTAAAGTTGTGTCCTGTGTTGTTGGTGATGGGAGGAAGCAGCAGCTCTTCCTGAATGATTGGAAGCCACTTGGATGTAAAGCACTATTTCTATGGCCGGTATCCACCCTTCTTTTCTTTTTATGTATTTGGATGTATCTATAAAATCTAAACTGCTTCCAATGCATCAAGTTCATTTAGATGAAGTTTGTGATTGAAAGTTGAGCCAACAAGTCCAGTCCCTTGTGACTGATTGGATGCAGCTTCTCTATGAAGGGGTTTTCTGATAAATATTAGATTATCAGGAGATTAAAGCTGAAGTGTCACTGCATTAACCAATACCCGATCAAGCCACAGCAGAGATGATGGTTGAGTTTTTGTTTTCATTTGTTGTATAAAAGCCAGTAGCTGCTGAAGTGGGACCTCAAACTGAAAATAAACTATTGAGCTCAATGAGATCGGAGAGAGAGATCAGAGAGAGAGAGAGAGAGAGAGAGAGAGAGAAATCAAGTTCACCATGTTGCGTCAAGTGTGGGCTGCATCACAAGAAACCTCAACTGTGTCGTAGAAGTTCTGCAGCACGTAACCATGAGTCAAGACACAGCACCTCATTCACACGTTTGTCTTTCTGTTTATATGAACTGGTACTGCATTTACACATCTAGCAGCATCCCACCTATCCCTCGCCACTCTGCAACAATGTCTATATCAACTACACAGCAGCATCTTTACAGAGCACGCATGCATTTTTGTTTTCCTCAAAAATGCAGACTCTTACTTTGAAAGAAATATGATATGTGGAGATCAAAGGAGGGGATACTCAGCACAAAAATGGCCCCTGTTTACACACAGTGATGGCCATTTGGCGCCACCCGGTAACCACACACAAATGTCGGACCTCAGCTTTACATTGAAAACCACATCTATTTAGGTTTGCTTTCTTTGCTAACATAGCTTCTGACCACTTAGAGTCAGCTTATATTTTGTCAGGCTATAATGATGGGCAGTTTGTCCGGCACGGCGCACTGTCTTGAATTTCTTACAGCATGTATTCTACCAAAGATTTATGAAAGTTGAAGCTGACAATGAGCGACAACCATACAGCCTGATGAGTATAATTTTAAACTGGGATCAAATTCCCCACTTGCAAATCCTATACTTGTGAAATAACATTGCAGAAACGTGTTGGGAAATTGTTGCGGTGTTGTAACGGATATAGTTTTACGCTGGAATTGGGTTTAAAAACAAATATTTGGGGTTCCTGGGCGTCCAGTTGTCTGCAGTGACCTCTGTAACCATTGCACTTGTCAACTTTTTAGCTTACAAGGTCTGAGCCTTGTTGTGTTCAGTGAGTAGGACGCCTGATTTGGTCTGAGGTTTATGGAGCCTTCTAGTCCTCTCTTCTGCTGTTTGAACAGAGCCCTGAGGGGTTTGTGTTACCTTGTGTGTACAGTAGTGGCCAGACCTCAGCAGGTATGGGTTCAAATACAGGGGAAAGATAGGGGGGGGGCAGCTTGGCAACGTTCCTGAGCAAAGACCCAACCACAATCACCGCTCATACACTCCCAACTCGCCTTTGCTAATTCCCTAATGCTAACACCCGCTCAGTTCTGCCTGAAGAGTGTGAAAAGTGGCAAATGCTGCAGAGGGCCAAAAATAATAAATTAAGTTAATTTGCTTCTCGCCCTGCTCTAAGAGGGGAAGCATGGTGACGCAGATCTGGACACAGTGCCAAACCCCAGGGTTCCCCAAGCCAGTTCCCAGATTGCTCCAGTTCAACTCCGTAATGGCAAAGTAATCTGTGTCCTTAAATCACTCTGTCGGTGTGTGTGTGTGTGTGTGTGTGTGTGTGTGTGTGTGTGTGTGCGCGCGCATCATTGGATCCTAACTCTGATTCTTGGCGAGCAGAGTACTGCAGGTTGTCCATCCTGCCAGGTAGTTCATTGTATTCACCTCTTGTTCCAGATTTAAATACTTCCTGTTTAGACCTGAATGAAAATGGCCTGGCATAATGAAACCAAGCATTGTGTGCGTTAAGCCCAGAGAGAACCAGGATTTAGTGCACTTGGACTTAACTTTATATTTTACATAGCTTCAAAGTTATGGTAGTTTTGCTATACCTTTCCACAACTAGCAGCAGATTTGACTTAAGCCTTTTCAGTAGGGCAAATGATCGTCCCCTGATCTGAATCACCCAGGTGTGAAGATGAGACTCCTAGAGTGGCAGCTGTTGACAAACCCAGATGATGCTGAAAGCACTCTGCCTCTACATGTAATCTAATTTCTGGAATGGCCTTTACAATGCAGGGCACTCAGTCAGACTGCTGGACACCATGTTTTTCACATTCCCATCATTGTTGACAGTGCACACAAACACAGCTCTCCTGATTAATACACCTTTAATGCGAACAGAAATGCCATCTGCTGCTCATCATTCTCTATTGTACCCCCCCCCCCCGGACGCCAAATCATCTTTCCTGTCGCGAGATGAGCTGCGATGCACTGCATGAGCGCACATCTGCCTCCGATTTCCAGCGGGCCTGTGCTGTCAGCATGTGAGTGAGGAGCAGGGACGTGGCAGGGGCACAGAGAGGACCAGATGGAATTCATAGTGTCGTTGGCCAGAACCAGAGGGAATAATGTGGCTTTTGCCTACTTCCTCTCAGAAGGGACACAGAGACAGGGACATCCCCTGAATCCAGCGTCAGGAAGAAGAGGCTATAGTTTCTCAACACCCATGAGCTGCTCCATCTTTGAACTTCATCTCCATGTGCATGGAATGCCAGTAACTATAGCTGGGAGACTTCATGGTGTGGTTCTTTGAAAGTGGCTGTTTTTTCTCTGACTGGATGTGCAGGGGGAAAGTGGTGGTTTTGAGCTAAGACAACGATGAGCTTAAATACTGCAGCTCCTACCTTGGAGCTGGCAAGAGTTGTGTCGTGCTGCATTTAGACTATAATGAGAGCTTTAGTGGTTTAAGGCATCCAGCGCGCTTTCTCACCACAGGCTGGAAACCCCAAGAGGCCATAATGGGCCGGGCCCAGACGGGAGGTGCCAGGGACCGGGCCACTCCCAGCGCCAAAGCAACAGTAGCAGTACACAAACGCTGGTTTAAAAGGTTAAAAGTGCTGCTCCCTACTTTTTTCCATTTATTGGCTTGGCGGTCGCAGCTGTATTTTAAGTGCTATCGTCTCTTAACCGCCACCCTGTTTTACTTTCATGTCCCAGCCAAAGTAATTTGAGGCTGCGTTTCTCTGCTTTTTGGAATAGAACAGACTAAACTGTTTTTCTCTTTCTCTTGCTTAACACCCCCCTCCCACACACACACACTCTCATCCTCACCACGAGTCTGCCTGTTTTGATGCAGCCAAAATGTGTCATGCATCCTATAATGCATTTGACTTCAAACGAGGATTACACCTAGTTCCTAACTTTAATTTCATTGGGGTGCCTTGTTGTCGTAGGGTTTTAGGAAGTCGACCATGAACCACAACGTCCTGGTCCCCGGAACGTTTTTTGCATATCGTTGCCCGACTCTCTGCCCTAATGAAGGCATCAAATTCTTTCAAATCAAATTTCTTAAGCCTATAAATTGACAAAACATTTCATATTTCCATAGACTAAGGTAGCATCTTCAATTGGCTTAATAACAACAATTTAAAAAAAATGCTATTGACTTTACAATGATATTAAACAAGAAAAAGCTGCAAATCTTTGCTTTGGAGAAGCAGGAGCCAGCTAATATCTGACATTTGTCCTCGCTAAATGATCAATTGTTGTATAAAATGGTTAGGTTTCTGTAAGTTGACCTATTCAGCAACTAATTCACATATGTGTAAAATCCTGAAAAAGTAAACAAATTCTATTTTTTTAGCATTAAACTGAAAGCACTGATTGCCTGCAAACATTAGGTGCATGTCAATCCAAAAATGCCTAACTTCTTGTTGGATCTCCTAGTACCTGTCCAAACTTCTTTTTAATTGGCCACACCATCTCTCAAACCAGCAGTCCCTATTTTCCTCTCCTGCGCCTGGCTCTTTTAACTCTTGTCGTCTCCTGTGTCTTTCTCTCGGAGCTTCTCATTCCAACTCACTGCACAGCTCCACCTGGAACAAGTGCATGTTGGTACTGGTGGCCCCACCTAAGCTATGTTAGTTTCCACTGGGCTGAGTGGCTGAGCCGATCTTTGATGTTCCACTCCAAGAGAGATTAGCAGTCAGCGCTGGTGCTCGCTGCTGCTTTCTCTCCACTATCCAAGCCTCTCCCAGGGGAACCCTTCCCCCCCCCCCACATCGCTCTCCTCCTGATCTGCTGTTGATTATTGATTGTCCAAGCTCATTTGTATGAACGCCTTGTCTTCTGCTTAACACTCCAATGATGAGGAAATGTTAATTCAGCTTTGCCCTGAGCCTGTGACTTTCTATGATTGCTGGAAAATGCACCGTTAGATAATGTCACACTTGGACAGGTGTTTTTGAAACACATTACATTTGTAACGAGTCAAAGATGAAGAAGAGCCTGGAATGGTTGTTTTTGCTGTCTGACTAGTAGGGGTGCCCCGATTCAGAAAATGTCACGATTCAATATCGATTTTTAGGCTCACGATTCGATTCAAAAACGATTCACGGGCGCCCGAATAGCTCAGTTGGTAGAGCGGGCGCCCATATATAGAGGTTTACTTCTCAACGCAGTTTCCGACCTGCGGCCCTTTGCTGCATGTCATTCCCCCCTCTCTCTCCCCTTTCATGTCTTCTGCTGTCCTATCCAAATAAAGGCTGAAAATGCACAAAAACATCATCTTAAAAGAAGTATTCACAGTATGTAAATGTAGTTACTTTTCCCATGTGATTGAAAATTGAAAAAATTTATAATAATTAGATTTTTGGAATTCTATGAATTTGAATTTTGAATCGGTAGAGCTTGAATCGCGATACGAATCTGAATCAATTTTTTTTTTTTTTTTGCACACCCCTACTGACTAGCCCCTGGTGTGTCAGTCTGCGTTTGATGAAATGGAGCTGAAAGGCCCAGTCCATCCCCTAAGCCCATATTTTTATCCACTGACACAGAGGGTCTACAAAACAAAGGCTAAGGGGTCGAGGGTTATGAAATGACAATGCTCACAGTGGCTCATCCAGGCAGAGGCATGCTTTGTTGTCGGGCCAGGAATGTGCTGACAAACCGTGGAAGGCCACAACGCCAGCCTCCCCTTTTGTTGTACTTTTTTTGCCAATAGACTAGGAAGGTAGCTGCACTAGGAGTCCAATTCACTCCGAGCACTACACTCCATCTGCCTCCTTCTCCTCCTACCTTTTTAATTATTATACTTACATCCTTGTGCCCTCAGTCCTCTTAGTACTCGCATTTGTTTTCATGAAAAGAGACAGATCCGTCCCACTCTCTCAAGTTCAAGAAGACAGGGTTCTTTCTTTTGTGTACATCGTTACATAATTATTAGCCTCATATGCCTACAAAACATGTTGCTTTTAACTTAAGAAGATCCTGCCCTCTTGTCATTTTGGTTTATGCTAATGTGTTTTAGCCCTAGCTGCAATTTCTCTGGTTATTGTTCAAGGAAGCCATTACTGGTTTTGTGCACATGATCACCCTCGGGCCTAATGCATCATATTCATGTTGTGAGGGTTCTCCTGACAGGCTCTCTGTCAGAAACCCTGCCATTTTTCTTTTCCCCCTTTTTGTTTCCTTTAATGGATTCCAACACAACCGTGGCAAAGGTCATTTACAGGGGTGCCTGATGGGGACAAATCCGTTTCAGGTGGAAGCTCCGACCTTATCATGTTCATCTCTGCCATAACGTGTGTGTGTGTGGT
This sequence comes from Sander vitreus, assembly GCF_031162955.1. NCBI lineage: Eukaryota > Metazoa > Chordata > Actinopteri > Perciformes > Percidae > Sander > Sander vitreus. The sequence continues at coordinate 28,136,920 of NC_135859.1, forward strand.
GTGTGGTGTGTGTGTGTGTGTGTGTGGTGTGTGTGTGTGTCTTCTTAATGAGGAAGATCCAGGCTGTAACACAATGGGGCCAGAGGTATGATAGATTGGGCTTGCTTGGTCAGATGAAAACAAGCTGGGTTATCGCCGCCTTTCTTTTGGTAGAGTGCTGCATGTTCTCCAGCTCCACAGTGAAGAACTGCATCTTCCCACCTCCTCCAGATGCGCCCTAGATTTTTTGAAATGAAAAATTGGCTTTCTTTTTATGTCGTCCCTGTATCATGGGTATACTGAAGATATTTGGGGCACATGGTTTTCTATTTTGTTCTTTGCTGTCTTTTTTTTCTCCAAAGGATAGCTCATTTTATTCAGTTGCACCCAAAGCTGAGACAGATAAGTCACGGTTTCTGTAGTAGTAGTACAAGTGAGATCTTCGCCAACGCATTCTGATTTATCTCTTAAGAGAGAACTGGGTCAGGTGTGACTTTTCCTTTCTGATTGATGATTTTCTTAGTGATTTTCTTATGGATCTACAAATATAGTACCTTCACTAACATACCATGCCAAAACCTCTGTAGTGCAGCCTTGGGCTTTGATAAAGCCTCCACAATTCCTCCTGTCCTTCCCCTCGACCCCCATCGGCAGCTCAGGCCATGCCGTGTCCCTCTCCTGATCAGGGAGGGGCCTGCAGGGTTGGGTGAATAGCTGCCGGGAGTCGTGCTGCGGGCGTATACCACATGAATGTGCCGCCTGAGCAGATAGGATCAGGGGAGGCCTGGGAGGCCACGATGCTCGGCGCAGCACCACGCGCTAACATCAAAGGCAGTGCTGGGAGTGGGGGGGGGGAGGAGAGAGAGAGAGAGAGAGAGAGAGAGAGAGAGAGAGAGAGAGAGAGAGAGAGAGATTGAGGGTTGGGCCAAACTCTTCAAAGGCCTCTCTGACTAACGCCGGCCCTGATATGCGGCGCTGCAAAACTCAATGATGATGTAATTGCAGGCCTTCGAGCTAAATCCGCTCCCGTACAAATAAAGGTGGATGTTTTTTCATGCACAAGCATGGCGAGAGTGTTATGTTGAAGCCAGAGAGTTTAGGTGAGGTGTTGGGTCCTGATGCTATGCTAATATAAGGATCCTGCTGAAAGGAGTTTTATTTACGTTTTCTGATGGAGGACTTGGAACAGGAGGCAGTTTTTATCTGATTTCAGCAGATAGGTTAATCCACTGGGCGTTTCTAAAGTACACAACGGGTGGAACAGAGTTGACTCTGTTCTTTTCTAAAGTTTATACAGGGCCTGTGTGTGCGAGTGTCTGTGTGTGTATATATGTATGCATGTATGTGTGTGAGGCAAGGAGCGTGTACATGTACTTCCCTTGTAATGTGTGTTAAACCAAGCGTGACCACAGATTCTTTCAAAATGCCCCCATGATCATCAGGCTGATAACTCATTGACAGCACCCATGACAGTTGAGAGGCTCACACTGCAGGAAAGTATCTCCCCTTGTTGAGAGCGCACGGCAATAATTCACTGTTGTTGATTTGGCAAAGGTTATTTGCATGCCTCTGATTGAAGTCCTCTTCTCCTCTGTCTTGTTTTGTGATTGTTTGTGTCTCTTTGATGTAAAGTTAGCAGTAAACAGCTGCACTTTTTTATTTATATGGAGTTTATATGGAGGTCGGCCCTTTAACTTGGTATCCTGGGTCGGACTCAGAAGTCAGGATTGCAGCACAAAGCCTTTGTTGCTGGTTGTAAAGCAAAAGACCTCCTTGTGTCCAGCGTGTAGAGTGTAGCAAATCACGTCTATCGCACAACCATCCAGCTAATCGCGGCACATTAATGGATGGGGGCAAAACACAATTCATACCAAAGCTTCCATGTAGGGGTAACCATTCAATCAATTAATGAAGTCCAAATAAATAAAAAGTGCTGCTGTTAGTTGCACTGATTGTGAAATTCTTGGCCAATACTGATGTTTAAAATAACAATTTGGCCGACAGCCCGTACCAAATTCTGTTGTTGTTTATTTTTTAAAGATAAAAATAATAGAAGCGCTAGAACAGTCTGGTAACAGAAAATTACATCACTTTACTGTAATGCAGCCTTTAAAACCAGGAAAAGACAACACTTAAGCCATTTACGATATTACAACATCCAAAATCTAAAACGATATCTAGTCTCATATCACGATATCAATATAATAACGATATATTGCCCAGCCCTTATCGGCCACTGCCATCTGTGAATGTTGTCTTATTTGCAGATCATCTATCTATCAGCAATTATCGGCTGATGATCCCAAGTTATGTGAAAACTGCAATTGAACTTCATGCTTTGGGTGAGGAAAGTCGGTTCAAACCTTCCAGCCACAGATATTCTACAAAACGCCAAAGGAATGCTGTGATTCAGGATGTTTTTGTTTTTTTTAAATTAAAGCAGAACTATTAAGTATCCAAACTGGATTTTCTTTACAACTTCTAACGTAGATCTTTATCCTACGTTTGCATGGTGTTGTTCTATACATGAATGTAAATATTGGATCTAGGTCTATCTACAGATAGTATAAAAATGACTCTGATTGGGATCGGGGGTTAGAATTTTGTAGGGGGAAAACTGTAGAAAGAAGACACCGAGGCATTTTAATTGATACAATATATAGCATTTACAGTGGTAGGTGCAAATGGAGTAGATGTGTCTAGATAATATCTTGAAACACCCTGGTCAGCTCGGTTAATGGATATGACATTTTCCATCATGCAAATTGTAACCACACTCCTGTAGTTCTGCTACCCTGCCCACACCCAACTTCCAAACCCCCTGGCCCAATGTGAACATTGAGTATATATTAAAAGGTCAGGACAATTACTGTGCCCATTTCTGTCCCCTTGTCATCCATCTGTTCATCCCTCATTCTCCCTGCATATTGCTGTCAGAAGAACTGTCAAGGTACTTTTTCCAGCATACGTTTTTGTCAAATGTAGATTCAAGTTCACTAATATAAGGTTAAATGGAAAGGAATGTTTAAATGTCTATTTTTTGTGTGATAAGATGGAGCACATCATTATAGTGTCACTGTGCTTTCTCAATCTCACCCCTTTCACCATAGTTTCGTCCTTCTGTCATATGTCACCGTAAAAGCTGCACTTTTTATTTTTAGCACTGCACTGTGGAGTTCTTGGCTATTCTTTCGTTGACAGTGTATGGGCAGTTTGTCCACACACAACGGCTCGCTAATGATAACTTGTCCTTGGGCATGTCAAGGAATCTAGTTCCTCAGAATGCTGTTTTAAGAAAAGAGAGATCAAGTGGGAGAAGATGGTAATAACAGAAAAAGACAGGCCAATACAGCCCTTTGCTATTCCATCTGCATCCCACAGGCATGTGACAAAGTCAAATTGTCACCCCCGGGGTGACATGCATCCCGCAGGCATTTCGAAGTAAACACATCCCAGAGATGTGGCTCTGAGATTTGGATAGCGACCTTAGAAGCATCGCTCTTTGTCATATTTAACAGAACACGCAGACGGATCTAAAATTTGCATATTGCAGATTTTGTTTATAAAATGTATACAGCTCAAATATATTTGAAGTGTGATTAAATGAATAGTTCAACGTTTTGGGAAATACTCTTATTTGCTTTATTGCTTTGAGTTGGATGAGAAGATTGATACTGCTCTCATATCTGTCTCATAAATATGAAGCTACAGCCAGGAGACTGTTAGCTTAGCTTAGCATAAAGACTGGAATTGGGGTGAAAGAAGCTAGCCTGGATCTTGACTATGGGTGTTCAAAACTCAAACTTCATCCACGGACATTGCACAATAGGACTTTACGGTACCATCCACACACGATGTAGGTATACGCTTCAGTAAAATGCTTTGTAGTGAGGTGGCACACTGCAGTTTTGTAGTCTTGACACATCCTCTGGCAAAACATGATGATCTTATCAAAATTCAGGGGAGATATCCACAGTTACTAACCAGAACCCATCTGAGGAAACCTAAAAAGTTGTACTTCCTAACCGAGGAGTCAGTCCATTTGCTCTAGTGGCGTTCAGTAAAAATATGCAATAGATCTGCTCAGAAGAAAGGCTTTTATGGAAAGTTTTACACTCCACTGAGGTTTTCTATAGTGCTGCTACCAAATGCTAAATCAGTGTCAATTTTACAGTTACTAAGCTCGCCTGCGCAGACCATTTCTATCCTGATTTGATTTTACACCAAACCATCCTTGTGCCTAACTTTAAGCCATTTCCTCTTGGCAAACCACATGTCACATATTTGGGTCAGCTTTTCTGCAGCATCCCCTCAAGCTAAGCTCATGGACAGAGGATTTGGTAAGCTACTGATGCATACATTCGTCATAATTATTGTTTTGCAAAAGCCGGAGTTAGAAGCACCCCGGCAATGGGAAAGCTTCAGAATTCAAATTAGAGTGTGGGATTGTGCTTAAAAGTTGTGGCTGTTCTCGGCTTTTGGTTATTGCATCCGAGAAAACTCCCATCGTTTTGCACTCTACCCCCTGCTGGTTGGTCTGGTTGATGATGGATTAAAAGCTTGAGTTGGCATGGTGCATTTGTTCTCTCACGAGTTGAGGCGGCATGGGAGAAAGGTGAGGAAACCCCCTGAGTATACACTGCGTTCTCTTCACAGGCTTGAATACAAAAAAACAAACCAAGCCTCTCAGTACAGCTTTAAAGCAATTTCCCTTATAATTGCATCATAATGAAGCACAAAACAGTGAATGCAAGTACATTGCTTTGTCTCATCATTTCTTCTTTCCCTTTCATAAGTTCTTTCTGTCCTTTTTTCTGCTCTCTTTCTCTCTCTCTTGTCTTCTCGCACTCTGTTAAGTATGGGAGGGGAAGGGGGAGGGGGTATAAATGTGAGACCACACATGCTGTGTCAATGTTTGCTAGAATAATTAGAGACAATGTGGGCCAATAACGGGAGGAGTGCAGTAACCTGAACTCACTTTGTTCTGCCCCGGCAACAACACAAAAGCCATTCACAAATGCACAGATCTGCGGGCTCAGTGCGGGAGGAACTGCACTTTTAGCCGGCGCAGTGCACGGCTCCGAGGACCTGCAGAAAACTGGATTGGTTTCTATGGAACGTGAACGGTCTGCTCTCCCTCCACAGTTTTGTGTCAGCTCAAAGTGATGCTGATGTCACTCTAAAAGCCTTTTAAGCACTGCCTATACATCCCTGCCACCACCCCAAAAAGCACCCTCCCCAGTCGACCAACACATGGCCCTGGCTTAGCGGGCCCTCTTTAACTAGAGGATATCCGGCCACTCGGTATGCAAAGAGCCTGTGGATTCCTGACACGAGTGCTAGAGCTGGACTCAGAGGTGACTTTCAGCGTAGCCAGACAACTGTTGGATTAGCAGGACACTTTACGTTGACTCCGAGCCAATAGGAGGGAGCCTGGCCAGGAGCAGGGCGTACTTGGTCAAATGCAGGCTAATAGATTCTTTTGAGCTATATATATATTAGTTTACATTTTAAGCATGCCAAGGCTGCTTGTATCCAGCAGGACTTACAGTACGCACAGCAGAGCAGAAAGCTTCGTTTACGATTTCCCCCCCAAATATTGTGTGCAAAGGAAGAAAGGAAGACCTGAAAGAGAACCAGAAGTGATTTTTATACTTCGACACAACACTGAACTGTTGTCTTTAGCATGGGAGGGACAGAAATGTGAATATTTGCCAAAAGATCCCCAAACAATGCACGCTAAGTGTCGCCTAAGCTGCAGGTGTTTCCCTGGCTGTAGCAAGAGTGACCCGCTGCTGTGCTCACACCCGTGGGCGAGGACCAACTGGTTTGTCCCTTTCGGTGTCCATCTTGAAAGGGGACACCGCTATGGGATGCATACATCCCCTGGAGGTTGCTGGTGTCATTGTGGCACCTGTCCCCTCAACTCTCAGCCCCTGTCAACAGCTCTGATTTATTTACATTCACTCTTGTTTTCCAGAGAACTGAACTGGAAACAGCGGAGGATTGGTTTGTTTATCAGTTGATGGAGTTTCTGATTGCTAGGAGTATCAGCTGCGTGATTTTTGCAAACAATGTTATGGTTACTTTTTCTTAATTTGTAAGAAACGATGTTACTACGCTATCTTTCGATATGCTTCTTTTTTTTCTTCTTTTTTTTTTTTACTTTATTGGAGGAGTATTTTCAAAGTCTTTCAATCTCCCTTAAGCTATTGCACAAGAAATACTGTAATAGTGCTTGTTAAAGATGACAACAACAATGTTCTGTTTCGTAATATTCTTGTTTGGACACAGTACTATGTATTTATGCTACGTCTCATGTCATATTTATGGATACATGTCTACGAACCTGATTGCAATAACTTCTTGTTTATTTTTTCGACAAACCACATGCGTCCCAAATCTCACAAGGAGCTGGTTGGGTTCAAAAATATACCCTATAGAAGAACCTTTTAACTGTTTGACCATTCATATTTATTGTTGTTCAGTTTTGTTTGACAGAACCGCCTCTTCTTCTCTTTTTTTAGCCTGGGGATACATGACAGATTTAGTTTTGTTCTTCTACCCAGTGTTCTCCTTTTTAATCATTTTCAGACTCTCTCTCTCTGCCTCCTCCTTCTCTCGCTCTATCCCTCTCCTTCTTGTTCCATTCCACTGGGCTGATGTTCTATTCTCCTGGCTGCAATGTGTTCCTCATCACAGCTTGTGTTTCCCCTTATCTACAGTTCTTTTATCAGTGGCCGCCACACATGCCAGAGAGAAGGGGGTGGGGGGGGAGCGGTGGGGCAGTTGATGCTATCAGCAGGTGGAGATTTCACCACCGAGTTCAGGGGCCCAGTGTGGCCAGAAGAGGGCCAGACCGGAAGGGGTCTAACATTGGAACGTGCAATGTGAACACTTAACAATGTGAGCCTCACTGACATTTAAACACCTGCTTGTTTTAGTTCCTGTTCTTAAGTCGTGACACAAGTGGTTTTCTTGTCAAACAGTGAAATATTTCTGTTGATGGAGTTTAAGCTTTGTTATCCGGTGCCTCTTTTATTCACCTGTTCAGCCATGCTGGCTAGCACTGCTCATGCTATTTATCTATGAGCCATGTTTAGCAGCAAAATGTTATTCTGGATATGTTGTGTTGCAAAGTTTTTTTGATTCTATGCAGTTCTCTGTGTCCTGTTTGAGTAATTCCTTGAGAACTTAAATGTCTTAAAAGGTATATATGTCAACGCTCTGTTTTTGTTTTTTTGTTTTTTACTATGGATGTATTGCACCCAACCAATCCTAGCTTCTTGAAAAATGCTAAACCAGTGCATGTTTTCACATTGAAAGTACTCCAGTTGTGCATCTGGTTATCCCAACGAAACCGCTGTAACAACCTATGTCTGACACCAGGTGGAAAGCAAATTTAAAACCTTTCATGAATTTGCTCAAAAAATGTTAAAAAGGAGGTCACTAATTGGCAACCAATTACTATGTGTGGTACCTTACACCGAGGATGTGCAGCCCATATGATGTCCTTGCACCACAGAACGAACAAATCCTCGACGTGGAGGGGACGAAGGGGCAGGGATGGTGGGGAGAGAGCACGGCGGGTAAACCAAAGCACAGGCTCACAAAAGCCAAACTGATATCGCTGGCTGATATCTGGATGCTTGGGATGCCTTGGATGGCTGCTGTACACTTTTGGCTTTGTCTTTGCAGGGATGAATGGAGGCCTCTGTGGTAGTGATGACAGGCTTCTCCGGGCTGGGCCCTGGCTGGCTGGCAGACTAGGTGCTGGAGGTCGGGAGACTTCAGCTCTCTCATAGGGGCAGAAGCCCGACAGGGGATGCTGGTCGTCCTGGTTCTCCCTACAAAAGACACTCTGTTCTCTGCCTATGACCAGTCCTTGTTATTGTGACATGCCAGGTACACTTCTACACACAGGTTAAGCTGGAAGCAAAGGGCCCGCAGCGCCAACTCTATCTCCTGCCTGTGTTTGGATGTTTTGACATGGTTATAGGGTTAGCTGGACAATTGGTTTGCAGATGCTGGATGTTTTGTCTTGCATAGCTGCTAACTTACTAAAGAAGACATTTTCTAGCCTATTTTGTATACGGTTTGTTGGTTTCACATGAGCTAAATGTTTCAAGGACATATCCACCATATTAGAGCAAATATGGCAAATATTGAACCTTTGTTATTTTTGCAGATATGTACCATACCATGAAATATTAGCATATTCAAAAATCTATACTGGTCACATCTTGAGCAACAAGTGTTGAGTGATCAGACACTTTTTTATAGACACACATTAGATGGGTTAAGTATGAGTCTGTTTAACTTTGCAACTTTCTAAAGTTTTTTCTTTTTTCTTTTTCTTTTTTATAAAGATTCTTAAGCTTATTCAGCACAGATGCTTGAAATTGACAAGTAAAGAGATGATAAACGGCGGCAAGAAAGCTCTGATTCCTGACTGTAGGCCACTGCTTGTTTCTAGCTGAGATGTAGCGTGCAGATGCTGCCTTCGAGTACAGGAGAGTGTTTCGAAAGAGAAGGAGCTGCCATGGCTGTCACAAGAGGTTTCATCATTCCTTGTTCTGCTCTAATACAGCATCGCACAGCCGGCCAAGACAAACGTGAGGTAAACACACTGCTCACTGGACTGTGTGACTCACCCTCTAACATGCTTGCAGCACGCCCTGGGGACTCTAATGGCTGAGGCTAGCTGTTGTCTTTTCATGTTTTTTGAATTATTAACGAAACAAGAAGAAGCTGTAAACGGACCTAGGGGAAGATGGGGCATCCACACGCGATGCATGAAGAACGGGAGCTCTCCCAGACCCTTCACATGCCCTCCCAAGTTTATCCCAATCGCCCCTCTTGAAGATTCACAGGGCCTCTTTGATCTGTATGCTGTCCTCCCAGCTGGTGGGACAAGGGATGCAAACAGCCCTTTTGCTCTCCCATTTCAAGTCACACATTCTTTCCTTAAGGACCCAGAGGTTCCGACCCTTAGTTGCAATGGAATTTCATATGCAAAAATAGGCCAGACTTGCCAGGCTATTTGAATATGCATTTGTCCTCTTTTCGTTTTCATCATCTTCGGATCCTCAGAATTAGGTATTCATCTTCAAGGTGTCATGGTGAGGCGTATGTTAATTTTGGCTCAAGGAGCGACAGACAGACCTTTTCCGACCCTTCGTCTTCCTCTGTTTTAATATTTTCATCATGCTGATTATGAGTTTCAAAAGTCTGTATTACCTGTCAAAGAGACGTTTATACAAATGTGTCACTGTTCGGTACAACAACATGGCATCATGACTTCGCGTAAATATACACGCCAACTTTCTTAAGCCAAGTGGCGTGTTATCTGTACGCTTTTTCAGCTATCCGCGTGTATGTCTATGCTGTATAGAGCAGGCGTACACATACACGCCACTTGGCGTGTTATCGCGAGAAGAACGTTTTATCGCGAGAAGAAAGCTACGGTTGAGTTTAGGAAAAGAAGAACCGGTTGGGTTTAGGAAATGAAAAACGTGGGTTGCCTTTAGCAAAAGGAGAAAGCGACGATTGAGTTTAGGAAATGTCAGACGCGGGACAAGGAAGGGTCACACGCGGGACGCGATCCCCGGTCTCCTGGGTGAAAGTCCTGTGTTTTACCCATCCTCCACTCCAACCAACCTCCCTATGCGGATTTTCGCCTTTTCATACTACTCGCTACGGCGTACATTCACACGCAATCGCAAGGTAATGTTAGTCAATGGAGGACAAATGGCGTTGATAAACACGCTGAAAAACGAGTATGCGTCTTTATAACGCGCCAATAATGGCATACAAATTGCTGTGTTATACATACGCCATTTCATGAGATCAGTCTCAATACAAACATAGGGGTGTAGGCTCAAAGTAACTGACCCTGCAGACTGGTATTTAAAAAGAAATCACATATTCACACTGCAGTATAAATCAGCTGAAAGTCGCGGTTTTTTTATGATGATGCTTTCGAATAGACAGGGAATTCTGCAACATTGCATAGCTCATATTTATTGTCGTATAATTTGCCAAATCTGCAAATTCCTGTGCACCCAATGTTTGGCTTCCAGAGAAAGCTCTAGTTGGTGTTTTTGTGACATCCTGTCTAAATTACAGTAACTTTGCATAGTTTTTTCCAGCTTTTTTCATCTCCAGTGGCAGTATTTGCCATGACTGTCCCTTTTCCCAAAAAGGTCTTGCAACCTGCAATCCTCTTAGATGTGGAGCCAAATGCCCCAGAGGTTACAGCCAGCTAAGTGGTTCCTTGTTTCTAATAAAAAAAACAAATCAAATAACATGGATCCCTAGAGGTTTATAACACCAGAGTCATGAACTCTTGGGCAGATAAATCTCTTCCAAATATCCCCTATCAAAGACATGGATGTGGGAGGACCTTGTTGGCTTTGATTGTATAATGTATAAGCCACAATGTGCTGAAGAGGAGGGGAGAGGGAAAAAGCTCTGACCACTCAGCGATAGAACAGCCCTCTCAACTGTGAAATGACCTGATCTTTAGAAGTTGGCCATTACCTTTTCAATGCGTCCCCGGTAACGCTGATGGCAGGAAGTGCTTGTGTCTATAGCAGGTTTGATGTTTAACTCTTTATCCCCAGGGTCTGCTTGTTCCCAACCCTCATCCCCACAACTCTCCTTCCCCTTCTCTCTCCGGCCCCGTCAGCTCCTACCTCTGGCAGTGCGACCAGCGAGAACGGGAGGAACAATACAGCGTTTGTGCACCGCTCTGCACTCGGCCTGCTGCTAAACAAATGTTCGGAGGAATTCTGGTCGCTGGCCTTTCCCTTGGGCCCAGGCTGAGCCCACAGTGACTTCATAAACACTCTCTGGGGCGATCAAAAGAACAAATCACCCTTTATAGGGAGCTACATGGTAACGGAATTATTTCCACACCAATTAAAGTTTACTTTTCTCTCCCCTCGCCCTCATGTAGACTATTTATTTTGCTACTGCGGCAGAAAGGGAAATGTTCTGTTGCCCAGGTCACAAACATGCATTTTTGGGGAGGCGCAGGCTTTGCGAGGGGGGAGTGACGAAGGCATGACAGTCTAGTTTATGCCCCTTTCACTGCCTGTAATTGTCACTGATGTTGTGGTAATATTTTACTACTGTTCTAAATAACTTGTTTTCATGGTGGTTGCATTTTACATGTTTTTTAAATACAATTTTCTCAGAGGCGACTTCTTATGAAATCCTGAAAATCAAAAGAACTTAAGTGGGGAAATCTTAAGGCCCTGACACACTAAAGCGACCGTTGCCCTAGTTTGTGCGGTGTGTTCCGCACCGTCGCCATGCGCCAACCTTCTTCGGACTTTTTTGGCCAATCGGTGTCGGCCGCGGTTGGCCGTCGGCTGAACAGCCAAGCTTGTAAACGGTAGTGAGGAAAGCAAACAAACGACTGAGAGTGCACACAGAAGGCTCTTCATATTTGATCAATCCTTCCTTCTAAACTATTTTTGCACATTATGTTTGTACAACAAGATACATAACTACTTGTGTAGGTGTATTTATTTAAACAATAACATGACTTTTAAAAGAGCTACATATCTACCTGTATTACAAAATAAACATTAATAAACATATATCCTATACCGTGAAATTTAATATAAAGACCGTAATAGTTCTTCCTCTCTCTGTACAGTCTGCACCGCTAACCAATTAGCCCCCTAGCAAGCAAGCTAGCATACTAGCCAGCCGGCCAGCCTCTAAATTGGTAAAATGTAACAACTTGTGTTTTATTCACACAGTCTTGTCACATCGTAGGAAAGCACATTGCTATCGCCAGATGAGTGACAATTTTGCACGGCTAATTTTCTGTAACCAGAGTAGGATAAAGGAATGTTTGGTGGTCGCCACCGTTTCCTTCCGTCGGCTTGGCATGTCAGGGCCTTTAAGCATATCCCCTCCCACAGTGGAATGTATGAAATCCACAGACCCTGTCCTCAGGCGGTGGTGTGGCTTGACAGGGTTGGAGATGAGGGGGATTGAATGGCTGGGTGACATGGATCCACACCCAGACCTTCACTCTATGTGGCCCTGAGGTGACTAGTAAAAGAATACACACACATGCAAGATAACTCTGGGCAATATGTTCCTTTTTTTCCCCAGATATAGAGGAGTTCACAGTTAAAAGGGTCTGTTCACCCAAACTACAAAACTCCACATGAATCTGTCTTTTAAGAAACAATGTCCCTATTTCTCTGGGTAATCACATATCAAGCCGTTAACTGCTTGAATAGGGGACTATTTCTTCGATAGAAAGTAGTTCTGACCATTTAAAGCTAGAGGTGTGACGAGACTTCTCGTCAAGGTAAAAAATTGTCTCGCGATATCGGTTACAGGTGCAGAGCAGCAGCCAGTCTGACATGGTTGGTCTTATAATACATCTGGCTTTGAAGATGAGTCTTGCTTGGACCTCTAAATTAGCATAGTCTAGATCCCCTGCCCCAAAGTTGACTCTGAGTTCACTTTTGCAGTAGCAAAGTTGCAATTGTAAAAAGCTGCCTGTAAAACCCAGCGCTAGAACGTTAGAGGGTACAGTCTCTCTCTCTCTCTCTCTCTCACTCACTCACTCACTCACTCACTCACTCACACACAGACTGCAGCGTGCAGTTCAGTGTGGTGCTGACTCGCGCAGATCACTCTGTTTCTCTCTTTTTTTAAATGAGTCGGAAGCAGAAAGCAAAACCTAAATTTACTTTTAATGATATTTAACAAAGAGAAATGTTCTCACCTCGTCTTAAAATTAACATAAATCAATACAAGAGCAGCCTACTTCCTTGTTTACTGCTGCAATGAAACGCTTGGTTACGTTGTAACCTTGGTTCTCTGAGCAAAGGCTATTTTTTCCAGTCATATTTCTTAATTGAAATTTTCTTTAAAATAGTGTTAAAATCTCATCTCGTCGCGTTCTCGTCAACCCACCTCATGTCACATCTCATCTCGTCACACCCCTATTTAAAGCCCTTCTGCTAGATTTGATCCAATTCCCCCACCCACCAACCCCAGCCTTTTGGGTTCAATAGCATTTTATCAAATCTAGATCGAGTATCGAATCTGCTTATACCCGAATCCCCTCAAATCTATACATCTTTCAACATGAAGCAACATAAATCAGTTTATGTTAATGGACTATAACTGAAACATCCATCCATCTTCATCCGCTTATCCGGGGTCGGGTCGCGGGGGTAGCAGCTCCAGCAGGGGACCCCAAACTTCCCTTTCCCGAGCCACATTAACCAGCTCCGACTGGGGGATCCCGAGGCGTTCCCAGGCCAGGTTAGAGATATAATCCCTCCACCTAGTCCTGGGTCTCCCCCGAGGCCTCCTCCCAGCTGGACGTGCCTGGAACACCTCCCTAGGGAGGCGCCCAGGGGGCATCCTTACCAGATGCCCGAACCACCTCAACTGGTTCCTTTCGACGCAAAGGAGCAGCGGCTCTACTCCGAGCTCCTCACGGATAACTGAGCTTCTCACCCTATCTCTAAGGGAGACGCCAGCTACCCTCCTGAGGAAACCCATTTCGGCCGCTTGTACCCTGGATCTTGTTCTTTCGGTCATGACCCAGCCTTCATGACCATAGGTGAGGGTAGGAACAAAAACTGACCGGTAGATTGAGAGCTTACTGAAACATTGACATTCAAATTCCAAAAGGTTTGATGAGACTCTGATTTGAACAAATATGGGTATTTTAGGAACTTTGAACCGGATCTAAACTGGGATAGTTTTATCTGAACACAAACTTGGACAGGACACACACACACACACACACACACACACACACACACACACACACACTCACTCACTCACTCACTCACTCACTCACTCACTCTCACTCACACACACACACACACACACACACACACACAGGTAGTCTTTGACCCCGCCTTACCTGCTAACACCTGCCACCTCTAGTCCTTACTTCAAATCATTTTCCAGCACTTTGGCCCAGCACCTTTCTGCCTTTTATCTCCACTGATGGAGCAAGCCATTGAAGCAACCTCAATGCTACCCCCACCCCAACCTTTCTCTCCGTCTCTTTACTGCACGCCTGCACAATAGCCTTGCCCGGCAGAGTTCCAAGAACAGTGTTTGTCCGATCACCGTATCAGCCCCACCCCGTGTGTGTGTGTGTGTGTGTGTGTGTGTGTGTGTGTGTCTTTTGTTTCAAGCAGCCAGAAGAGGTGTGGCTGGATTGTTAGGTAAAGTGCCTCAAAAAGCACAGAGCTGGATATCCAAGGAAGTATAAGTCTGGAAGTAGAAGTCGGTGTTAGACGACTTGCAGTTGGAATGCTTCCAAGCCTTGATGGGAAATAAAATGTCCTGATTAAATCATCATCACAAAAGATGAGCAACTGTGTTAGAAAAGTTCTTCGATTAAAAACGCGAAGGCATGTTTGTTAAAAAAAGAGAGACAATAACTTGTTACAACTCCCAAAATGCAGTTGGGTGAACATCCAGTCACTGAACTTAGAATTAGAATTTTGTTGCATACGCTCTTAATGGTGATCAGAAGTTAAAGATTACAGTTTGTAAGAACCTGATTTAAACATTCAACAGTTTACATCAGTTCTCTTTAGGATTGTAGGTCTTTGGATGAATACAGCAACTCTGGTGTAAATGTTTTGTTCCCAACTGCAAAGATGAGATGTTCTGCCTTTTCTACAGCTCTGAATCTGTGACTGGCTTCCTCTCCATAGCAACAGAGGCTGAGGGCTGATTTGTCCGTTTTCTAAGGTTGTAGTTATCAAAAACCCATAATATGAACCTATAGTATCAGTTAAAGTACCTAGGTGGCCCTTGTGTTTCTGTGTTGTGGAAGATTAAGGATGTCATTAAAAGAAAACTTTGAAATGAGAATGTACAACTTGGAGAAATGACGACACCTCCCATTTTGCAACTCAGGGAACAGAAGTTTTGGATGTGTTAAATGATGTGAAAGCGCACTTCATCATGTGCTTGCTTTCTCTCATTTACCTCCCCTAAATACACACATACACACTCACACTTGTACACACACCTCTGCTCAAGTCCTAAACTTCTATACCCTGAGCCCAGCTGCTCTGCCAGGGTAGGCCGTTTCATTCCCCTTTGTCCATGCCACTGACCTCAAAGCGCACTGGGAGCGCACCTCTGTGGGGCCTGGCCTGTAGCCGGACGCTTGATGTGGACATTTTTGGAGCAGCGGGTCCTCCTCACCCGGGCAACCAGGCCCCTTTGAGCCCTTACCCCTCACTGTTTGCCTAGCCACTCTTTCCTCCTCGGCCCACTCTTCTTCTTTTTCGCCATGGGACTGGAAGAAAGCTTGAGAGACAGCATGTTGTTTTGTGCTCACTGCTTGGTTGTGCTGCTGGTGGCCGGCTTCCTATGGTGCACCAAAGCTTCCATTCACTTTCTCTCTCTCTTTCTTTGACCTCCTCCAGGGAACGAACCCCTGTTTGATCACATTAGGGGAGAAAGAGAGAGAGCTCAGTGGTGCTTTTGACATTCCCACTAGCTTTTTGACAGTCTATGTGCTGCTGATCAGTTTGCCCACCACCAGCAAACGGCCTCTTTTGAATTTCTCCTTTTTCTTTGATGTTTTTTTAGGCCAACCATTTTGAAGCCTTTCAATTAGAATGTGTGGGTAGAGCTTAGCAGGACTGCTGCATCATTTCTTTTTTCACACTTTTCTATTGATTTTGCGCTCCGTTCTGTTAAAAAAAGACAACTTCTGCGATGATATATGTAGAAAATCGTGCACTTAAGTGAAAGGGAGAAACAGCATGCGGATATGCCACTTTGACAGCCTCTTTGTGGTGATCAAAGCTTAGGCAGTCCAATATTTTGGCCACTCGGAAAGCACAATTCCCAGCACTGCACAGTTCGTGAGAATTGTAGAAGTTTCTTCAAAAGCTGAATCACAGCGTGGGTGTTGAGAAATTACTCACTTTTCTCATCACTACTCAGAATCATTCTGATCCGTTTGATCTGCAAGGTTTGAGCATATTTGAGAAAGCGGACGCAGTTTGGGCATGACCACTTTACATTCATTGGTGGCCATGCTTACAAAGAAGCCGATTTCGCAAAAGGCTAAAAGAAAAAGGCCTCTGGAATCTTGTTTTATTTATGCCAAATATGCCTGGCCACAATTAACCAACCACAACCATTCTGAATGTCAATTTAGGTCATTTTCTACCCTCACAAAAGACCCGGACTTGGAGCCCATGAAGCAGAAAAAAGCTGATGTAATGGGTTTAAGAAAATCTCCAAGGGGAGTCAAACCTCACCCACACACCCCCAACTACCCCTCTCCCCTCCTCCGTCCAAAATCCCACCCCTTATCCACCCTTTAAACTCCTCTGAAGTGGTCACCACCTATGGTCACCACCCAAATATGGCCACTTTGATCCCCAAGAAACTTTTCCAGGAAGAGTTTAAGCTTTAAGATAACAGTTTGTGATGGTAACCCAAAAAAAAGGGAAAGGTTTATGATTCACTGATTTAGTGTTTGGGGCGGGGGGAAAAGGGAGCAGGAGATGAAGGCAAAGGGACAAGGGAGAAAAAGAAAGAAGGAAGGGAGGGAGGGACGGGGGGGGGGTAAAGAAAAGAAATCCCAGCCTTGGCACACACACACAGACTCTCTGTGCAGCGTAAAGCACAAAAGAAACCTGTAACGCCTCCAGATTCCTTCTAGTTGAGTATCAAAGACATGCTTTGCTTTAGAACAAGAGGCTAGTGGGTAAGATAGGACTGAGTGAGCCAGTGAACCCAGCACTAGCTCGGTTGGGTGCTGCGAGTTAATCTCTCAGATAGGATTTCCCCCCCCCCTTCTCCACCTACTCTCTCTCTTTGGGGATATCGGTATTACCGTGCAGCTCTGAATAGAGAGACTTGTCTAACCTGATCGCTCGTCAGAATAAGTTCAGGGAGAGGCTCCGAAAACACATGCAGAGATGGTTGCTGCTTTCAAGTTCAGAAGTGGAATAAACCTGCCCACTGGTCCATCCTGATGCCTTTAGCATAGCATGTTTCTCAGACCTCCCAGAATAAAAAATAAATAAAAATGAATGAATATAAAGGTGCTATAAATTAAAAATGTAATTACTGACATGAGCACTATCTCATTGAAATGAGTAGTAGTTAGTTTTTGTTAAAGACTGATTGATTGATTGATTGATTGATTGATTGATTGATTAAAAATGATTGGATGGGATGTCGTTGAAGTGATTGCATTGTCCAACTAACTGTCCAAAATTCAAATAACAACGATAACTAACAAAAAAATGTTTGGCCTTTTTTATTTAGTAAATGACTTTAATTGTTTATCAGCATAGCTGTCAATTACATTTTCAATTGATCCATTAATCGACTAATTGTTTTTAGAGGTAGCATATATCTAAAGTAAAGCCTGACTGATAAAGACCAATGCTAATATTGATTACTTAAAAAAGAAATCTGATAGTGTATATTTGTGATGCTTATACTCAGTTTTTGAGGTGAACACATAACGTAAAGAAACCTTTTTGATAAGGATGCCTTCAATTTAGTTCATGAAGAATTTTAACCATGATATGTACTGAGTGAGAGATTTTAAAGCTGAAAAATGTCAGTGCTCTTTGGTGGACAAACTATGACACTGGTTGACAAGTTACCTCAAACTATAGCTTGGGCTTCTCTGTAATTTCTTCTTGGCCATCAAGTATACTACAAAGTACAAAGATCCATGCCGATGTACTAGTTGGGCTGTAATGGGCCTTTGCGAGCACATTCTGTATATATGCACTGTGTTGGTATGAAAACCTTGCATGCTTCTTATCCTTAAAGCTACAACAAAGACAAAAGCAGTTTGGAGAGCATCCAAATAGCTTCCGGTGCTCCTCTTCTTGCCAACCAAGATCTTCCCTTCAGTAATATAAGTAGGCAGCCGAATGATGATTCCCCTCTCTCCATCTAACCACCATTTGCTCCATCACAATCCACATTTTTACATTACATTATTCCTGGAAAGGGCCGTAGCTTTGCTTATTCACATTCTCATTGCCTATGGAATACCATTAGCTCCTCGGAGGGCCTTGAGCTCCTGGATCAAGCTTTACTCCTGTTTCCCCCCTCCAGCTTGTCATGAAAGGTGATCATGCAGCCATTCACAGAACCAAGAGGGGAAGCGAAAGAAAGGGAGAGAGGCAGAGCGAAACCACCCACCCCCAAAAAAAAAAAAAACAGACACAAGCGAGCCAAGTGTCAGAGGCTGATTCTACGTGCGACAGTTTTCAGAAGGAAAATCAATCTCTCAAACCCACCCCCCTTCGCCACTTATACTTCTATGTTTTCTTTAAAGGTCGGTACATATGAAAAAAACTCACGAGGTTAATTGCTGCTGTTACTAAACACATTCCACATGTGGCTTAATGGTACCCCCACTCTTCATCTCTTTCCCCGGAGTGCAGCGTGACCTTATCCATCGGAGCCGGAAGTGATGTAGGTGAGCACTTCCTCTGGTGTATTTGGAGCCCCAGTAAGTGTTTCCTAAAGAAAACAAGTCAGAGGCGGCTGAAATCTGAAACCAGCGCTAATGCTGGCTGCCTCTCCACCTCGCTTCTCTCCCTCCCTAAACCCTGTGGCCAGCGGAGTTAAGGAGAGAGGATGGGAGTTGCTTGTACTGTACGAAATCCACCGTCTGAGCGCTCCATCATTTAAATGTGTGAATGTGTGCATATATTGTAAGTCCTGTTCACATTCCTGCAATCCCTAGCAAACAGATTGTGTGCAGCGTAAGCCACCGTTCTGGTTAGCCTAGCCTGGCCTAGCAGTGCCCTGACTGACACCGGCACGCATGGTCAAAATGGCTTGTTTGTGCAGTTGTTGTGTGGAAGTTAAGTGCGGGTGAGGACAATATGAATCTGACCTTTGCAGAAAGCCCTGTCTGTCTCCTCTGAGGAGTGGCGGGATTTCAGCACTCATCTCCCGCTGTAACTGTCACATACACACATATCTGTGTGAGAGTCCACAGCAGGAGAGTCCACTCTCCTTCTGATTTCATACTGCGGCTCTTCCACTTTGATATGCCAGGGCCGCTGTGCATATTTGGCAAGTGACTCTGGTCATCTGAAGTGTGTGCCATCCCTTCATCTAATATCTCAAAGCGTCAAGGTTTAGGTGGTGCAGCGTTTTGAGTGCGGGTCAGCTGCTTCCTTGGACATGTTTGATCTCCACAGGCCACCTCTGCCGCCGCTCCCATTTACAGTAAATCCCAAATACTAAAATTTCACATGGAGACTGGCCACATGGAGATCCTGTTTTGTTTCAGGTGAAAGGTCACTGAGTTGAAGGAAGAGCTGGACCATTGTTCAGTATTATCATCCACTGACTTGAGAAATCCTATTGTGATGATATGATCATCTTTATCCAAATGTATGATGCTGAGCAAAGTACTTATCGATGTTTTGTTTTACACATGTAAAGACTTTTGTCTAGCGTAAAGTCTGATTTAGGCTTCTGCATTAAGTCTAGTGTAGCTACGTACCCTACGCCGTAGCCTGGCGTGCACCTCTCAAAAAAATGAAACTACACGTCGCCAAGATGCAGAACGCAACAACTGTGATTGGTCTGCTCGGCCGTGGCTTGGTAGCGTATTTCCTCCTACTCATTTCCTGGTTCTCCTTCTCCATAAGCAACATGAAATCAAGGAGAGAGTTAAATTTTCCTGCTACAGCTTTCCGACCGTGGTCAGAAAGCACAGGGGAGACCCTCTGTTTCTCCCGCTACGCCTCCAGAGTCGGTTCTCGCTCTGAAGCTAATCTCACATAGTCACTCTCTCACTCGCTGTACCACAAACTCCCTGCTATTCTCTTAAGGAGATACTCTAGAACGACACCAGCGCACAAGTATAAACTTCAGGCCACTTACGTAGGCTACGGCGTAAGGTCTGCGTAGAGCCTCCGCAGAAGCATTAATCCCCCTTAAGTGGTATATTAAATTCTTTAGAGCTGAAACAAGTGATAATGTTGATTGAAGTGTTAATTGATTGATGGTTTGTTATTTTTTCAAACACAAATTGCCAAAAAATCTATAGTTCAAGCGTCTCACTTGTGAAAATAAGCTGTTTTTTTGTGTTGTGTGACTATAAACCGAAAATCTTTGGGTTTTGGTCAAGACAGTTGAAGACGTCAGAGTGGGCTTAAGAAAAAGGGATGGACATTTTCCAAAATGATCTGACATTATAGACTAGACTAAGTCAATTAAATGATCTGCTGATTGATGGATGATGAAAATAATGAATATGTGCAGCCCCGAAGTGCTTCGTAAAGAAAGCTTCTTCAGCTTGTTGTTAAGACGCATTAAGTGTTTTGTGGATGAGGAACTGCACATCAGTGAATGAAGCTGCTGTAGGGTCCAGCTGAAAACCTGCAGCAGTTTGAACCTTAACGGTCGAGACAGATTGAAGAAGAGGTGAGAGACGAAGGAAAACCACCTGGGAATATATATCCTCCTTTTCTTCCCATCTCCCCAAACTCTGGGGTCTGGACAAGGTTACCGCCATGTTGTCCACTCCAGAGGGCAGGGCGGGAGCGAGACGAGGGAGGGGAGAAAGGGCAATATTGGCCTATGCTCTAATCCCATTCCACCGGGCCGAGCAGCAGCAGCAGCTTGCGCCGCATTCCACAACTCCGGGGGCTTTTTGGACGGGGAGGGCGGCTGAACAGCATTCCTCCATGGCCGGGGATCCATCAAAGACGCCGCGCAACATCAAAGGCCACTCAGAGCGTAGGTGTTGATGACTGCAATCCTCCCCTCGGTCCACTTTTAGCAACCTCAACCCCTCAGCCCTCTAACACACGCACACATACAGAGCGAGCTGACTGCGCCAGGTATGTGCAACACCCCCCCTTTCTTTCACTGGCTCACCATCCGCCCTGCTGCAGCATTAATCATAGCTCATTAAGTAGTGACTTTTGTTTTATGGTGAGGGTTTGAAGAGGAGCGGACCGACGCAGAGGGATGCCACTGATATTTGGGGCAGTGCTGGCGGTGGACGTAATCTAGCTGCACAAACGGTGAATGTGGTGGTGTGAAAGATGGCAGAAAATTGTTGTTTGCTAAATTGTGTTGTGCTGAAATGAGTCAATTAATCGATTAGTCAATCGACAGACAAAGAAACAGCAATTTTGAAATTGATTAATCGTTTTAGGTCATTTCTCAAGCACAAATGCAAAACATTTGCCAGTTTCAGCTTCTCAAATATGGCGATTTGCTGCTTTTCTCAGTTTTATCTACTTGAAAAATCATTATCTTTTTTTGTGGGTGAGATAAAACAAGCATTTTGAAGACGTAACCTCGGGCTCTGGGAACTTGTCTTGACATTTTACAGACGACTAATAGTTTGCCTTGTCCGTTTTTTGTCGTTTTATTTTTTTACATTGTGTTTTGTAGGAAGTGAAGTTGAGTTGTCTTTTTCTAAATTAAATCTAGTGAGAAATAGGTATACTTTATCTTGCACATATATGCTGTGATCTCTTCAGGGAAGGGGGGGGAGTTGTTTCCACTCCATTTCCAAAATGGTGGCATCCAGCCCAATGTTGACCCCTGAACTTTGTCGGCCTGTCCTTTGTTCGTTTCACTCTGGGTTTTAAAGACTGAAGAGCTGAAAGTGACACCAGGGAGACTTTAGAGTGTGCGTACACACACACACGCCATTGACGGTTTCGGGATGCACTCGCAGAGAGTTAATAGAGTCACATACTCGGCGTCCTGCTCAGTGTTAAAGCTGTCAACCCCAGAGCCTTGTGCTACATATCCAGACATTTACATGATATTGGGTGTCCTCTGCCGGCGTCCTCTGCTCACACTGAAACCATGACACTTGTTTGCTTTGCCCGTTGCTATGAAGATGGCGTGGAGGTGATTTTCAGGGAAGGTTAAGGAGAGGACATCGAGTAGTGGGTGGGGGGGGGCAAAGAGACAGATGATGACTGCACTTAGGGTTTGCATCACAAAGCTGGCTTTCTTAGGACCCTTGACTTAAGGAAAAGTTCTCTTACCCATGTTAAGAATAAAAGCTTCTGTCATCAATCACTTGACACACTTGATTAGTTCACTTGCTAGAAGTCTAGAATGAAGTTAGATTGTTTACATCACAAAATTGTAATTCACGTTCTAGCATTGACAATTCTTTATCACACTCCTCCTTTACATTTGTTTAGACTGCCAAAACAAAAGATGGACGCCGGGCTAGCTCGGCTAATTGTTGCGGCTGTTAGCAGTCCAACAAAGTGCTGCCGCGAGGGACTAAACACTGAGAGATGCATAAACACACTGTGGCGCGCTCAAGATTGAATTGCAATGATTTATTCCTCCACACGTAAAATACAACTAGTACTGCAGTTACCGAATGTAAAGTTACTTTGTGAGTCGAAATAAGTGCATTAGTGCGACGGTCAACAGAAAGTGTTCGCTCCCAGGCTCACCCCCTCTCTGTCAAAGCCCAAAAAACCCAGGTGCACAGGTGAAGCAAACACATATAATGTTATCACTTCCACTCAAGCTGCGATGAACACGCCCACCACCTACAAAATAAGTGCACAATATAATAATCAATAAATAATATAAATGAGACCATAAACAACATACAGTATGTGGCTCCTACACTAATTGTTCCTTTTAGTCCCAGTGGAGAAGACAAAAGGGAGGAAGTCTTCATTATTTGAGAGGAGAAGCAGAGGGATCCCTTTACGGCGATAATGTTACAGGAGGTGGAGTGTCGGCCCCACCTGTAGGGCCCTCCCAGCTGCTCCGCTGTAACTGGATCCCGCTCCCTCTCTCCTCAAGGCTACCAGCCCTCTTTGAAGTTATTTCTAGTGCTGGGAAAGAGGGGCAAAGAGTGACTGGGAGAGTGAGAGGGGAGATGTGAGTCGCTGTGTGTATGTTGTGTGTTAATGCGTACATTTAAAGTTGTAAGTGTATTTGTGCAAGCTATACATAGAAGGCTGCAATTCAAAATGCTGGCTCCTTTCTTAGCTTGTTGCACCCCTGTGCATTCTATTGAAAGCTCACAAAACAGTTATGTTTAGAGACTGCTTGACATATCGTGTTATGTAAGTAAATAAGTCAACCTCACAAAAGTTATTTATAGGCTGGCAAACAAACCACCCAATAACTTGATTGGCAGTTTGTCAGTGCAGGAAATCGATAGAACTTAGAAAGCAGTGCTAATACAAAGTTAAATTTTGCAAGTTAGGTGGATTATTACACATATAGTATCTTATTTTGGCATGATAATTGATGTACTCGTAGTGACAAAACATTTCGGCTTTTATCTGTCCAGTTATGAAATACAATTGACTGGAGTATGAGGTAACAGTGAAGCAACAGGATGCACAAATCAAATTTTTGGGATGTAAGTTCAAGTTTAACCCTGACCTGTCTGCAACCAGGGATACTCACTGTAAATCCTCTGAGTGTCTGGTAAACACACACATCCCAATCTGCACCAGGGGCTTAACCTCACAGCACATGAACTGAAATGACTTGCTGTAGATAGAAACTTTCCCTCCTCGCCTGCTTCATTGAGGGTATTTTAGGGTCATCTTTTGGATTAAGACTCAGTGTCAGACTTTCCTTCCTCTGTCCTTCTAACATTATGTCTGAGCTCCTCAGAGTTCAGACTGTTTGTCTGTAGGCCAGTGGGGAAGGTGTGATAATGAAATGGAAGAGAGTTGGAGGGATGAAAGCTAGAAGAGGCATTCCACATGAACAGATGGCAACAAGACTTCGGGAAAATTTGAACTTTGACTTCTGACTGTCGATCAACTGTGATCTGCCACATTCTTCTGGTGAAACATGTACTTTTATCATAATAGGAGGCATGTAGTTATGAATGAGAATTGCACCTCATGGAGGTTGTTTGTAGGGGTGCAAGATATATCGACTCAATATCGTTATCGCAATATCACGTTGCGTAATATTATATCGAGGGGTGCAAGATATATCGACTCAATATCGTTATCGCACTATATCGAAAGTGTCGCAATAAGTATGCAATATTTTGTGGAGCGCTGCGTCCTGTCCGTTGGCTGTGTGGCTTAGTTGTGTTTGATTTAGAGCTCGCTTGAAACGCTATAATAATGTTTCATTGGCCAGTTACCGTGCCACTTACACATGTTAGTGCACAACGCACGGGTCCACTACGTGACAAACCCTATGGAGCCTACCATGTGACGTGTGTGTGCATATTTCAACAGAGTGACAGTGTAAGTGAAGAAATAGAGACAACAAAATGGAACGAATCAGAGAAGAGAAAGAAAAGTTGTGTCCTGTTCTCTTTATTTATATATTTTATACTGTACAACCAGTAAAACATGTCCTGTTCTGTAGACATGGTCCTTATTTATTTATTTATTCATGTTGGACCAGTCCAATATGACAGTCAGTTGAAAGAAACCTTGTGTTGTAAGAAAACCTGTTTAATTTGTTATGAATCTATTTTGATGCGTTTTCCCGTAACTTTAGTAATTTTACATATGTTTAAAAAATCAAAATTAATATCTATCGCAATATTCATAATCAATATTGCAATATCACATTTTGCCAATATCGTGCAACCCTAGTTGTTTGTGTGTTCAATTTCTTATTTTTGTATCACTGTAAGTCGGATCAGTTTCTGTGTGCAGCCATGCTGTTATTTGGAGCAAATTGCCGTTCTTGTTAATGAGATTATCGCTTTGTCTGTGTGAAAGTACTTTTCTCACATACTTTAAATAAGGATGCCACTTCGCCCGCAAGAACTGCGACTCATATAAGCGCCCATCACCTCATCTGTTTCACCCTCCATATGTTTACTGGAGGTCTGATGAGCGTGTGCTGGCTGAGAATGTGTCCTTATTACCAAGAGTGCAGAAGAGGGTTGCGGGTTTAAGTGCCAGCAGGTTCGTAATTGGTTAAAGCATGCTCCCATGTCTGCCCTGCAGGGCACAAGAGGGATGGGGGGTGAAGTTGACTGTGTCCTGACCGCACCACAGTTTGTTGTCTGGGTGGCTGGTGGAGAAGCTGGTGCTAACATGGTGTTGACATTTTGCAGTTTGTGTGTTTTGGCCAAAAGCTTCTTGTTTGCTGGATGTTACATAATGGAGCATCCATGTTATGTACTGCTGGTTTGTGTAAAATGCTTTTGCAGTTATTTAAGATTATATATATTATTAAATTAAAGATATTAGATTAAAGATAATAATTTAGGCTTATTTGTCTTGTGTTTTTATTGTTTAAGTGAAATCTTTGGTGCTAATGATATGTGCTGAAGTGATTATTTTGGGCTTCACTTCACACAGCCACCACTAGCAAATGTTGTTCGGAAATGACTGAAACAACTCAATTGATCCACAGAAAATGAATCGACCATTTGATAATAGATCAATCGTTTCAATAAATAACCAAAACAAATGTCACCAACTTTTGCTGGTTCCCACTTGACAAAAGTGTGTATTTTATGTAGAGCTGCGCGATATGACCTAAAATCAAAATCACGTTTAATTGCACACTTTACCGCGATAACGATAAATGAACGATAATTAATCACGTTGTTCCAAATCATCTTTTCTGAAGCCAAAATGTTTCCAGATGACGGTCACTGCGTTTTTTTGGGCACACGTTGCTCAGTTGACTCGGACTCTGGGCTAGATTTATCAAGCTGTTTGCGCCTTTTTCCAGGCGTTAATTGTTCACAAAGACTGACTTAACTGATGCGGGCTATTTACAAACAGGGCGCACTTGGGTAAAATCGCAGATTGCCTGCCACATGAGCGAGAAGAGACAAGTTGCGCTTTCAATATGCGTTTGTGGGAGGGTCATGGGGAAAGTGGAAAAGCGTTCCACCCAAAAAGGTGGGAGGATATGCGTAAAGTGCGCCTAATTATATATTCCACGGTATTTACAAAGACTGCCAGTAAGAGCGCCTCTATTCTGCGGGGGAAATTCTCCGCCTCTTAAAAGCAGGTCTAAACCAGGAAGCGCGTTTTCCTGTGTGTAAAAAAAAAAAAAAAGGTACCTTATTCAATGGCAGCAGACTAAAAACTAAATAAAAATAACTGCCTCCATGTCTGTTCCATTTTTGATAAACACTTTTGCAATTATTTAACTATATAAAACTCCCTTTAATGACTTAACCCCATCGGTTGGGTTGCCATATAAATGATATAAACATACCGTATGTATACATACATTAAGCCAACACGACAGTATCATAACAGACCACCCATACCTTCATTCTCTACAGAGATCTCAGCAGTATCTATGCCGTCCACACCTTCCACCTGTTCGGCAACGAGTGTTTGCTGCACCACCTCTCCAATAGTAGATAGTCTTTTGTTCTGCGCTTTACATCTTGCCACCGTTTTTTTTTTTTTTACCTCCTCCACTTCTCACCGTGTAGATGATAACAAGTTGATTTTATTTGTTATGGCAATCCAAATCGAATCTTTTTCCGAGGGTGTGGATGTTCTGCCCTGTGATATGTTCAGGTTTGTTGTTAATTCATGCACTAATAGGTCAGTTTCATCGTCACTAAATTTAAGACTGCGTTTTCTTTTTCCTGTAGGAAGATCCATGATAGATACATCATGGATCCATTCTTTGCTCTTTTAGAGGCACGCTAATTACGCTAGAGAGCGGAGTATGCCCTGATTGCCTGATGGGTGTCATCCATCTTCATCCATCTTCATCCGCTTATCCGGGGTCGGGTCGCGGGGCTTCTCACCCTATCTCTAAGGGAGACGCCAGCTACCCTCCTGAGGAAACCCATTTCGGCCGCTTGTACCCTGGATCTGATGGGTGTCAGGTTTGATAAATACTACGCAAAATGAGGAAGCATAGCATGTGCTATTACCAAACTTGCATAAACGGACGCAGCGTAAACTACGCTAGTGTTAGTACATCTACCTGTCTGTGTTTGAGTTATCCTCCATTGTGCTTTCCATGCAGCTGTCTGGTCCGGGCGAAGTCACGTGACTGCACACGCGGTAGAATATTTTTTAAGGAGAAAGTAGGCCTATCAACAGGAAGAAATTATCGAAATTATCGTCATGGGAAAAATACGTCGGTAACAGCTTCAGAATTTCGATGTCGATACATTTTCGATTAATCGCCCAGCCCTAATCTTATGCTCAATGCTTTATAAATTGAATAGCTCAAAGATTATTTTACTAATTACCATAAAAAAAAACTAATTTTACTGACTAAGTGATAGATAGATTAATTATAAATTAAAATAATCATTAGTTGCAGCCGATACAAGTGCAACAATTAACTATCTAATGATTTAACTACACGTTTAGTCACTACTGTGTAATTTCAGCTGCCGTTCCTTCACCTATATGAATATGTCAGATTATTACTTTACTTTGACTTTACTATCTATTAGCCATATTATCTCACTATTATTATTATTATTATTAGTGCACTATTGCTGATTGAAATGCAACAGATGACGTTGCAAACACTGTTAACCGCCTATGTGTCAGTGCTAGTTAGTATACCGACATACTGATGAAAACCTTTCATACTGCCAGATGGTGTGAATGACTGCCAATGTATTATAAGTCTCTATGTTGTTTTAGTGTGTGGTGCTGTGTCTGTCTTTTGTTTGTGTGCTTTTTAATGTCTAGTCCTGAACATCCCGTTGCATACCTCTCATATGTCCTGTCCTGGCCTGAAAAAGCCCCTCTTTCTTCTCCAAAAACAGCTCTTGAGTGTTGTGAGTGTGTTAGGAGCCTTTGAAAGACACCACAGGTCCCAGGGGAGACTTGGTCAGTGGCTTGTGATAAGACATACCCACCCACCCACCCAGCCATCCCCATCCCCAGAGCCCTTAACACAACCGCCCACCACCTCTGTTGGCAGGACTGGTGTGCTTTTCCAGGAAGTTGACAATTCTCCCCCCATAGAGAGGGAGCTCAGTGCTGGGGAGGGGAAAGTGTTGGTGGATGCGGCGGCTGGGAGGGGCGATGGAGGAGGTCGGAGGGGTCGGCTGAATTAAAGGACTGGGGAGGAGGGCGGGACGCTTCTTCACTGGGGTGAATGAGTTCACGGTGAGCGGACGGTCAGTAGTGAGAGATGCCACTGAGTTACCCCTCGGTCACCCATGATGTGTTTCAGGCTACACACTAACCTCCATACACGCCTGTGCTCAAACAGTGAGAGACGTAAACACACGCACAGCACTGGGGAAGCAGGTGGGTGCGAGGGCTGGCGCCGTGCCCAGGTTTTTCTTCTTCTAGATTTTGTGTGCATGTGAAATGGGTGCCAGCTCTTCTTCCAAAATTCATAAAAGGAAACTATGAACAACAGAGCTGTCCGGTTAATCATTTAGCCAGCTCCACAAAGAACTTCTTGTAAAAAATTGTCTCTGGCTGGCACACGCTTCAGACAACAAGGCAGCTTTGATTGTTACGATAGAAACTCATCCCTCCATGTGACCTAAATGCCATCGGAAGACGTGTTAGAACTAAGTTATGGGTTAAAATATTGGTGCTTGGGATTTTTTTTTAAGTTGATGTTTCAAGGACATTCATGCAAGGGTCTATATCTGCATAGATCGGTTTAGCTCAGGGATCATTCTGCTCTCCAATCTGCCTACTCGCCTTTTGATGTTTTGAGCTCCTGGTGTGTTGTAGCAAGGATGCCTTGTTGGAATGCACAGCACATTAAGCACCATATTTCAGCAAGATCTTATACCCTATGAGCATAATTTTGGCTTTCCTGCCTGGTGGTGTTAAAAGCAAGAGAGGAGCATAATCCTTTTGAATTTTTTTTGCTTTGTCAAAGGTATTCTGAAGAATTTTCCGAGAGTTAAGTAAAACGCAGACTCAAACTTGCTGAAAATTACTTTTTTATGTCGACCGTTACTACTTTTCATGTGGAAGTGCAAGTGAGGATAGGATTTGTAGCGCGCACACATATACACAGCTATGCAAAATAAAAAGACAAGCTCTTTCATGCAAGGGCTATATAACATGGTGAGGGCCGGGGAGGGTGAGTGTTTCGGAGGGATGAGGGGGTAATGGTGGTCTGTAACCAGGGCCACCAATAATTCAGAGGGAAAGGGAGGAAAGGGGTGTGCGGCATGGGGAGAGGGGGGCAGACGAAGTGGTTGTATGATCAAAGGCTCAGTGAATTGTGTCACAGACAGACAGAGAAGAATGGCGTTGGATGGTGTGACTTGCATTTTGATTTCCTTTGAGAACAGGGGGAGGGAAGCGGGGGTGGTGGGAGTTTTTAGAAGTAGGGCCCTGTTTTGATCCCATTACCAACTGTTATCAGGTCACTTGTTTGTGAAGGAGACGACCATAAAGGACTGGCAGTGAGTTAAAAGGTTTTGTGATTTTATGGTTTTTCTCTAAGCTAAACCAAAACTTAATTTTATTGTTTTTTTTTCTGCCAAGTCAAGTTTTTAAAAAGTTACAATGTGCTTTACAGTCACCTTTAGTATTCATATGAAAGTGTATAAAAATATGTTAACAAAAAATGAATCAAAGTGCCATGTAAACCTGACATGCAAACAAATATATAGTACTGAGAAGATGGCATCATATTAAACAAGCATCCCATGTGAGTAAAAACTTTGTCTACAGGTGGTTTTGAAGAAAGGGGTGGGGGTTGGCAGGGGGTGTGGCCAGCTTGAGTGACAGGTGGAGTTCAAATCCCCGCCAGGATTTCATTGAGAGTGTGGCCTCTGTAACTGGATATTCATGTGAAAGGCTGCCTCCCCCAGGGGCAGGACAGGCAGGGCAGAACAAGAGCCGCCCCCTTGTGGCACTTCAGGGGCGCCAGATGCCCTTCACCCAGAACCCAGGGTACAGAGGAGCCAAGCAAAGTGGAGCAATGGGGTGTTTCCAGTGGGCTGAGCTTGTGTGATTTGGGGCCTAGCAGGGAAAGCTAGCAGTTGGAACACAAGAGAGGACATTCTCTGTCATTGTGTGCGTGTGTGTGTGTGTGTGTGTGTGTGTGTGTGTGTGTGTACGTGTGCGTGTGTGTGAAGGCACGTTTGCATGTGTGCTCGATACTCTTTTGTGTACACGGCCAGTAGCTGTGACCCACTTCACCAGATCACCGTCTCTCATCCAAACCAAGCTCCTTTTCCCCCTGCTCCCTATCCCCACATCCATCAACGCCTACGTCAACATCTGACAAAAAAGAAAAATCCTTGTGGTGGAGATAATGGTGCAATGCCCAGCCTCTAAAATAACAACATGGTCCACAACAACAACACTGTCCCATTCTGAGTGCAAGAGCCCCCGCACAATGGCCCAGTGTTCAGGACCCAGGGGCGCAGGGGGGGTTCCCTGCTGCCATCAAGGCTGTTAGACAAGCAGGAGAGAGGGGTCATAATCACAAAGCAAGCAGCGCTGCACTTCCTGGTTCTCCTTTTGGATTGACTGAGACACAGAGACAGATTGGTCCCCTCTTTAGATCCCCTCCTACTATGACTCACTGCTTCCTCCCCAACAGCATGCTCATAGGGTATCTCACATGAAATTTAAAATGTTACCTCAGTTAACTGGGATGTGCAGTATGCGTCAGAGAATTGTTACGGTTTGTGGGAGGTGCAGGTCAGGATACGCAGGTTGAATGGCAACCTGACTAGGTAATGCTCTTTTATCTTTGTCTTTTTTTTCTTCAATTTGTTGTCCTCCGAAGGTTGATAATTTAATACCAAATGTGTATGTAATGGATACCTGTACTGCGTCGCTGCTCCTGCCGGCCTGAGGCTAATCTCGATCTTCCAAACAGTCATCCAGAGCACAGCGGCTTCCTGCTCACCTATGTTTACAATAGAAAAAGCAGCTTTGAGAAAATGCGAGGTGGATCTGTGAAATGCAGGCGGACAAGATGACTGCATCCTGTGGGTTTGTGAAAAAAGTGTTTTGCCTTGCTTCATGTTGACCCCTTTTTTGTTTCCTTACTCAGTTGGAAGGATCAGAGAATGATCCATTTTGTGTCTGTGATTGAAAATTGAATCTTTCACATTTGTCATGGTCCCTGTATGAGGATTCAAGTTAGCACTCTTTTCTTCAAAAGTGCAATTCAGAATCTAAAAGACAGTGTATGTGGGAAGTGCCAGTCTCTTTACTATTAAAGATTTCATCCATAAGGCAGAAAAATGCTACACTGTGGAGCTCAGTAACGGCACACGTTGTCCACATTCCTTCTCTATGACTCTTCCATAGTCCACCTGATTTGCATTTCACCCCCTTACTCATAGCTAAGTCCTCCCCAAAAACCCTTCAGGTCAGGGGCTTGACCCCTCTGCCTTGTGGCACTGAAGTGACAAGGCGCCTTCTGAATCTCTCTTCAATTGGCCTGTTGCACGACTAACCTGCTCCCAATGTGATGAAGTGGGGTTCAAAGGTCAGGGGTCAGCAGAGGGAGAAGGGTATCTCGGGTCATCAGCAGTGGCCCAAGGCTCGACGCCACAGTGCTGGCAAATTGGGGTGCAGTGGTCATTGGGTTAATAGGATAAGTGGCCTGCAGGTCAGTTTGGCCCAGTTCTAATGCTAATACAGGAGCTTTGCACTGTTGCCAGGGTGGGGTGGGAATGGATCCAGGATTTTGGGACTCCACATGGTTACAGTTTTAATCCAACCTTAGTGGATCAGATCATTATTTCATCTTAGTGAATGGCCGACAGCTGTAGTTCTCTACTTGTTGTTTTCATTTTGTTTTTGGTTTGTGTTTGTATGTTTCATGCCTTTTTATTGCACTGTTCAGTTCAAGTGATGTCCTGCAGTGATTGTCAGCGTTATCTGTTTACTTCCCTCATGATACGGACGCCTCATGAGACTGCATACTAGCACATACGCAAGATTGATGATTAGATAACAGTCTCTAGCAGTCTCTTGATGTCAAAATGGGAAATACAGATTTGGCTGTTTTTTAAATTCTCATTCTGTGTCAACTTAGCTTCTCTCAACCACCTTCTTTACAATCTTACCAAGACCGTCAAGACAACTCAAGTAACCCAGCGGAAGGGCTTTGAGATAGATACGTCTGTTGGTTTGCAATTAAGGAAGCTGCCACCTTTTTCTTTTTTAGGCCCAGTGAGTGAGTCACTGTGTTTGTGATGGCTGCCATCCTTTAGCTTTAATCTTCTCTCGGCACTTGCTCTGTAGAGCTTTTTGGCAAAGAGAACTGGGCCAATTTAGCGGCCTTAAGTGTAATGAGAGGACAAAGCAAGACAGACAGACAGACAGACAGACAGACAGACACTAATCAGACTGTGTGTGCGTTGGTGGGGAAACGTCAGCAATTTAATAAGACAACATAAAATACATCCAGTCATTGTTCATGTATGCCCAAACACAATAGAAATGGCAGCAAAGTTAATCATTTGCAGCAGTAAGAGTAGAAGTAGACTTAATGGACCTTTTGAAAATCTGCCACATCGGCAGATCCATGAAAGTACATAAATCCCAGTTTTGCTTATCTGCTGCTATTCTTTGAGATGTCTGGAACGCTGTACAGTATGTTTAGATCCTGCATGATTTTGCCGCACACAGCAAATACTTCTAATGCTCTTAAGCTCTTATGTTTCATTATGGAAAATAGGTGACAAGTGGATTATAAATTGTTGCACTCCCTCAAAGGGAGGGGGAGCAAATCTATAAGCTGCGGATGCCAGGACCCTCTAAGTTGATGCATCGTGTGGGGCAGCTTTTCATGTTCTCTTGAAACACTGCACATTGATTGTTTTTGTTGCTCTGCGTTAAGAACTTGAGACCCAAAATGCTGTTCCAATGTCTTTTTAAAACCATTAGCCAGTTTTTGTTGCATCAGCGATGTAACTTAGTACTTTTTTAGATATAAATACTTATCTATCACTTTTGTCTTCTTTCCAGATGCATCCTTTGGGACTATGTAATAATAATGATGAGGAGGACCTATATGAGTATGGCTGGGTTGGAGTGGTGAAGCTGGAGCAACCTGAGCTGGACCCCAGTTGTCTCACCGTGCTGGGAAAGGTAAAGAACTGGTTTTATTTGCTACTGATGTTCAGGAAGTAATATTTGCAAAACTACACAGTACAGATGGAAAAACATTTTACAAGGGTCAGAGAAAAACATGCACCACACTATGCTATGCAATCAATTGTCGATCCCATCCCGAGCCAAAGAAAATACTCCCGTCATATCCCGATCACATGACTACGTGAAAAAAAAAAAATCCAGAGAGAAAGACTCCCGAATCCTGCCCCGCTCCCGTTTTGTTCCCTATGTTGTCTAAAGTTAACAGACTCTGTTGCCCCCCTGTAGCATGTTTGGTCAATCACGGTCAAATCACTGAGGTTACCTCGGAAATTTAGGCTACACTATACATGCATTACCTGCAGGCCTAGGCGATTTCATTACGTAATTCCTAACGGAGATCTTCGTTCTCACACTCAAAACACACATTTATCGATTTAGGGTAGGTCAGAAGATTCGCTGTGTGCGGCTAGCAGTAGCCAATCATCAAATGTATTGTGAGTTGTAAGTGGTTCTCTTTTCTAAAATGAAATGCCTCGCAATCTTTGGGCGCACTCACCGCATTGCAGCGTAATTTTTTTAAATTTAATCTCCGGCTCCGTCCCGCTCCCGCCTACTCCCGTTGATTTTTACGCTTTATTCCGTCCCTATCACGTTACCAACAGTGAAATTGACTCCCCCGTACCGTGGGACTCCTGCAGGAGTCCCAAAAATTTGTCACCCTCTACTTTGCATTCGAACAAATAAGTATTCTCATCCAGGTGCCCCTGTCGGTGAGTCGGGTCATGCATTGAAATTAAAAACCATCTCAGCTTCGTTATAAACCTACTGCAGTTAGGACTATGAAGAATTGCTTAAGTTGAGACAATATTTGTGGTAAGAATGCTATGATTTGCCATTTTAGTCTACAAATATAGGGTCCATTTTTTAAAATGTTTATTTTTTACAGCTCCAGCCAGTTTTCCCATGAATACTCTGAATAATTGGATTACTATTTGGCTGTAAACACAAATCTTAAGGGTGCAGTTCAGCATACACAACAATGCTATCAGGTGTATTAAATGTTTGGGCATGAGATGTTTTGGCTCCATGAGCGACGAGCAGAAACATGCAGACAGCGTGGTGATTTGTGTATATAGACAGTTTGCTAACCTTTTGCTACACTGAAGTTAAAGTAAAATCTTTCTCTAGTACTTCATTAAACAATCTTAAGGATGTATCTTTGATCTTTTGTAGTTACAGAGACAATTCACAGAAGGATGATTTAGTTTTGTGTTGTTTCTTACTTCCCATCGCTGGGAGAATGAGGGTGAGCTGAATCCCTCCCTTGTCTCTCACCACCCCTCTGTCCCCATCCTCCCTCCCTCCTCCAGTGCTCCCAGACCCCTCTGGAGTCTCGGAGTGGTATTTTATCATGCTTTAATTAAGTGTTCCTCTTAATGGAATGTACCAACATCCCCCGGAGGATTGGGGGGGGGGTGGGGGGTGGCTATAGTCTCATTTATCCTGTGCATGCCCGGTGACAGAAAGAGAGCAGCCATTCATAATTTAAGGAGCGCTTGTACCGTATAGACCTGCTAATGCTGCTGCCTAGCTGATGCATACTTATGCTGAGACCTGAAAACTGACCTAATGTTCAGCACTCAAACGCCTCTTTGATTGTAGTTAAGAATACATCATTGTCACAGGTGGCTTCACTTACTAGTAAATGGTCTTCATTAAGGTCAGTGTTTTAAGGTGAAGTTTCCAGAGGGAAACCAAGGAAATTATAACTTGTTGTTTACCATTTACCACTACTATATTTGTCATGGAAATGGATACTGTAGGACAGTAAGAGTGACATGGGTTCAGTCTGTACTATAAGAGCTATGCTATTTTTTTTTACCGGAACCGAACCCGCGGCTGCTGCGTGAGCCGCTGTAAATGGGCTCTACCAGGTGAGCTACCTAGGCGCCCATGTTATTTTTAATAGTAGGTAGTGAACATTTAAAAGGGAACTCCACTAATTTTACACATCAAAGTTTGTTGCAAGCACATTGCGGGTAATGTAGGCACCAGGAAGAAGAAGAATGCGTGGAATAAAAAAGACAATATCTTTGGTTCTGCTGCATCGATTTTGATTGGTTGGATGGTTTTTATAACTGTCCGTGTTAAGTCTGACAATGTTATAGGAGTGCACAGCTAAATTGGTGGAGTACTCATTTAAGTAATCATACCAATATGGTCCATGAGCCTGATCACTAGTGTCTAGCTACAACACCAGCACATACCTCTGATGGGATACTAAGCAAGGAAAGCTGAGATTGAGAAGCAGGTTGTCAGTTTTGTTTAGTTGTTGTTGATGAGATTATCGTTTTTATTGGACATTCATAAAGATTGGAGAGATGGGAGTGGATGGCTACATGGCATGTGCCTTAGCCAAAGGAGCCACGAGGACACTCGGGAACCAGAAACCCACACCTTCCGCTCATTGGAACCAGCCAAAGCACTGTGATAATGACCTGGGATAAATTCTGGGTTTACTGTTTTGCTAAGGGATGCTGTAGTGAGGATAGCAGGAACCTTGACCTTTTGGGCTCCAGCCAGCCATCCTAACCTCTAGACCACTCTAGTTTCCTCTGTGTTTATTCAGCCAGGACTATAATTAGAGGATGGAAAGCCCATTGTTGCATCTTGACAGACCCTCGCCTCGGGGCTTGAACACAGCTGGGTGCTTTGCGTTGGCACCGCCGCTTTTGCCAGGCCAGACAGGGCAGTGTTTACCCCCTTCCAGTCTGCTTACTCTGCCCAGCCAGCCAGGCCACCATGCCCAGCCCCAGTCCGGATACTATGCCCACTCTTACACACTCACCCCGCCTGGTCTGGCCTCATGCTCGTCAGCCCATGCCCCCCTCCCGCCCTTCCTGACTGTCCCCTGACTGAACCCAAGAGACCACTCCACTTTGCTGCCACTTTGCCACCAACATTGTTGGGGTCTTGTCTGGTCAATTTAGATTCCATTCAATTATAGGATCCCAGTGAACGCACAAAACAGAATTGTAGGAGAGAAAATGCTGTTTACGCCAATCCATGTCTAAATATAAAGTGTCTGGGAACACAAGGCCCCCGGCTGTGCGTAGGAACTGGTCAACATGTAGCAACGGGCTACACAGAAATTCTACACAAGACATTCCCTTTAATGCCATTGTCATCACTATTATATCAACAGTGTGATTTTAGCTAAGGTTAAATTAATATGCTTAGGGACTGAAGAATCTTAGACCGCTCTGTTGCAGAGAGATGCTCTGAAATCAGCAAATATTAGCAGTAGAAGAAGAGGAGGAAAAGAAGTTGGTCATGCCGGCCTTTTAAAGTCTGCGTGCAAACCTCACCAAAGTGCTGGTGTGTCACATATATGTACACAGTTTTTTCCTGCACTTCCTGTCTGGTTCCTGTAAGAGCTGCAGGGCTGTTAAACCCCTGACTTCTGTGTGTCACAGCAGTAGCCCCTCCACCAACAGCAGGAATACCATGAGCAAATCGGTATCATATAATAGAGTTATAGGTATCAGAGAGTAATAGAGTAATGGTATCATATGTGGATGACACTGCACGGTGCCCTGGTGCTAGTAGACCAGTACTTGCTTCTCTTTAGTTCCAACTTGTCATGTCTCCCCTTTCTTATAGGTGTTTGTAAATGTTGTAAATCATGCTTACACCTCTGCACCCATGTATCCGTTTTCAAGTTAAACTATTTATTGCAGTCAATAACCTATTTTTGGTTGTCATTTCCTCCCTGCTGCCTGACTTTCTCAGAACTGGCCCCCCTCCCTTCTTCTCTACACTGTCTTTCACGCACATACACTGTGATTTTGGCAGCTTCTCTGGAATATGAAATCATGCCGCTGGCTTTCATTGGTGGCCCAGGCTGGTCAGGGTCTTTGTCACTGTGCCAGTGAGATATCTCTTCTTTCAAGTACCGCCGTGTCAGTCCAATGGCCTCACGGGGCCTTAGCATGTCGGCTTTTCCCCTTTCATCCTCCC
Source organism: Sander vitreus (assembly GCF_031162955.1). Taxonomy (NCBI): domain Eukaryota; kingdom Metazoa; phylum Chordata; class Actinopteri; order Perciformes; family Percidae; genus Sander; species Sander vitreus. Next base: position 28,173,936 of record NC_135859.1, read on the forward strand.
CGGACTCTCATGACATCAGCCCCCAACTCAAGCAACCGGGGGAGGAAAGGCAGAGAAATGGAGTGGTGGCGGATAGAGAGAGGAGTGGGAGTTAGAGGACAGAGGGAAGGGAGAGAGGTCGGGGGTTTGGCTTCTCAAGGAGATGACGAAGGAGAATGTGTCTGGTTTGGTAAGTGGGTGGCTGGGATTTGTGTCTCGCTTGGTACAACTTTTATTTTTTTTAATTTTTTTTTTGTACACACATAAGCAGAAAAATGCGACCCATCCTCCCACACAGCCCTGCTGCTTGTGTAAAGCAAGCCTCTTGGCTGGCATAGCATGTAAACCTCCCTGGTATGTGCTTGTTGTGTGTGGCCTGGCGCTGCCCTTGACCAGCTTGTCTCTGAACCACGATCAGTTCCACCTTAAACGCCAGCCAAAGACAACATTTCATCGCAGCGGAGCGCAACTGGCCCGAGACCGGCCGCTACAAAGCACTCAAAAATAACTAGAGCAACGAGAAAAGTTTCAAGATCTTGAGATTGACATATCCTCCCAGAAATAAAGCGTGTTCCTTTAAAGTTTTAGCCAGATGCACACATCCATAAAAAGTCTTTGACACACATACAAACACAATCCTAAAACCGCAGTTGCCATGAAACAATGTGAGATGGCAGAGGAGTGTGTCTGTATGTCTTTTTCTACCATGGCCCTCAAGTTGGCACTATGGGACAGCAGGCCAGAGCAAACAGCTGCTGCGTCTTAGTGCTAAGTGGCTTTTGGACTCTAACCGTGTCTGGCATCTCAGCCAGAGCTGCAGAGAGGGTGTAGTGTGTGTGTGTTTGTGTGTGTGAGATAGGAATGTCAGGGATATAGGAAGTACTCAAGGCTACAAGGTGTGTGTGCGTGTGCGTGTGTGTGTGCGTGTGCATGTGCGTGTGTGTCTGAAGAAGAGAGAGACCTGTATTAAAAGAAAGAAATGGCAACAGACAGATGAGTGTGATATTGTGGGCGACTGGCTCCGAGCCTGCGGCCAGGTTATCTGTCCTACACACTCAGGTGCGTGCTCGAGGTCGTCCCGAGGCCACGGCAGTGCCATTAGGGTGTCAAGCCGCAGGGGCTTGTTGTAAAGAAGCTTCAATGCTGGATTGAACTGGCTGCATTTTGGCTTTGTTTTCAGACCACTTCTAATACAGCATGTTGGCCTTTATGTGTAGGAATAGGAATATCAGTGGGATGTGCGTATATGTGCACGCATTAGCTCATCCACTGTTTATCAGTCTGGATAAGAGGAACTAGAAGGCTGGCAGATCAGTTGTGATGCAGATGGCTGAATGACTCACCGGGTCTCTCTCATCACTCTCTTCTCACTCCTTTTCATGCATTCTCTTTCATTTTCTGCAAAGAACTTAGTGAAGCAGAGTGCATTGATAACGGATAGAAAGAAAGAAAATTGCGGTAGTTTTACACTCTGCAGTCTCCAGAGTGTTTTGTTAAATTGCAGTGAAGCCACAATAGTGATTGATTTACAACATTGGCTTTTGTTCGATACAGATGAAGCTTGTTTTTTTTCCTTCAGAGTTTTTAAAAGAATTCTTTTCATAGCAGAGCCATAAAGATGCAGGATATTGATGAGACAATTTTTCCTACGCTTGTGCTGTAAGTGATGGGGCTCTACTTCCTTTCAGTTGAGTGCGGCAAATTGAAAGTCAGTTTTGGGTTGTTTAAATCAAGGGTATAATGGAGGCTAATGTTGTAGTAACTTCTCTGCCTTGTCAGTTCCAGAAGTTTTCAGTTCACTTTTATTTGAGTTCCCTTACTATAAGAATGGGCTTTTCTGCCATTGAAAGATGTTTTGTCAAATTCAAGATTTCTAGAACATATTTCACACATTTTTACCACGAAAACATTCAAAATGTTCCAGGCAGTTCTCGTATAGAGATTTCACATGATTTAAATTGCATCCACACACTCACTAAAGTATCAAATATCAATTGACCTCACCATTTTTTTTGGGTGCCACATTATCCCTTTAAATTAAATCACAAAGTTACAGGACTGAAAACAAACTTAAGCAATGGGTAGTCTAGCTAGCTAGCTAGCTAGCTAGTAAAATGGACAAGCTAACTCTTTAGCTTCCTCTCCACCTGCCCCTTGTCCCAAACACCCTGAATAAACACTTTCAAACACCGCAGCATGAAGGGAGGGATAGAAAGAGAAATTTAAAAAATAGAGAGGAGGAGAAGCAGGTAGAGAAAAAAAAGGGGGACAAAAAAGCTTGTGAAGCATGGAGCACTCAGGGGCCTGCCTCTTGGGCTCTCCTTTCATGTTTGTGTACGCCTCAACTTGCTGATATTATCTTGGCCGCTCTTCCTGGCGGGGTGTCGGGAGAGGTTTCCACTGTGACCATGCAGGGGCCTCTCTCCCTCTGTTTCTCTCTCTGTTTCTTTATGTCTTTCTCCCTCTCTCAACCCCTCTCTCCGGCTGTGTTGGAACCCTCACCCACCTTCCTACTTCAATCCCCAACCCCACCCCCTGCAAAAAAAAAAAAAAGACCCTCCTAAATCACCGCTTCACCACGTTTCACGGCGCTTGGAGGCACCCAGGATCCCACTGCGCTCGTTTCCATGGTCACTGGGAAGCTCCTTGTGTCATGTGGCTCAAAGTGAGCCGTCCCTGGGCCGAATTACCCAGATTTCAATGGGAGGCCAAATGACCATTATTAGACTTCACAGCTCAGGCTCCTATTTAAAGAGAGAAGAAAGGAGCCCTGGGGACTTAAGATGAGAGAGAGACACGGAGGGAGAGGGTGAGGGTGAGCGAAGAAAATAAAAAAAAAATAGAGGCAGAAGAAGACAGGAGGGGAAATGAGAGGAAAGTTGGAGTTGTTTCTTTCTTTTCTTTTTCCCCACCCTTACATTGATGTTTGTTCTTAATCACAATTGTTATTATAAAGTCAGAAACCAGCCACAACTAAAGTTTTCCTGTCTGTCAAACTGCAACCCAGAAAAGACGGCGGCGCTGGATCAAAAGATGAGCCGTGGAAAAAGTAAATCTTAGAAAAGATAGGACCAAACATCCACCCACGTCAACCAAAGCCCTGTCTTTTCTCTCTTCATCTCCATCTAAGCCTATTGCTTTGTAGGGGAATGTGCTTGTGTGCATGAGAATCCTCGTGTCCCACGCCACGCTGTGTATGTCAGGGCCATGTTGTCTTTAAGGCTCGGGCCCACAGCCTGGCACGGAAGCTGGAAACTGAATCTCCCTGGTCCCCACACAGCTAATCTGATGCCTCTTCCCACTACCGATGATTCCTCTACTGGAAGGATAGCAGGGGTGAAAATGTCATCCTGCTCTTGTGGTTGGAACTTTCTTTTATGCACCGCCAGGAAGGCAAAGTTGTGCCTAGCGCAAGGAGATGGAGAAGTGAGTGTGTGTGTTTGTGTGTGTGTGTGTGTGTGTGTGTTTGTGTGTGTGTGTGTGTGTGTGTGTGTGTGTCTGAGACAGTGAGGTAATGGAAGAAGAGAAAAAAAAGGAAGGGGAGGGGGTGAAGTATGGCAATGCACCTGGCAGAAACTGGGAGAGACATTAGCATAGTTTATCGGAGACCAATTAGCACAATATAACAATCCAATTTAATGAGACATCTGGATATTGGTTATCCGTGATTGTTACCTCATTAGAATTTTTTGTGTGTTTGTTTGAAAAATCTTAATCTGCAAAGTAACTGGCTATCATATAAATGTAGGGGGGTAAAAAGTACAATATTTCCCTCCTAAAATGTTGTAAAATAGATGTACAGTATACTCAAAACTGTACTTAAGGACACTACCTCGTGACCCCTGGATATGATCTGGTAGTAGGTGTATCATTTCTGATGACAAGGATACTGTTACAGGATGATGACTTGCTGAGAGACAACAATGAAGGTGTTATTTTGGAGTCGTAGATGAGTGAGGGGTGTGGAGTTACACCAGGTTTACACTGGCCGCTGAAGCGTGATATGTTCAGAGAAGGCCGAGCAGCCGCCTGGCTGTTTTCATCACTAGCAATGCATTTCTGCGTGCCGGTCATCAAGCAATTCTGCACTCCTGCTGTTTCCTAATTACACATAGAGCTAATAGAAGTGTGTGTGTGTGTGTGTGTGTGTGTGTGTGTGTGTGTGTGTGTGTGTGTGTGTGTGTGTGTGTGTGTGTGTGTGTGTGTGTGTGTGTGTGTTGGTCGCCTCGGTCCCTCTCTGTTTTGACACAACTGACAAATGTGTGGAACAAGTAGACCTACGTAATTTAAAACAAAAAAACAATCACAAACAGCAGTGACATGGGGCTATTTGTATAGATCGTTGATGGGCAGGTTTTAATATTTCATCATGTAAAAATTTCGGGAATTAAAACTCCAGGAGAACAGCAGGGAAATCGAAAGCGTTGGCACGCAGGGGATGCATATTTTAACTTTTTTTTCTTGCATTATGGGTAATTTTGGCACCAGGTTTTGACAAGGAAGAAGAATGTGTGCAATCTGGTTCTGCTGCATCGGTTTTGACCCTTTTTTTTTATTAAATAAACTGTCCATTGAAGGTCCGACAAGAGTGCAATGCTAAATCAGTACTCAACAGTACAAACCTTTGCTTAGATTTAAACATTTGTTGTTGTTGTTGTTGCTATAATTCAGCTTTGACAGTGACGGTTACTATCAAAAGAGAAACAGTCTGTCTGAAGAAAGTTCCTTCTCGTTTCAAAGAAATGAAGGACCCAGTCAGCTTCTTCTCCAGCACCTTGTTTTACATGATTATCTGCTGAAAAAAACAACCAAAAGTCAAGTCGGTAGGAAGACTGCATAGCAGGAGGCGAGAGGTACAGTAAGAAATGAGGCAAAATGGGGGTTATAGGGCTGAGTCCTGACCTGCTCTGCCTTGTTTGCCCAGGAAAGGAAGACAGCAGGCAGCATCAACACCCCTCCAACACCAGGATAGAGTATTACAAGAGAGAGAGGCAACAGCAGCACTACTCTATAATGCAAGCAGGGACACGGCCTCCTAAAGCAGCTTCAAGGCAGGGAGAGATAAGAGAAAAACTGTACGACTGCAGACAAATTAAGGGAAGAGTGGCCGTTTAGTGAGACGCCTCAGGTCTGCTACATTTGGATTATAGTGCATGTTCACACTGTAGCATTCTGTATAAAGAGACAAATACTGCTATGTTGCTGTGTTATTTTGTAGTAGTAATGTCGGCTTCAGAAATGTCAGTGTAACCCTTTATCAGACTGTTACTTTGTTGTTAAAGTTTCATAAGGTATAGTAATGTTAATAATCAACACGCATGTAGTTAAGAATTGATTGAGCTGTCAACTGCAGGTGCGCCTGTATACTGTATTTGAGTTTTGTTGTTGGAGCTGGAAGTAGGTGTTTTTTCTAGGGCTGCGACTAACGATTATTTTCATAGTCGATTAATCTGTTCATTATTTTTCTCGATTATTCGATTAGTTGTTTGGTCTGTAAAATGTCAGAAAATGGTGAAAAATATGGATCACTGTTTCCCAAAAGCCCAAGATGACGTCCTCAAATGTCTTGTTTTGTCCACAACTCAAAGATATTCAGTTTACTGTCACAGAGGAGAGAAGAAACTAGAAAATATTCACATTTAAGAAGCTGGAATCAAAAGAATTTTTACTTTTGTCTTAAAAAAAATTACTCAAACCGACTAATCGATTATCAAAATAGTTGGCGATTAATTTAAGAGTTGACAGCTAATCGATTAATCTTTGCAGCTCTAGTTTTTTCTCTGATTAACCATTTTTATTTTTTTTAACAACATACAAAACATACAACTTGCAACATGAACACCCCCCCCCCCCATCATCACCACCCACCCAGACAAAAATCAAGAAAAGATGACACAGTAACTACGTTTGTACAATATTCAAGACCATTCAACAAAAATAGTAACAAAATAGACAATAAAACATAAACCTAATAAACATATGTATAAATGACAATACCATAAGCCCATCATACACGTCTCTCCCCAGCACAAAGCTTCTTAGGAGCCCTCCAGAAAGCTCAGGTACTTTCCCCATTTTCTAGTATAGACATCCAATCTGGCAAACCGTTTATATGACATTTTTTCAAACGCCGCAACCCTAGCCATCTCACCAGCCCACTCCTGGATTTATGGCAACTCTTCATTCTTCCATCCTCTTAAAATAATCTGTCTGGCTATCATTAAACTAGTCTGGGCCCAGCTTCTTATGTGCTTATCCATCCCATTTAGGATTGACCCATCTCCCAGAACAAATAATCTTGGGCTGAATGGAACCAGGATCCCTGCAAACTGACATAGGTTATCATGTATCCTGGTCCAAAATTCCTGGACCTTATGGAACTAGCTTTTTTTTTTTTTTTTTTTTAATGCCCTCTGTGCTTGACAGCTTTCATCTCGTGAAAAATATGGTAATTCAGATTTTTCAATACCAGGAAAAGTTTCTTCCACCTTCGGATGGTCTTTTGATGCTAGACAAAGAGGGCAAAAACAAAATCTGACATCAAAGTTTCAGATTTTTCTGTTTTTTATTTCTATCTTTTACAAGTTATACTCTTCAAATATCAAAAATTAGACATGCATGCATTAGTTTTTTCTTAACCCAGTGCTGTTCTTTGAAACAGGTTTACAGAGAAAACATGAAGGACTTTCCGAATGATAGCACTAATCACTACTCAGATAATCTAATATATTGATATCAGTGTTTTGCGCCAGATAAAAAAACAAACATTTCTAACTAAGACTTCCTGTCACTTTCATCCAAACACCAGTTTAGACACTTGGTGGAGAAGAAGCACTTAAAAAGTAGTATTCTTGTCCCTAGCCGAAAAGCTTGTTTATTTTCCTGTGAATCACAAAGGGCCAGAGCCCAAAACCGGTAAGAAAACAACATGGGAGGGACAGCGAGGAAAAGTGGAGGAAATTCAATTAGCGGTTGTCCATTCCTCCTGCCCCAGCGTTTGGTCTCGGCAGGGCAGAGCAGCGGGCAGCGGGAGTAGAGAAAACTCAAAGGCTTCTTGATTAGCAGCGGTCAGATACATTTGCATCTGTGTCACGTGTTTGTCTAAGACATCAAACCGGGGAGAGAGACAGGAAATGTTCCATGTGGTGCACAACAAGCAAGACAAACATGTACATTTCTAAAGAAAGATGTTTAAGTTTCACAAGAACTTTTAAGTCCAGTACACGAGCCTCATTCATTCACTATTTATTTATTTTTATCATATCTTCACAACACACATAAGAGAAACTAATGTCCCAATGTTGATTTATTAGACAACATGCACTGGAAAAGGAAAGGAAGTTTGAAAGGACGGAAGAATTCAACTCGGAGCTTGAAGAAAGATCTAAAACAGTATGTTAGTTTGTAAAACTGCAGTGTTTCCTCATAAATTCGTCTTTATGGCCACATGATGACAAGCCTTTAAATGTTTGAGAATTATCTCTTTGTTATGTAACCCCGATGAAGCCTTTCTGCTCAAACAGTTTGGTGTTTTTGTACCAAAACAAGTTTAGAGTGTAAAGTGTTCACTCACTTCCAATAGTAGGGGCTTTTGCCTTGCATTTCTGCGAGTACAAGTCACTTTGTCAGTTAGAAGGGTCAGTCTGTCACTCCCAAAAACCTTTCGAGAATAAGCTTAAGTAACGCATAATTTATTATACCCTTTTTTTTGGGGGGGCCTTTCCGCCTTTTAATGGATAGGACAGCTAGGTGAGAAAGACATACAGGAAATCATCTCAGGTCGGACTCCAGCCCTGGACCTCTGCGTCGAGGCATAAGCCTCCTTAGTATATGTACGCCTGCTCTACCCACTGAGCCAACCCGGCCACTATTATACCCTTTTAAGATAAAAAGATCTTTAAAACACAGACTGTAGTTAAAGAATTACAGGTAGTCTTTATATACTGAAACATTTGGAGTGCAGTTCTTTAACCTTTTGCTTCCACATCTCAATGTTTCCACTCAAACAACATGCAAATTGTGTTTTGTGTTTATAATTCTTCAACACCAGAGTCAATACCGATACCAGAGTTTTAGTATTGATAACGAAACCGAAATATCTTCAAGAAATATCAACATCAGTTCATATTCTCAGTGGTGGGATGTAACCAAGTCCATTTACTCAAGTACTGTACTTAAGTACAAATTTGAGGTTCTTGTAATTTACTTGATTCTTTTCATGCCACTTTCTACTTCTACTCCACTACATTTCAGAGAGAAATATTGTACTTTTTACTCCACTACATTCATCTGACAGCTTTAGTTACTAGTTACTTTACAAATTAAGATTTTTGTACACAAAACACATGTAGTTTAGTACAATACGATGTTTTATTGCGTACTTTTACATAAGTAACATTTTCAATGTAGGACTTTTACTTGTAACGGAGTGTTTTTACAGTGTGGTATCAGTACTTTTACTTAAGTAAAGGATCTAATACTTCTTCCACCACTGCTTTTTCTCAACACCATTTAAACAAAAGAAGTTTTCACCAGCTCCTGCCTTGTGAAGGAAATCCAGTCTTAAATTGGCAAAAAATATGATTTTAATCAGGAAGAATTTCATCAAGCACACACTGAATTGCATTTCAAGCCCTTTCTGTATTTTGTTACAAGTTTGCAGTAAATATCAGGGTCAGGATTTGGTACAGTTTAGGAAGTGGATAAAAGTGACAGAGACACTACATATGGGTCTTATGATGAGGGAGTGCTCCCCAGTACACCTCACTCACTCGCCGCTCTTTAAGGGGACCGGCTCTTTGCCATGGTCCACTGGCAGGCCCCCTCAGAGGTGTACACACACACACACACACACACACAAGCACAGTTCTCTTGTATTATTCTGGTTATGCAATGGTGGGTGAATGGCCACTCCACATTGTGCGCTGAGGCAGGGGTGGAGTGGGAGGGGTTGAGGTGAAGAAGAGGAAAATAAGTCAGATTTGTCAGAAATGCACAGAGAGAGTTTTAGCTTTTAAAGAGATGTCAACTTGGATCTGGATGATGGCAGACGCATCGTTGCAGAAAACCGCAGGCTCCCTCTCTGATCTGTTGTTTTTGTCCCCGGGAGAGCTCTGGTTTTTCCTCCAAAGCTGACATTACTACCTTTTTAAAAGGGGCTTTTCACACCAGTCCAGAAGATGGCCTCTTGGTGAAAAACATCTCCCTCTTAAAGAAAATAGATTCAAAAGGGGGCCAAAGCTATGGGCTTCGCTTCTTTTTTGTGTTTGTTCCACAACTCTGTCTCCCATTTAGGGATTTAAACCGGTGGAAAGAAGATACTTCACCCATGGGAACTGATTTTCCCTCAGGGATGGCGACACTGTGGGACAGATAGTCATTTGTGTGTGTGTGTGTGTGTGTGTGTGTGTGTGTGTGTGTGTCTGGTGTGCAGTTTACCCACAAACCCCTCTGTTTCCTTTTTTATATTGAGACACTGTGCCAAATCCTAACCTGTAGGTCAACCTTGCCTAAATAAAAAGCCAAAAATTGGCAAGATTGTGGTGTAAATCAGAAGCAATCTGATCAAACAATTTCAGTGCCAACTATTTTGAAAAAGTATTGAAGTTCGATAGCCAGCCCTGTCTGCAGTATGTTTTCATAAACCTGTGTGTTTGAATTCTATTCTATATGGAGACAAAAAAGAGTTAAAAGAAGAATGTATATTAAGCTTGTAAATGGGCAGCTGTTTGCTAACACGTTAGCCAAAACAGCTCACTGTGTACCTGTGAGCATTTTTTGAGTTTTTTTCTGCCCACTAGCGGTCAGAAAAAAAACAAAAAACAATGAATCCAGCTTCATTGAACAAATTGTATCTCTTAAACTGAACTTGACACTCAAGAAACATGTCTGTGTTCACTTGCTAACCTTTCATCTGCAGTTTGATATTAATGGCAGTCACTGATCTCCCTGAGAGCTTCAAGTGATTCTTTCCCCTGTGTGTTTATGTTCATTAAACTGTCGTTTATATGAAGGCGGCTGAAACAGAGAGCAGGCTTGCCGGCCCCTGTTCTCCGCCTGTGCGACACACAAGTGGATTTTTATGTGCTTCGTAAACATGTTTTACGCCGCTCAGGAAATGTTGCCTCAGACGTTCTGGGACTCATGTTAAAATGCTTCAGCCTGCGGCTTAACAGCATTCAATTAATATTAAACAGGAATATGGGACAGTTCAAACGTTTGAGAAGGTAGAGGGAGGAATTGAACAATGTTTAAAAGTCAGAGGAACGCGCATTCATCAGAGAATGTTTATTTTTTTCTTTTTAAACTGTAATTGTGTTGCTTGGCTGTGAGTCAAAACCTTGAATATGAGTGAAAGGGGATTCATGAAAAGAAGGCATTGGCAGGATTAAGCTCAACAAGGTTTATTGAGTTCAGTTCATGTGGGAACAGGAAAAGTCCTTATTTTTTGCGGTTGTGTGATGTAGCAGGGTGAGGGTGTCAAACCAGTTGATTATAAGTCACACAGCCAATACAGTTATGTCAATTATCTGTAAACAGACTGAAAGGTTATGACAGATTAACAGTCTGTTAACATCAAACAGTAGGAGATCAGAAAGATAGAGTAATGTGCTTCGTGAACAGGGGAAATGACTAAAACCCGTAATGAAAATGTAAAGTAGTAGTACAGATGACTTTATGTGCAAAAGTACAGTACGTACAGGAGAGTAAACGAGCAACAAACCGAGGCTGCACAGGCTCTGATCAGATGACGCATAGCCACGTTGAAAACTTTGATTTTATTTTAGTTGAATGTAAATAATGTCTTGGCACACATGCCTGCTCTGAGAGGGAGCGAGGAAGGAGAGAAGAGAAGAAAAAAAGGGGCGACCACATACAAGAAAATCCATGGGAGAAAAGTATGCCTTTATCTTTTAATAAACTGTAAAGCCAGGAGGCAACATGAAATTACAGCATAATAGCAGTGGAGAGTCTTCTGAAGACTTAATTGCCTTAATTATAGCAGTGCATAGAGAGAAAGAGATGGGGGGGGGGGGAGCATGAAGAGGAGGAAAGGGAAAGGAGGGATGCAGAGGAGATGAAAGTGGAAAAGTAAGGGAGTGATGTGATAGAGGACAGATGAAGGAAAGATGTTGCAGGTGTAATCCAGGTGTGTGTCTGTTTTGCACGTGAGCATATAACCTTCTCTTTCCAATGCCCATTTATGAACGTGTGCACACTTTTGCACACGCGTTGTTTTGTAACTGCATGAGCTGGTGTGTAAATATGTGAATCCTCAGTGCATGTGAATGATGAAGTGAGCGCTACGCTGAGAAAAAGTCTCTTTCCAGACGAGTGAGAATTTCTCTCCCTCAAGATCTTACAAGCTGGCGGGCTTACTTAGGGATGCTAAACATAGCTTTCATTTTCCTATGTGTCTAGACTGGGTTCTCAGTTCTTTCTGCTGCGGTTTTTGGTCAGGGAAGGGAAGATTGTACCCTAATTCTCATGCCTCTGAGCCAGCGGGAAGTTTGTTTAGCAAACAGTATTGTGAAGCACCTGTGACACCCCCCCCCAGTTTAGCTGATTCTTTTTTGAGCATGGATGACTGATCAAGCACTCAGGTCGGGGATCATGTTTAGGCTTTGAGAAAAATATTAGCAGTGCATTTATTTTAGAATTTAAAGAGGGGACAGTCAATTACTTGCCCTCAAATAGGAATTTGTCTCTTACTTTTACTTTTTCACAAAGATTGCATGTTGATTTATTGTTCGAGGAACGTTATATAAAGTTCAGATCTTATAAACTGCTACTTGCCAAACCCTTCTTTGCACTCTGATGGCTAAACAATTAGACAGTTCTTCCGATTTTTGACCATAAGTAATCAAGCACAACGGATGTGGACCGGTGATCATGTTTCAACTATGATTATATATATATATATATATATAGATATAGATGTCTTCTTCCTATTCTTCTCCAGCGGTGGAAGAAGTACCAATACAAGAATGTAATAGAAAACCTGCATTTAGAATTCCACTTAGTAAGTCAAGTAAAACCTTTACTCTAAAAGTATAGAACTATTATCAGCAAAATGTACTCAAATTATCATTTATTCAGCAGTAGAATGGCCGCAGTGAGCGATACGTTATTATCAATCAAAGTTTGTTAATACTGATGCATGACTTGGCATGGAGCATTTTACTGTTGCTCAGGGCGGAGCTAGTCTTAACTTCTTAACTTATATAAAGTTTAGTCCAGTGGTTTCAAACCTAGGGGTTGGCCCCCTCCAAAGGGTCACAATATAAGGATAGAACAAAAAAAAAGCAAAGTTCTGCTACACAAATCTGTATTCTTCTTTTAGCTTTTCTAATATCTTTGGCTTTTTGTGAAATATTTGATTATTGAAATAGTTTGGGTCTAAAAAAAAGTTCTAAAACCATTTGAGAAGTTTAGAGAGGTAATGTCTCTTTGGTGTAACTGCAGCTGCCAGGTTAATTGATTTGAGTAAAAAGTACAATAATTCCTTCTGAAACGTAGTAAAGTAGCAGTATAAAGTGCCATAATACATGGAAATGCTCGAAGACAATGTACCTAAAAAGTTTACAGTGAACTTGAAATAAACCAACTTAGTGCCTTTCCGCCACTGTAAGGCCGGCTACACACTGGCTGCGTCACGAGAGCGTGTCAGCTGCGTGGCGTGTCCGTTTATATTTCGGCACCCATGTTAACAGGTTAGAGCTTACACACTGCCTGTGTGACACGCACGGCTCTAGCCGCGGCGAAAACGCGTGCATGCTAGAAATAGAACCGATGCCTATTTTTCACGCGACACGCAAGCATGTTGGAAGCGTTTCCAGACAAAATAGAATAGGAAAAGATATTTATATGTCATTTTGACACTAATACATATTAATAAATGACATGTCTGTCAATACAGAACGAAATATTCTGTTGCCTATTTTGCCGTCAATACTGCCGACGTTGTCTTTGCTGTAATCAAATCAGTCTATATTTATGTTTAACATGGTATTTCGTTTTATCAATGGGAAACATACATGTGTACAGACAAGGCTAGCAGCAGCAGCGCCGCGTCAGACACGTTTCTGGTGTGTAAAGACATAGAAAAATCCACGCAGCCGCCACGCAACTGACACGCAATAGAAACGCCACGCTTACGCCACGCAGCCAGTGTGTAGCCAGTTTCTCTTAAAGCTTCAGGTGTGCTGTATTAAGCTCAAATTGTATAAATTGCTATTTGCCAAACTCTTCTTTGTACTCTGATGGCTGAAAAAGTAACATTTGAATTTTCAACAGTTTCTCTGCGCATCTTGATCTCATCTCTAATCATAATTGAGAAGATGAAAATGTCATCTCAGACGCTCCAAAAATTCCTGCTCCATCTCAGTGAAACTGACATAAATGAAAGCTTATGTTTCCAGCGTGTTATTCATCTTTCTTTCTTTTTCTAAAGTTTGTAGCAGAGGGCTGAATGCTGTCTCAAATTGCTTGCACAATATCTCCTTACACAGGATCTCTGCCACTTGGCACTCCATAGCCAGTTTGTCAGTGAAGTAAACAGTGTTTCCTCACTGAACGGTTTGGTTTTTAGCAACATGACGTCACAAAGAAGAAAGAAATGACATTACAACAGTCGCAAAGCAAGATCCTTGCTTTGGTGTCAGAGGTTGTAGTTTTTTTATGGGGTTGCGAAGGAGATGTGTCATGTTTTTTAAGAGAGCCAGTTTGCCTTTGGGTGCATTTTTGTTGTCGTCAGGCAAGTCCCTGCACTGCAGTAGAGGCCTGCCCGAGTGGAGATTCTTTAAGAGGGAGATCTCTTTCTTCTCGAAGCGTCTTACCAAGAGCTATTAATTATTAACTGGGAGAGCTAACATCAAAGGGAGCAGACTTGTGCTGAATAAAATGGGGGCTGGAGCCTGGCAGTGTGGAGCTGAGGGAAAACTGGGTGAGAGGGAAAAGCCGAGCGAGATTTCGCTTCATTTCGCTTTTGAACTTTTCCAAGTACAAAAAGTGAAAGAAGAAAGAGAAAAGAGCGATGTTAGTTTATGTAAAGGAGGCAGGGCGAAAGAGAAAGTTGAAAGAGCTTGTATTTATAGCGTCGCTGTCCTAATGTTTGGGTGTTTGACAAGGCTTTCCTACACTGCTGGGAAAGATCGAATCAGTTTGTGGGGTTAATTAGTCTTTAGCGAGCTATGAAAGTCAGATTCATAAACATCTTGTTTTGTGGATTTAACCAAGGGGACATCTAATTTGAGACGTAGCTCACACACTTCAGTCATGATGTGTTTAGGTTTTTTCCTGAAGCTGATTTTAAAGTTGAATTCACAGAGAGTGATACGTTTGCCACCCCTTATATCAAAGGCCTTGGGTTAGTTTGCTTCTATTTTGCTCCTGCTGTGACTTGTCCATACAGCAGTTAGTCCCACCAAAGTTTACCTACAGTGAAGAGGATCATATGTCATATGTGTTGCTATATTTTTTTTTTTTTAAATTAAACCTTTTCACTAGTGTCATCATTGCCTCTGTTATTGACAGTTATTGATTCTGGAGAATGCAAAAACCTCTGGTTCTCTTTCTTGTTTTGGAGGAAGAAGACGCCCTCTGCTTTAAGCAATAGAAGGCTGCCATGTATACTTTCTCTCTCTATGATCCTGCAGAACTATTCTCTCTTCTCGCTCCTTGGGTACTTGAGGTGTATTTAAGAGATTGGAAGATCCTCCATTATGGCGGAAGGGTGTGGGGGGGGGGGATTTCTGGGTCACGGGAGGAGAGAGGGCGCAAGGAAGCATGAGTTAGCAATATATGCCAAGGAGCAGTGAGGCTGTTCTGTCGGCTAATGGTGGACCACCACCTTTAGAGACCTTTTCTGTGTATTCTGTAGTACATTGATAGGTTATAACAAGTGTTTGCCGTGGTGATTTGGTCAGTTGAAAAATCCCTTCCTCTTTGGGCAAAACCTTGCTCAACATCCATTGTTGAGTGTTGTTGCCTCGGAAATGAACATGGTGTGTTGTGAGAAGAGCAATTGCGCCTCCCCCGCAAATACCACTCCCCATCTCTTTTCTCTCTCTCTGTGTCCTCTGTAAGTGCCTGCTGACTGGAGCTATGACACTCTCCAGCCACTCGGCAGCAGAGTCACAGTACTGTACATTGTCACTTTGATCTTCACCCCCCCCCCCCCCCCCCACCTTCCCTCCAGTTATGAAGAGCGCTGGCAAGAACCCAAGGCCACTTGATAATACCAGGATATGATCCCAGCCACGCTATTTTAGATCATGTAGTGCCGACATCAAAACGTTGTCTAAATAGGGCACCATGAATCAAGCGTGGTGAGAACGGGTTGTAGGGGAAAGAAGCAGTTAAGATAAAGGATTTTTTTTTCCTCCATACGCGCGGAAGCCAATTTGGATTCTGCGAGGAGATACTTGGGGTACTGCAGATCCAAGCATTTCCTTTATCTTTTGCCTTTAGCAGACGTCTTCAAAAGACCTCTGTGCTATGACTTTCCCTGCTCTCAGATGAAAGAAGCTCCCATTTTTTTGCCAGTTTGAAAAAGTCTGATAACTCTATTCAACTTTCCTGAGCATGCACAGCAGAATTCAATTAAAATGTCATGCAGAGCTGCATCACATGGATGCATGCATTAGAGATGCAACAGTTTCTGTCATACTATTAGCGTAAGGTTTGTAGATTTACTTTGAATTACATCATGATGACTTCGGATAAATGGAGACATAGACCACATGTGCACCCTAGCAAATGTTGTCAATGGCTTGCTTACTTCAGTTGGTTTTGTTATTTGCTCATTCCAGATGATCTGCATGTTACACTTAGGCAGAAAACTCCCTCTAGTGGCCCAAATCTGAATGTGAAAACCTTGCAGTTGACATTGTGATCATACATTCCCTGGCTTTTTTTCTTTGCACTGTTGTTGAATATGTCTAATGGTTACTTTTGTTCTGTGGTGCCAGGCAAAGAGAGCAGTGCAGCGGGGAGCCACAGCCGTCATCTTTGATGTGTCAGAGAATCCAGATGCCATCGACCAGGTTCGTACACACCTAAAATTATCCAGGCATTTGCACACTCAAAACAACACGGAAACAGTCTAATCGTTCTCGGTCTGTCTGTGAAAGACTTCTAAAGAAAGCTCAGCAGCATGCCCTGCCCTTCTGACTGGCGGTGTGTGTGTGTGTGTGTGTATGTGTATGTGTGTGTATGTGTATGTGTGTGTGTGTGTGTGTTTGCTGTTAGCACAAACAATGATCTTTCTATCTTTAGTTGTGTTCAAAAGCATGTGTGATCAGCCTTGCTTATTTAACCGTTCTGGGCCTTTGAGCTCTCTAACTTGTGTTTGGAGGAGTGCACTGCGCTCTGACAGGACTGAAAATGGATATCCACATTCAGCTTTCACTAGACCATGACAAACACTCCAAAGACATGGGCTACAGTAAAGAACCAAGTGTATTTATTGTCACACACCTAGACACTCACATTCCTTCTTCTTCGGCCGCTCTTTCTTGCTCATGTGTCTTTGCTGTTAAGATGTATAATACACAAGTTGCTCCACTGAGCGCCTTTGTCGCAAGAATTCTCCTGTGGTATTCATCCTGGCCGCGCCAGGTCTGGACTTGCAGGTTTTTCTCTTCTTTTTTTTCACTCCCTCCTCGCCTCTTCTTCTCTGCCGCTGGGTCGTAAAGCGCGTAGCTGAGAGATAAAAGGGATTGCAAGGAAACCACATGAAAGGCAGCGCCGGGCGGCTGTGTTAAATTCCCCCGAGAGGCTTTTCCAGTCAGAGTGGCCCGATCAGCAGAGACAGGACCCACAAGGCCGAGGGGCAGGGAGGAGGAGCTTAGGAAGAATTAAAGTCCCAGGGCTGAAATTAGGAGAGAAGCTTTATGAAGTTATGCACTTGACCTCCTTTTTGTCTCAATGTATACTTAATGTGAGGCCAAGTGCTAATTGTGGCTAAAACGCTGTGTTTGAGGGCAAAGTTGAGTTTGTGATTTCACTTTCTTGAAACAGTAATACGTTCAAGTTTATCATAGGACTTTTAGGTGTACTTTTTAAGGGTGTATTGTTTGTCAGAGGCCAAGCCAAGGTCTTGGTGGAGTCATTTCTCAAAGGTTCAAGCGAGAGATCAAAAGTTTCAAAGTCTATACTTTTAAACCAGAACATACAGTATTTCACTGGAGAACATGACGGCAGCGGAAGAAATAGAAATGCGAATATCCTTGGTATTTCCCTTGGGCTTTTCAAATTACAGATTCCAACCAGCAGACGAGAGGGGAGAACAGAGAGGGAGAGGAGTAAAGGGGTATGTCAACTGACTCAAAAGCCAGAACATACTCTTCATTGACTGTTTCCTCTGGCTCCCTCCGGCAAACTGTGACCACAGTTTCCATGTCTTAAGCCTAGAAGTCATTTTCTCTAGTTGGTAGAAGAGAAGTTCATGCCTTTTACTCTCAGACAGTTCACATGCAGTAGGACAGTGGTTCGCAAACTTTTTTGCTGAAGGTCCCCTAAAAAAAAAAAAAAAAAAAAGCTATGTCTACTTGTGACCCCTCGTCACGCGTCACATTAGTCAATTTGTCAGTTGTGAGCGCTTTAACCAAAGCGTGACACACACACACACACGCATGTTCAAATGTAAAAACCTTGCAATTCATCACCGCATTAAATGAAGAATTATGAAGTCATGTACAGTAGATCACAGTAGATGTACAACTTAATTTTCAAGCGGTACTCCTGTGATTTAGTATTGCACTTCCATACAGTTGGGGGACTCACAAGAGACATATTCTTTAAAAAAGAAGTGGCCGGGTTGGGTCAGTGGGTAAAGCAGGCGCACATAAACATAGAGGTTTATGCCTCGGCGGAGTGGTCCAGGGTTCCAATCCGACCTGTGACGATTTCCTGCATGTCTTCCCCCTCTCTCTCCCCTTTCTCACCTAGTTGTCCTATCCATTGAAGGCGGAAAAGCCCCAAAAAATAATCTTAAAAAGAGAAAGAAAAGAATGGTCAAAATAGAAGCAGCAGAGGCTGAGAAGGGCCAGGGTTACACTTGACACTTCAATGCCTTCCGTGATCGGATATATTCCCACAGAAAAGGTGCATTCAAAATTACACTTGGTGCAAGAGAGAGGCTTCTCCTTTTCTTATTTTTCTTTTCTTTTCTTTTCTTTTTTTTCCGTAATGGTGGCAGGACCTGTACGAGACGAGTGATTAACGCTATAAGACGGTCTCAGCTGTGGTTCAGCCCTTGGGAAAAGAACTCCTGTAGGGCAGAAAGACGACGTGAGACCTACGTTTTATAAATTGCTGTCCACACCTCACTGAGATCCGAACTCGATGCGAGCCAGGCCTCCTCGGCATGTGATCTGGCTGATCGGATCTCAGTGGAGCAAGATCTGATCTCGGAGCGTACAGACTTGACTGTTAATGCGTCTTGGCATGATCTGATAAAAAATGTTGCATCAAAAAGACAAGTGTAGCCACAGCCATAGACTTTTAATCTCTAGTATGGGTCAAGCTTAAAAAAAAAAAACTGGATCCTGGGCACTCGGATAGCTCAGTTGGTTGAGCGGGCGCCCATATATAGAGGTTTACTCCTCGACGCAGCGGGCCCGGGTAGACTCCGACCTGCGGCCCTTTGCTGCATATCATTCCCCCCTCTCTCTCACCTTTCATGTCTTCAGCTGTCCTGTCAAAAAAATAAATAAATAAAGGCCGATAATGCCCAAAAAAATAAACAACTGGATCCCACATTTCCCCTGGCACAAAAGACATTGTACGACATTTTTTAAACAAAAGTTCATTATTGACCAGATTAATAAGTATACCTTTGTTATGTATTAGTATCTGTGTTTGATGTAGTTTTCTCTGTCCTCTCCTCAGCTAAACCAGATTGCCGAGGATCCTCTGAAGCGGCCCGTGGTTTACGTGAAGGGTAACGACGCCGTTAAGTTGATGAACATCGTCAACAAGCAGAAAGTGGCTCGCGCTCGGATACAACACAGACCACCGAGGGTAAGCGCTCATGTCAAAACCCCAAACCACACTCGGTGTGGATGACGTGTGTATGTGTGTGAGACTAATCTAACGCACATGGAAGCAACATGAGGAAGAGGTGAACATGTTTGCGAAGCCCACGCACCCAACAGCGCTGAGATGTTTTCAGATGTGAAGACAAACGGGAATTCCAGCTGTGATATCTGACCCCTTTCCTTTCTTCTCTGCTCTCCCCTGCCCCAAGGCCGAGGACTTTTTTTTTTTTACGCAGCACTGTGGGAGATTAATATCAGCTATTCAAAGAGCTGTTTGTTTGCTCAGAATATTTGATAAGAGGACCAGCACACTTTGAGGTCAAATAACTTGACATGATGAAAGCCCGAGAGAACGGCCTGTCCGATAAGACACATTTCTCTGATGAAGAATGAAACAATCTGGCCATTCTCAGCGAGTTCTGAGCAGTTGTTTTGGTACTGATTGAATTGATTGGAAATCAATCCTTAAAGGACAAATCTGGCGCAAAATGAACCTAGGAGTTAATAACACATGGGTACCGAGTCGACCGTTCTCTGGGATTTGTTTTCGTGCTAATCGAATGTGACCAGTTTTAGCGCAAACCGCTAATTAGCTTATAACGCTAGTCGTCAGGGCACGGGTGAAGTAAAAAGAAATCGTTATTTCTATACCACTAACAAGGCTAAAAATAGCACCACACTTCCACAGTAGCATAATGAGGATCCCTACATGTAAACCGAAGCATTGAGAACTTTGTAAGTGTACAGACAGTTTATTAAAAAGATAGTTTAGAAAGACAGTACCGTTCAGGTATACAGGCGGGCGCCATCTTGGGAAAACGGTCACAACCAGTCGAACGACAAACGCCGTGCTTGAGCTAAGTTACTGGTTACTGGTTGCACGGCGTTCGTCGTTAATCGGCGAAACCGTTTCAGCTCCACTCTGCAGAATGGTCCTATTCGTGTAAGAGATGTAGCACTTACCTGAGTAAATTACTGACAGTTATAAATTGACACACAACAAGAGGGAAATGATTCTGAGATGGAAATGTATTGCGTGAATAATCAACCATGTATTTATTCCAGAAAGCACCACCAAATTATGTGTGAATGTGTCCCATTTTTTATTTCCCATTTTTCATTTCAGTCACATCATTGAGTGCTCTGGTCTGCTGAGCAACTAACAAAGCTATATTCAAATATCCTGAATGAAAGATGTGACTGTTTTCTGGCAAAAAAAATAACCCTGTTAGTAACCCCTTTAACCAACAGCATGTGAAGATTATTTGACCAAATCTGTGTTCTTGTTGCCCTCCCTTTCCACAGCAGCCCACGGAATATTTTGACATGGGCATCTTCCTGGCTTTCTTCGTGGTTGTGTCGCTGGTTTGCCTCATTCTGCTCATCAAGATCAAACTCAAGCAAAGGAGAAGCCAGGTTAGTGTCTAAACACACACTCATCATCGCTACTAGAACAGAAACAACTTATTTATTTACCCCCGGTTTGAGTCACAAAGGACCGAAACTCATGTGTGCCTCTTACACAAAAACGCACCCAAATACGACGCCATGCCTTGTTTTTTTTCCAGCCAACACGACTTCACTTGGAGTTGCAGGCGTAGAGTCGGGCGACAGTAGCACTGCTGTTGATTGACTCCTCTAGTGTGTTTAAAAAAAGCTCTCAGTGGAGGCTTGTGTCAGGCACATGAATCAGGATTAGCATTTAATTAACGTTGATGAGAGGTTGTCTGCTGGAACCTGAACACAGAGATGTCATGACAGAGAAGAAAACCTGTAGCGGCATCCTTCAAGATAGGTGTAATCCTGCCAGCACACGTGTGTCTGTGTGTGTAAAGACTGCCACTTTCTTCATTGTGTGGGTATGTAAGGGAGGGTGTGTGTGTGTGTGTGTGTGTGTGTGTGTGTGTGTGTGTGTGTGTGTGTGTGTGTGTGTGTGTGTCACACAGCAGCGGATGACTTGGTCGTGACTTCCTTTAGGGGTTAATTAAGAGAACAGCTCACACCAGGGGAACCTTTTGTTACGTAATGTAACAACCTTTCCTTCCTGAAATGTGAAAAATTAATGAACTTCTTGTGGAGTAAATATTGTTAATACAGCATTAACACTTCCTATCCAATTACCCCAGTAGGGATAAAAATCCTAATACTTTTGGGTTTAGTGAAGGATTCCTTAAGGGCTTGCCCTCACAACACTACAGTTAATTACAAACTGAACATGATTTTTTTTCTAAGTCCCCATGTTTCATGTTTTGTCAACCATGTGATGAGAATGACTTTCATGCCAAGGTTCAGTGCTCTCTTGCTGACCAGGATATCCACTTGTCCTTATAAAGTCTTCAATTATCTAGTTGCGAGGCGACATAAAGGAAGAAACAGTCTCCGGAGATCCTTTTTTGAAGTTAAGCCTGTGCATGAGCATAAATAACTCTTTTACATGAGTGATGCACTAGCAGTTCAAGCAGTGCCTTCTATAAATCACACTGTCTGCTACACATGTGAAACAATAACTTTAATCCAAATAAGTAGTTCTGTATGTGTCAACTTATCAATCACCATTTTTTAAAGGTCCCATGGCATGAAAATTTCACTTTATGAGTTTTTTTTAACATTAATATGCGTTCCCCCAGCCTGCCTATGGTCCCCCAGTGGCTAGAAATGGCGATAGGTGTAAACCGAGCAAGGTCACACGCCCACCCTCCACCTTGCCCCACCTCTCGCCTCCTCAATAGCATTTAAAGCTACAGACACAGAAATGGCACATCCTAAGGAAAGCTCATTGTGGAACTGGCTCGTATTGGCTGTAATTCTGCACCAAGGCTGAATTTCGGGAAAAGAGACTTCAGATACAGTATTAGGGGACCACTAAGGCCTATATAAAAGAGACTTCAGATACAGTATTAGGGGACCATTAAGGCCTATATAAAAGCATCCAAAAGCAGCATGTCATAGGACCTTTAAGTGTATTAGAGATAGAAAAAGAGACCAGAGAGTCAGAGCCAGGGAGGGTTGCTAATGCATCAGTCAAACATTGCAAAATGATGTACTGTGTCAGGGGAGGAAAGTCTTAAATCAACCCTCTCTCATTAACATCAGCAAAGAGGAACACAGTTCAAAAGTTGCCATCACTGACTTATAGACTGACGCACTGACGTACGACATTTAGCAGGATGTTTACTTCAAAACATCATCGCTGAGATGACTTCAGTGTTTTGTTAGTTTTGTCATTTTAATGTCTTCTTGTGGCTCTCACGTTTGCTGACTTTCATGTTAAACTCTACAGATCTTTAAAAGGGTATTCATAGAAGTGAAATGTGGCTAATCAAACATGCAGATATCCCCACTGAACATGTCCCACCTTCCTCCCCACTACAGAGCTCCATGAACAGAATGGCCATCCAAGCCTTGGAAAAGATGGAGACGAGAAAGTTTAAGGCTAAAGGAAAGGGCCAGCGCGAGAGCAGCTGTGGAGCCTCTGATTCACTGAGCAGCAGCTCCACCTCTGACTGCGCCATCTGTCTGGAAAAGTACATTGATGGGGAGGTAAGAAAAGACACTTTGTCCTTTTGATTTTAAAGGACTGACTTTATCTGCTTTGTTGACTTTCAAATCTAAACGGTATGATGCAAACAGTGGTATAACAGCTCCATAAACTGTGCTTTACTATATAGGTTGTTATACCAGCTCTTACAATGAATACAAAAGTAAACATTTCTTGTTTTTATGTTCATATGCATGTATACTATTTTGCAAAAAAGTGACAAAACACTTAAAACTGTGTTAACTTAACTTGTACTTCAAATAAAACAAAATAGAAAATTAAATTAAATAAAAAAAATTAAAAAAAAAAGGGTTTCAGAACTTATTCTGACTTTTAAAAGCCAGGAGAATATTGGTTAATTAATACAGAAATCCAGGTAAAAATCACTTCACCATTTGCATCCCAAATACTTCGTGGACCATGTGGGAGCCAAAACTCTTAACTCTGGCAGTGTTAGTGTGGTCGTCTACCCACTGAGCATGTTTTCTTTTCATAATATATTCTGTAGACATGAAACATAATGCAGTTCTGTGGACAATAGAATGGAAGTTCCCCTGATGTGCTCGGGGACCGTAGTCCTGCGGTCTTCAGTGACGTTCTTTCCGGCGCCTTTTAGATGTTTGGTTCAGTCTTTGAGAGCACCTGGAGAGATAACGGTACCCAGAGTGCATTGGGTTGTGGTTATGCTTCCTGTTTTCCCAGTGTGGCCTTCTTTAATCCTTAAAAGGAGTCATTGTCAAACTATGTATCCTAATCTTGAACTTTGAGGGTTTACTGTAATAGCATTGCTCATCCTAAACACGGAATCTGCAGGGACAAACTTTTTTTTTTTTTGTGGTTATGTGTCTCTACGGTAAGGAGAAGAAAACACAACAAAGCATGGCGCCAGGATTGCACAGAGGAAGTGGCGATATAAAAGGCTGAATGGCATCAAAGCGCTTATTGAGCAGTGAACCAAGCAACAAAAGCTTGGGTGGAAAAGAGCCCAAAGATGAGTCACATTAAGCCATGGAGTAAAGTATTTATGGCAGTGAAAGAGCTCTCACTGGAGAAGAATATCATAATTCATATTCATAGTGCCCCTGCTGTTGTCTTGGAATTCCTCCAGGCCAAGTCTCCATCTGAATACAAAGTGTTGCATTCTTTTCATATCAATCCTCAAGTGTAAGCCTCTTGTTTGTTTTGTTCCAGAAAGTGGTGACATTGAGCATCAAAGTTGTATTTGTACTGTGGTGTGGCATCTAGTTAAGAGTTTTGTTTGTGGCATGATGTGAAGTTGCCTCCTCAAGAGGTAAAAACTTGATGAAGACTCAAAACCATCACCACAATTGACAGTTCTGTACAGCTTTGCTGCCACCTTCTGGACATTCAGCTGCTCGAATATTTATTCACCTTCTGAGAAATGAAACCCTGTTGTAGTTTGTCATTATGCAGAAACTTTGTAACTTTGGGAGTTGCCCTGACTTACTTCAGGAATGCAGGAATCCTAAAGTTAAATTTAATACCGTTTAAAGACCCTTTTGTGACTTAAAAAAATCCTAGTATAGTATGTCATGAAAACATCCGAAAAAAATCCTAATATAGTATGACAAAACAATGGCATAAAAAAATCCATAATATAGTTTGCCATAAAATAAAACAAAAATATTTGTGTGTGTGTGTATATATGTGTGTATATATATATTGTTTTCACAAAAATACTGCAGGATTACTGCAGGACTGTTGCTATTTAATTAGAGAAAAATGCTAGGAAAAAAACAACGTTTTGAGCGCTTGCCTTACTTGTTTGGGTATTAGATGTTTTTGGAAGATGTTGTTACATGTAGATGTTTTTGTCCACTTGCTGTTAGGGGACATTGCGGACCTTTTTAATTTTTATGTAGGAAGTTATTTAGCACACAAATTACCAATATTAATTGGAAATACTTAAACATTTGACATTTAAATGTCCCAATATTATAATCGCTGTAGTTGAAATACATGGCACAATAATTTGATATGTAGCCTAAATATCTGCTGTTTGTACTTTGTATCTGACGGTGCAGGTAGAATCTGACTATTAAATCTTGTTGTATTTTCCCCTACAGGAGCTGCGAGTTATCCCCTGTGCTCACAGATTTCATAAGAAATGTGTCGATCCCTGGTTGCTCCAGCATCACACCTGTCCCCACTGTAGACACAACATCATCGGTCAGTTGGGGCATAGCAGCTCTGACAATTTTGCTTTTAAGTTCAGATAAAATACTCATTCATGAAGTTAATTTTCCTTTGTGAAAATAAATGTTACGTTATTTCTTTTCACAGAGCAAAAGAAGGGAAATCCAGGACCAGCGTGCATGGACCCTGGCAACCCAGTCCACAGCCGGCAGCGGGTGGTCCTGCCGGTGCATTATCCCGGCAGGGTGCACCGTGCTGGCCAGGTGACAGCCTACCCAACCAGAACCAGCATGGACCATCACGGCAACCCCATCACCGTGCTCACGGTGGACCAGCACCCAGATCCTCAAGGTCTGTACCCACCCCAATCGACGTCTGCCTTTCTCCGGAGCTATCACCCCACCCTCCATCTGGACCACTCACTCAACCCCCACCACTGCGGATTAGAACACCGTGGACCCCCAGCCTACCCAGCACAGCCGCATCATGCTGCTTTTAAACGACCCAAGTTCCATGGTCGCAACTTTTCCCGAGCAGCCTGCTTTTCGCAGTACGAGACTATGTACCAGCACTACTATTTTCAGGGGTTGACTTTCCCTCAACAGCCTGAGGGTGGCCAAGGGCCTGCTATGGCAGGGCAGCTTGGTAGAGGAGGAGGGGCCCACAAGGGCCACCACAGCAGGGCCTTTCAGCAGGGGTTGTTATACCCCACAGTGGTACACATGGCACCTGCCTCTTCTTCAAGGATAGGTGAGAACGGCAGCACTTCTGGCCTGGGCTGTTACCATGGCCACCGCTCAGTGTGCAGCGGTTACCTTGCCGACTGCCCTGGCAGCGACAGCAGCAGCAGCAGCTCAGGCCAGTGCCACTGTTCCTCCAGCGACTCCATGTTGGACTGTACTGAGGTCAGCAACCAGGGGGTGTACGGTAGCTGCTCTACCTTCCGCAGCTCACTGAGCAGCGACTACGACCCTTACGTCTACCGGAGTAAGAGTCCGTGTAGAGGTTCCGTGGGGGAAGCAGGGACTGCTGCTTGCACCACAGTTCCTGCTGAGGACTCGTTATCCCCTATTCCCCTGGGACATGATTGCCTACAGCTCCCTCCAGGAGCTTCGGGATATAACTCGGGGGACCACCTCTCCAACTGCAGTTTGGAGCCCAACTACAGCAGTCGCTCATCACTGGAACCCAGGGAGAACAGCAACATTAGCACTACCTCAGCCGGGGCTCCAGAGGCTACCGGAGCAGACAGGGGAACAGGGGCACAGGAGGAGTCGGGGGAGCTCGGGGCTGCAGCCTGTAGCTGCTGCTTCGAGGTGCTTCCTCCCAGTGTGGAGTGTAAAGGGCAGGACTCGGACCAAGCTGGGCCTCTGGCCACAGCACGCTTTCACAGGGGGGTGGACTTTCAGAGCTCAACCTCCAAGAACTACTTTGCTCCTGAGCACATGTGCCCCTCCTCAGAGCAGGTGAGCTACGAAGGGCTGCCCTGCTGCTTCTATAAAGAGATGAAGGTGCACAGGGCCACAACGGGGCGCTACACCGAGGACTACGCTGTTAATGTGCAGTATGCGGACTCGGAGGCCTGCTCTGGACAGGGCTGCTGCGAACTCAACCAGAGAATACCCATAATTCCCGAGGACACAGATTATGAATTAGCCACAGGGGCAGAAACCCAGAGCAGCTTATTGCCCATTAGTGTCACAGTGGAGGCAGAGGTTCGGACGGAGGAGCGACACGAGCCGAGGGAGGGGTATTTCACCTCGGGACAGTTTAGAGGTCTGCCATACCCTCAGGAGGAGGAGGAGACCCGGGCTTTGTTCCACCCTCAGCTCTCTGCCTGTCCCACTGCATTGGGAAGCAGTACTTCAACAAATAAGGGAGGTCTGGGTATATGAACTTGAGCCCAGAGAGAAGGGACTCAGTCAAAAGTATGTATTTGGTACCAAGTCAGTCAATCATTAAAACCCTCAGCTGCCTTGTTCTAACCTTGCTCTCCGAGCGCTGAATGTTCTCATCTTCGATTGTGTGGATTTCTACTGAAATGGCCTGTCATTTCTAGACATTGTATCAAGTTCATTCCTGTGGCCACAAACGCCTCAGCACCAAGCTATGTTACCATAGCACTGAGACAAAGTGATACTACAAATATGGATGGAAGTTGTTAACTGAAACTAGAAGTAGGTTGGTATTGGCATCTATTTGCAGACTGTCTGCTGCCATCAAGGGTTAGGCCTAAGTAATCCGGGCCCATTTCTTGTGAGATTTTTTTTCAGATTATGTCAAGAATAAGATATCTAGATTCCACCTTCTGTGCAAGATCTAGGAATCTGAGATTTTTTTTTCTGTATTAAAAAAAAAAATAAAAAAAAAATAAGTACACTCTTAATTCACAAACATCGCACATGAACACTGACTGCCTGTAAAGCTTCAACCACCAACTCAAATAGGTTGTACGGACATAGCTATACCAAAACAGAAAGACATGATTGTTTTTGTTTTCTTTTACTTTTTTCAAAAGCAGGGAAATAGGTCTAAGTGTCTGAGACCACACATTTCTCTGAGGAGAAGAAGCTATATATTACAGAAAAAATGCATAGAAATGTGAATGCAAGGCTGACACTGGTCTCTATTCAATATAATACAGAATTTGTTTTATGCATTACATTTCTGTCCAGTAGTGGCCTACCTGTATGAGATGTGCCAGAGCAACATGAAAGCCTTACGCTGGTAAGCGATTTGTAGCAAAATCTAAAAGACGCTGCACCACTTTTAGATGAACTCCAGTCGAAAGTGACAGTGTCTCGGGGTTGGTAGATTTCTTCAGAAGTAGAGTGTAGCACTCTACCTCTTGTTTGGAAGCCCTTAAAACTGTATTCTTGCTGTCACTTACCCAATTTCCTCAATGAGGCATGCTCTAATAAATATCTTTAAAAAGGTTCTAGCGTGTATCAAAAGGCCAAAGGAAAGTAGCTGGAAAAGACTCATTTTTCATAAGGGTTCCTTATTGTACTGTGACTTTTTTTTTCTTTTCCTTTTTTTTTTAAATGATGCAGTTATACATACCACAGTGTATCCGTTTTAATAATATCGTGCCATGCATAATACATACTCTCGATATCAATGTTTGTCATTCATGCCTTTCTGTTTGTCCTGCAGACTGTTTTTTATACTGTTTCTATGAAATATACACATTCTCTACAGAGGAAAACTTTCTGAAATAACCCTATTTATAGGTTAACCCAGTGCTGTAATCAAGTGAGAATCTAATCTTGCCTTTTGCATAGAGATATGTACCTACTGCAAATATAACATTTTGGGGTACTTGAGTCACTATTTAATTTTTTTTGTCATTGTTTCTAGCACTTAAGAAGATTAAAAATGTGTACAAAAATTAATATTTTTTAAGAATATAATTATTTTCTGTCATTACCATTACAAATGTTTTAAAAAAAGGCTAGAAATCAATCCGTGTATATTTCTGTACCTGTATAGCAAACACATTTCATGAATGGAAATATGTTCTCTGAATATTTATTTACTAATATATTTATCTTTAAGCCATGTCTTATGTTCAGAGTGTATGAACGTTTGAGTTATTTGGTTGCTTTTTATTTTGAGAAAAATCACTAACATGAGACTTTGTATATACATGGTAATTGCACACAAGACGATTAAATCTTCTCTGACCAAAAAACTGATTTTAAAACTTTAGTACCATACAGTTTTGTAATTAAAGTGTACAAAGATCTGTAAAATATACAGTTTTATTCAAGTAACTCATGTTGTGGTGTCCTCCTTTCTATTATCTGCTCTGAGATTTTTATGTTATGCTTTCTAAGAGTTAGTAGTATAATTAGGAATATTAATTGGTTTGCCTTCCGTAGCTGTAGGAATAATCCATTCAGATGCTGAGATCAAATTTTATTATTTGTTGCCATAAGTAAATGATACAAAAAATATTCAAAACTAACTGCAATTCCATGGTTTAATTCACTTGCCAGTAGTACTATACTACAGATACAGTGACATTTTGTTTTTCAGTGAGGCATTCTTTACACCAACATTGGTTATAACTATAGTTTAATTGAACCGAGACCATCAGCAGGAAAATAAATTAATACATATGTCCACTGAACTGCGACTGTAGCGACATCTACAGAGAGGAGCTCTGGGAATGAATGCTCTGAAACTCATGTATGAGAACTTCGCAGACAGATTGTTATACAGGCAGAAAAGCCTAAAACACTTTAGGCTTTTAGTCTTTTTGCATTTTATTTTTACTTACAGGTGTCAAGAGTGCATCTCACAGCTTGAAACCTGAGTGAAGTGCCACAACTCCACCGGTGAGGTTGTTGTACTTCACACAGTAGAAACCTGCATCCTCGATCATATATTTAAACTCCTCCTGCAGAAGCAAAAGCACAAACGGAAATCACTCACCAATATTGAATCCACAAAGTGACACTACTGCATAGTCAGAGTGGTGTCAAATAATTAAAACGGATAAAAGGATAACAAGCTTGAAGAAATGTAAATTGGCAATGTGGCAAAAACTTCTGAAACAATTACTTTATTAGTCAATCAACACCAAATTAATTGGCAAAGATTTTGTTAGTCAATTCAACATTCACACCATTTATCAGGTTACAGTAGAAAAACATTTTTTTTTCCACTTTCTGATTTGCCCCTTTACAAATTTTTTTATATACTATGACTTTTTATGACATTACATACTATGACTTTTTATGACATACTATACTATGATTTTTTTCATGACATTCTATACTATGACTTTTTTGACATTCTATATTATTACTTTTTTATGACATACTATACTATGAATTTTTATGACATACTATACAATGATCTTTTTATGCATATTATGCTATGACTTTTTCATGACATACTTTACGAGAACTTTTATGACTTTTTGACATTCTATACCAGAATGTTTACGACTACTATACTATGACCTTTTTTTTTTTTTAAAGATTATTTTTTGGGGCTTTTCTGCCTTTAATTGATAGGACAGCTAGGTGAGAAAGGAGAGAGAGAGGGGGAAGACATGCAGGAAATCATCTCAGGTCGGACTCAAACTCTGGACCTGTGTGTCGAGGCCTCTCAGTATATGTGCGCCTGCTCTACCCACTGAACCAACCCGGTCACTACTATGACCTTTTTATGACATACTATACTATGACTTACTATACTTAAAGGGGTGATAGAATGCAAAACCGATTTTACCTTGTCATAGTTGAATAACGACAGTTCGGTGGGTAAATAGGACATACATAGAAGCTCAAAATCCCATTGATACCCCGTTACTATGCAAATCTCACATTTTGAAACTGCCACTGAAAACGGGCAAATCTGACCAAAGCTAAAAGTTGACGTAAGCATCTCAACTCCTAGTCTTTGTTACGCCCCAACATTTGCATTGGCTACACCACTGACCTGAGGTCAGCTTAGTCTTCTGAATCTAGCTAGGTCATGCAGATCTCCAGAGGTCCGCTATTTAATTACTAATTCACTTCTGAGACTTTTTTTTGCGAGAAATCAACTATGTAGAGGTCAAATATGGGCCGTTTTACGAAAATGTATGGCTATTTGCAAATTGTGTCCGACTGTGTGTCGCAGTTCAGCAGGAGCTCAGCAGGCTACGTGACAGCGGCCGGTGCTGCCTCGCCGCCTGGCGTGTCCTACATACCCGCGCAAAGTCACCGTTTCTGGGTTACTGGACTACAAAATGCAGAGGTCCTGATGGAGCTCCAGTGCTTGCAGCTAGCCGCGATCTTTACCCATAGGATTGAACAGTGGACAGTAGCAGCTAACGAAATCCCTAGCTAATGTTCACAAAAATGCATTCAATTGAAATCGGACACCATTGTTAGCTTTATAAGACCTTGGGGTAGATGTTATTTAAGAGGCGTGACGAAATTCAAACTGTAAATATACTCTAGTTATGCTGGCAGCTGGCAGCCAGCCAGCTCCGCGGAGCTCCGAGCCCGGTAGTCCAGTAACCGAGAAACGGTGACTTTCACTGGGTATGGAGGTTGCCGTTTTCTCGTCAGACTGTGTGGAGCTCCTAAAGTCCGACACGTCTTACCAAATTTGCAATTAGCCATCAATTTTCGTAAAACGGCCCATATTTGAGCTTTATATAGTTGATTTCTCACATAAAAAAGTCTCAGAAGTGAATTTAATAACGAAATAGCAGACAATGTATAACTTTGCAGTCCCTGAAATATGAGACCTGCTGTCTAGTCTCCAATGGATGTGTATGTGGTTCGCTCAAACCAATCAGCTCATCTAAATATTCATGAGCATACCATATTTGGAAGAAAAGCTCTTGTTACAAATAGGGCCATATTCACAGGGTAGTTAAGGACGCATAAAATAGCAGAGCAACTTTCAGCCCAACCAATGTTACATACCCTATTAGGAGACCTTAAGGAACAGTGTGAAATACCCTATATAATCATTCTATCACCCCTTTAAACTTTTTATGTCATATTATGCTATGACTTTTTATGACATTTTATAACATACTATACTGTCTTTTTATGACATACTATACTATGACCTACTATACTAAAACTTATGATGACATATTATACTATGTCTTTATAGGACGTTTTATTGACAGGGACATGATAGGGAACAAGATTGAGTTTTTTGTTTTTGTGTATTACTGATATTAATTACTGGGTTAGGCACTATTCATTCTCTTGTGCTTTGTTTCCCCCCCGTCTATCTGCATTATGTTGCACTGATTCTGTGGTCCAATGCTGTTTAAATTAAGACTGTTTAGTTGTGCTATGTTACAATCAACACATAGTAAATGTAAGTTGAAGTGTGATGCTGATAAGAACTTTAATGTGGCAATGATGGCATCTTAAAATGTTTTAAATTTCATTTCATGATTTCTGCATATACACTGAATAAGATCTGTATCAAAAGGGGTTATAAAAACAAATTTAAAATAACCCTAACTTGAGGTGAATCATGCCAGAAGTGAGAGTAGCAATGAATGAAATGGGGAGACAGAAATATAAGAAGATATTTTTCTCACCTGGTCCGGGAATTTGCGGATGCTTTCTACCAGATACTGGTACGACTTCCAGTCTCCAGCAATCACCTCTCCCAAAACTGGGATCATCTGAAAACTGTATGCGTCATAAATCCTGAAAAATGGAACCGGATATAATTTACCAGGGTAGCCAAAAGCTCCGTTCTCAGAGCTTAAACCAACTGCCAATCTACTAGTTTTTCCAAAATCTTTTATATACTAAGCCTATGCTCGTGATGTGTTCTTCTTACACAAAAAAGGTTTCATTACATGAAGTTAAACAGCACTTTATGTAATGCTCATTTTTATCAAGTCAAACACATTTCTTTTTAAGAAAGTCAAAAAAAATGTATCAAGTCAAACCCATTAAAACAATTACATATATATCTGTAAATATGTGGAATTATTAGACAATCGCATAAAAGACTGGCAGCCTCATCAAGACTCTACAGCAGTAGTTAACCATGAGCCATGGAGCAACAACAGTCTGCAGGTTTTGATTTTACTGATGGATTTTTCCTCTCCACTTGAAGGAGTGCTAATCTGAGGGTGGAGTCTGAAACCCTCCATTGGCCCTCCATGGCACAAGGTTGGCTCTCCATGCTCTATAGTACTTTGCAGCCCGGTCAGATTTAACAGGCAATCTGCTGAAGTGCTTTGAGGTACAAAACCAGAGAAGGGCATTGTTCGTCTAAACCACACAGTAAGTAAATGGTTGTTGAGTTTCTAAAATGTGATGATCATGGAAGAACACAAAAGCTGAACAAAAACACATTTGTGTTTAGTAAAGCTGAACATTTATGGGAAATGTCTTAATTTAGCGGGATCTCTTTTCTCCTCTTTTCTTCAGTAAGTAACACACTTGGCAGATGATGCATGCAACATGTACCACATTTAACAAAGTCACTAAATGCAAATCATTGCTCCTAGAATATGGTGAGACTGAAAAAAAACTTTGTATTCATTTTTACAGCAGCTCGGATAAACACTTTGCACACAACCTCCAGGAGCAAAAACAAGTCGCAGCCGTTTGAATTTATGGTAGGATTTGTGATGGCAGTAATAAATCTACAGAGACCTTCTGAGATTCACAAGATTGATTCATATTTACACCAAGTCATCCATCATGTGAACACTCCTCACCTTGCCAATACAGGATTTGTCACTTTGCTGAACTCTAAGCACATGAACCTGCCACCAGGCTTCAGGACCCGCAGAGCCTCCTGCAGTGCCTAAGAAATGACATGAGTAGCCAAAGAAACACAACAAATTAACAACAATTTTAATTATCAATTAAGTCATTATCAAGCAAAATATGTGTTGGTTATAGCTTCTTAAATGTGAAGATTTGCTTGCTTTTTCATGTTCAATGTCATTGTAAACTGAGTATAATTGGGATTTTGGACAATTCAAAGACGCTAGCTTAGACTCTGCAAAAGTGCAAAGGCATCTTTCATACATTTCTGACACTTAATACACTTTACAAAACAAATCTGTTAAATATAAAACAAACTGTCATACAATAATGGAAACTTAATTGCAGCTCTAAATACATTTCACAAAAATAAGTTCAACTGTGAGTCCTCTTAATGCTTGTGCAAGACATGGAAATGTAACCTTAAGTGTAACCTAAAATTACTTTTTATTTAAGCATGTGAATCAACATATTGCACAGATTTATTACAGATTTCTTTATTTGCACATTGTTCTGACAAACCCATTTGATCAAACAGATCCCAGTCAAACAGTACTAGTGTCTATAAGGCAGGTAGCAGCGCAGTGTCTTAATGAGACACAATGTGACACACTGGCTGTTAACCCTGCTCTACTAACAGGCTGGTATCACTGCAGATCAGTGCAGAGCTTCATGGGATCATCTGTGCATTACAGAAAAGCCGTAGTAATAGTCAGATACCTGATCTATATGGGTGACGTTTCGAATGCCGAAGGCGATAGTGTATATATCAAACTGGTCATCATCAAAGGGCAGCTCCTCTGCATTTCCCACCACCCACGACAGACCTGATGCACACAGGCACAGACAGTCAAAAATTGTCGACTGTCTTCATTTTAACTTTGCTTTCTTGATCACAGTTAGAGCTGGGCAATATATCGATATTATATCGATATCATGATATGAGACTAGATATCGTCTTAGATTTTGGATATCGTAATATGGCATAAGTGTTGTCTTTTCCTTGTTTTAAAGGCTGCATTATAGTAAAGTTGTGTCATTTTCTGAACTTATCAGGCTGTTGTAACTGTTCTATTATTTGCCTTTATCCACTTCGTCATTATATCCACATTACTGGTGATTATTTATCAAAAAATCTCATTGTGTAAATATTTTGTGAAAGCACCAATAGTCAACACTACAATATCATTGCGGTGTCGATATCGAGGTATTTGGTCAAAAATATGGTGATATTTGATTTTCTCCATATCGCCCAGCCCTAATCACAGTTTTGATGCACTTGTAGCTTTAATTCCAGTTTGTTAACTTGTGACAGTTTCATACCAATAGCTCGGTTTCGTAATCCCGCAACAATTATTATGTACTCTGTTCAGGTCATGCATGGCTGCACAGAACTCTCACACACTTAAAATCCAATTGCTCTGTCAGTGTGCTGTGCTCAGGAGTGTGATTTGAATGTTTGGACACATTTAATTCATATTCCATTCATAAAAATTATCTGAGACTGTTGACATCCAATTTCAGCTGTAGAGTTTTCAATGATAACTCCACAGCTACACTCTGAGCTCAGTAAACACAGCTTATTTCACTGGATACATTTGCATACAAATATTTTACAGAACCTCATTATGCCTTTGATCATATCTCATATTTCCAATTATTAAGTTATTCACGTTTCTAATCAGCGTCTGTTGTTCATGCAGGACTGTTTTTTAACTTATTAACATTGCCACCTGTACTGACTGAGTTATCTCAACAGGGTATAAATCTGAACGTATCTGATCAAACAATCCCTAAACAAGACCAAGATATCGATGGCATCTTTCAACACTGGACAGAATTTGATACTCTGTGTTATTACGGACACATTTTAGTCGGTTCTTACTAAAGTTTGAGGTTTGTTACCCAGCCCCAGGAGCATGCTTAGGGCCTGGCTATTGGGCTATAATCACGGGTCTGTTTATCAGCCACAGGTCTTTGTTTACTGCCAAATGTTTTATGTGTTTATGAATTATGAGCTCATACAACCAATGACTCTTTTGTGGCAAGGTAGCTATGCCCGTCCCCTCCCTCCTTCCCTCCCTCCCTCCCTCCCTCCCTCCCTCACTCACTCGTAGGGGTGCAAGATATATCGACTCAATATCGTTATCGCACTATATCGAAAGTGTCGCAATAAGTATGCAATATTTGATGATCATGTTTCATTGGCCAGTTACCGTGCCACTTACACGTTAGTGCACGTCAACGCACGGGTCCACTACGTGACAAACCCTATGGAGCGTACCATGTGACGTGTGTGTGCATATTTCAACAGACAGTGTAAGTGAAGAAATAGATGAACAACAAAATGGAACGAATCAGAGAAGAGAAAGAAAAGTTGTGTCCTGTTCTCTTTATTTATATATTTTATACTGTACAACCAGTAAAACATGTCCTGTTCTGTAGACATGGTCCTTATTTATTTATTCATGTTGGACCAGTCCAATATGACAGTCAGTTGAAATAAACCTTGTGTTGTAAGAAAACCTGTTTAATTTGCTATGAATCTATTTTGATGCGTTTTCCCGTAACTTTAGTAATTTTACATACGTTTAAAAATATGGAAATTAATATTGATATCGCAATATTCATAATCGGTATCGCAATATCACATTTTGTCAATATCGTGCAACCCTACTCACACGCCAACTTTCTCGCTGGATTTAGCGACTTTTCAGACTTAGCGACTTTATTTCTAAAAAGAGAGTAACGACAAATCTAGTGAGTTATTACGACCATCAGGGGGAAAGCGGGAAATCCACACAGATCTATTATGTTGTAATTTATTCCCATGCTGCTCAGAGTCGTCAGCGTCTCTACCTCTTCTCTTGCACATGCAGGCGAGAGGGGATGCTCTAAAACTTTGTATGTTAGAGTTTTGCCTCACTTTGCTCTTCAATTTTACATTTGTGATAAATTGAAATAAAGATGAAAACAAATACATTCAACCTGTCTTAATACGATTAAGAGATTGTTACAGACAGACAGTTTAGGTTAGATTCATTGGCTCACCAATAATGACTCCTCCTGGCTCCTGCCACTGAATGTAATATGGGTTTTGCCAAAACATGGAAACTGAAGTGGTGTTTTACTGGACTTGGTTACATTAATATGCGTTTCTAATGTTGGACACATCCCCGTCAATATTTAGAACAGGTGCATTCTACCATAAATTAATGCAGAAGAGGCACATATTGGTACAGACAAATTCACCAGAATGCAGGAAATGAGGACCCCCCCAGACCCCCGCTTAATATGTGCCCCCCAAGTGTTGAAACACAACCTATACCATGGCTACGACTTCAATAAACATATAGTTAAATTAACATTTCTATGACAGTGTCAAACATTATGAAATCTTCCTAAGTGTAAAATGTGTGGCAGATCTGTTGTATTGTACGGTCCCAATTTGAGGGAAAACGCACGGACCAAAAGTCTTGTTCAGGCACACCTGACACACAAGTTTTACAATCAAAAGTTTACCAGCACTGATGCCCATGCTGTCGGCTCTCTTCCTGCCCACGTTCAGCATCTCCTTGTTGATGTCACAGACCACAGCCCTGGATTCCTGGGGCGTGTCCTCGTCCTCTGTGAAGTAGTTGTTGGAAATGTCCTGCGATGATGGCGTCTGCATAGATCGCGCCGTCCTCCGCTTCTGCCGTTCTTGCTGAGAACGAGCGTACTCCAGGAAACGGAAGGAAATGTCACCTGCAGGGGAGGATCATCACCAACAAAACAGAAGTGTGTTTACCACCAGTGGGGGATGTAAATGTGATGCAAGAGGTGCACACAAACTGCTTTACCTGTTCCACCTGCCACGTCCAGTAGTCGCGCCCCGGGCTGTGGGTGCATGGCGTGCAGCAGCATGTCCTTCCACAGTCGATGAATCCCCAGACTCATGACATCGTTCATAGTATCATACTTCTGTGCCACATTCTCAAACACCTTATACACTGAAAAAGCAAGAAGAGAGATCATCGGTCTCACTGGAAGCTGTTTAGGCTGCATTTATCATTTGAACAAACTCAGATATTCTATCGCACTCAGGTTTTCATGCACCAATATACTTCAGATGTTTTGGAAATGTTTTTTCCCTTGATGCTTTTACGTTTTGTGGTGCAGTGGAAGTGGTATTTCATTCTAACTGTGTTTTTCTATATTTGAAGTGACAAATAAACTTGGACTTGATGTCAATAAATATAGTGTGATGTGTTCAGTTTACTGCATCCTTTTGTACTCTGCAATCGGGGTTTGTATCAAACTTCCAACAAGTAATCTAGTTTATTATCTATTTTTAAGTGTATTTATGTAATTGGATAATGGGATGTCTGGTGTCATAACATCTATACTATTTAAATGTGTATATAGTAAAGGTATGGTTAAATACAGTATGTGCCTATAAGTAAGGGAATTGTTTTATATTCCTATCATGAACCTACCTAAACTTTGGCAAGCACCACTTTGATGGAGGAAAGTCCATGTTCAGAACTATAACGTTCAGTAAATATTAACCAACACACACAAGTAAACAGCAGATCCCAGAAAATTCAAGAAAACATTAGTCTGACAATAATATGCTGCGTGTAAATTTGATAAATTATCTCTTGCTTACCTCTGAAAACAACAACACTACAGTTACAATACGACTTAAAACGTTAGACTAATTACAGCCTACCCCGTTTAAATTCGGCATACACAATACACCACTTTATTTGGAGTTTTTTTTTGTTGTTGGTACATTTCCCCCTAAATATTAATGCAAAGCACAAGGAATGTAGCCTAGAAATCTAGACCCCACCCTATCGGCAGCAAAATGTAATTTTAACCCAACATCTTGATGTGGGTCTGGCTTGTCAGGCTACAAGGAATGACCTTTAAAAAGTTTACGTAGAGGTTTTATTGGCGTGTCACTTCATGGATCAATAGTATGCCGAATAATCCAGCAAATCCTCACGATTCCAAAAACATCTAAAATCCCGTCCCTAACCGTGAATACATTTACAGAAAGGCAACTTACTTTTAAATAGCAACATTTTACAATTAAGTTTGTTATGATATAGAACGACTCTGAGAATAGTTTTGCTATTGCTCACCTCTCTTCGCCTTCTCGGTCTCTGGCACCGTTTCAAACCCAAAATGCGTACTTCTGTCTCCGGCTACATCGCTGAAACAACGACAGGTCGACGGTGCCCAACAGCAACCTGACCGAGCTGAAACTCCAGCAGCGGTAACGTTGTTATATCTGTGCGAAAGACGGATCACCCGACGAAGCAATAGTCTCATGGATGCAGCCATGTTGCCTGATTATGCAACTATGCGTCTGTCGTCGTCATTCACTGGCGACGGAAACATCTTCATTGCATTTTGACCGTGATTTTGACCAAACAAACTGCAAAAAATAAACATGCTAGGGGCAACCGCAGGTAAGAAAGTTAGAAAAATAGTCAAAAATAAATATATAAAATTAAAAAAATAATAATAGCAAATAAAAAAAAGCAAATAAATAATAAAAAGAAAAAAGGGAACAAGGAACAATTTCTAATTGTATATTTTCATACATACGCCTACTTTACAGCAACATATTATCCCCTACCCTGTTGGTTGTTTCAAGTTTTAGGCTATTACAAATATGCACAACAATTAGACTACAGAGAAACAGTCGTTGTCAAACAAATATGTGAAGATATACTGTAAATAAAAACATGCAAGTTTTGCTGATGAAATGAGGGTAAACTAAGCATTATAACCTTCATGATTGCAAGATGTATGGGCAGCTGAGTGTAGCCTATTGGATGTGTACATTTTCTTGGCCCTTAGGCTAGATATGTGGAACTATGAATCGAATTACATTTACTCATTCATTATCATAGGACCAAGATAAATTATCTGAGTCAGATGATCACTTTGTTAACTGTTCTTTTAACTGTAGAGCTGCCACTGAGATTATTTTCATTTATTTTGATTAATTGATACATTTAGTGTAAATGTCAAACAATGATGATGAATTCTCCCCCCCCCCCCCCTTTTTTTTTTTTTTTTTACTAGAACTCAGAGATATTATTACCTTACATTTTTTTCTTTGTGGTTCAGTGTCTTATTCAAGGGCACGTTGGCATGTGGACAGGAGGAGCAGTGTATCGAATCACCAACTGTACAATTAATGGCCAACCAGCTCTACCATCTGAGCTTCAGTCTATCCAATTTACAATGACATAAACAGCTACAAATCATCATATTTGAGAAGCTGGAGCTGCTGTGAATATTTAAAATGTTTGCACAGTAAATGACTTAATTTTAATTTATTTCAATGATTACACAAAATCTTAATGGTTCTTGATTATTTTTTCAGCACAAATCAAATGTCCTGAAGGCAGAGGTGAAAAGGTAGTGTATATAAACAGCTTTCAGCAGCATAAAGCTACAATAATATAGAAGGAAAATCTCAAGCATTAAACAGGCCAATGCATGTACTCTAAACCACTGAAGGGCATGACAGCGCCTTAATTACACCAGGGTCATAGACGATATTGCAGAGCAAGGAGGATCAAAACAGACAAGTCGCTGCACAGCCAGTAAACCTCTTTCACACAGTTCTTTTCCAAATCCATCAAGTGAGACTTGCTCCTTTTTCCCTAACAGTCTCTCTCTCTCTCTCTCTCTCTCTCTCTCTCTCTCTCTCCTAATCTACCTGACTTCAGTACCCTGAGTGCAGAAAGTGGCAGGTTTTGTTTTCCATTCTTCTCACTTTCTCGTTCTGACAGTAACCAGACACTGCCATGTTTTGTCCCATTGTTGCCTTAATTACTGGTCGAATCAGGTTCAGAGGAATCAGCTTACATCGCTCTCATTTCCTTGGCTATGGGAAGGTTGACCGGAGGGGGGGTCTGCAGGCCAAGGCTTTTTCCACAGGGACCCAGAGGAGTGGTGATTGAGTCTATAGCTAAGGATTATTGTTACAGCTGCACAATTGCTATTGAGAAAAAAAAACACACATTTTGAGGTCAATGGGAGGGCCACAATGATTTGATATCTTCCTGTGGTTGTATGGATGACAGAGAATGAATGTAGGAGGTACTACAAAACCAACAGTATTTTAAGTTAAAGCATGCATTCAACATTTTTAGTAATATTTAGGCATGTTGTGGCTAAAAAGGATTATTGTATTACCCAAGGAAGCAAAAACAGATTACTAGGCTACTATTGGTGCCAAGCATCATTATTGGGGTACGCTTAGGAAATGTGCTCAAACATCATATCACCAGTAGAGGGAGTAAGAGAATAATTTACAATGTTCTGCTTCCAGTTTCCTTTACTGAAGGGGTCTTCAACGTTTTTTAAACCAAGGCCCCCTCAACTGAAAGAGAGACGAGGAGGGACACCCTACTACATATATTGTATACAATTAAGTTGCATATTAAACTGGGCCTACAAAAACATGTAGGGTGGCCTACAGCCTTTATACTAGCTATTAAAATAATAATTGTTGGCATGATTTTATAAATCTGTTAATGTTAAACATACATGTGGCACAGTGAATCCTTATTAACTGTATCTGTGGATAGCTACCTTACGCGTAATTATGGAACCCACGTAACTTCTAGGAAAGGCCCGCCCTACGAAGCAGCTCATTGGTTGGGGTTAGGCATTGACCTTGAGTGGTTAAGGTTAGGATAGCCGATTGGTCAGGGGATAGAACCTGTACAAATCGGGTTGCGTTACCTTGCGTAAGCATGGACACCTGGCCAAGTCTGTGAATGCTATTGAAGGGCGGCCTTTCTTAGAAGTTGTGTGGGTTCCATAGTAACGCCTAACTTACCTATGGGCCAGTAAGCAGAGGGGATTTATATTTGCTAATAATACGTTGGATTCATGTTAAGACATTTTCATTTTTTTTTTTTTTAACTTTCAAAAATTAACAATAATTTGGAGTCCTCCCTGCAGTGACTCTGAGGACCCCCTAGGGGTCCCGGACCCCCTGTTGAAGATCTCTGCTTTACTGCAATGCATGTGTTTCTTATAGAAGATGAAACACTTTCCAAATGACCTGAAGCCGAAAGCAGGATAAAGTGCCCTCTATGGTGCCCTTCAGATGAAAAAAAAAACATGATTCAATGCCATA
The DNA here is from genome assembly GCF_031162955.1 of Sander vitreus. NCBI lineage: Eukaryota > Metazoa > Chordata > Actinopteri > Perciformes > Percidae > Sander > Sander vitreus. The sequence continues at coordinate 28,215,075 of NC_135859.1, forward strand.
TAGGCTGCCCTATGCTAAAAAAAGCATGTAATGTTGAACATTACATGATGAATAATTGTTTTTTACATTATCTTTATTCCTGGTTTTTATTTTTATTTAATTTTATTCTATTGACTTTTATCGATTTTTTTTATTTATTTTTTTTAGCATTTGATTGTTTTATTGTTGTTGTAATGTTTACTCTTGCAATATTTAATATTTTTTGTTTTGTTTTTATATTATTTTTTATTTTGTAACTCTGTGTACACTGGTCTGGTGCCCCACCGCATGCAGCTGGTGGCCTTTTTTTTCTCAAACAGACAGAGTCCGCCACTGTTTGGGTTTAACCTCGGTAAATTTCTGTTTCTCCATGTTTGTGACAGTGACTAATGGAGAAACTAGTTTGGTGGATTTGTGGCTGTTGTGCTGATCTTAGTGTGAGGGATAAACCAGCAATACAGCGGATTTTATTCATGCTGTGGTCAAACTGGAGTGGGGATGATATTTTGTTGTTGTTGGTTTTACAGAGTAAGATATTGTTTATTGATTAATTCAGACCCTGCACGCTTGGTACTAAAGAGATGTTGATGTTGTCGTTGGGCAAATAATATTGTGTGGCTTAGTGCCTTGGCATCAGCTTTCTCTGTGGTAAAACTATAAGGCCAGTAACACCGTGCTGGGTGTGGTTATCCTGATGTGGGTGTTTTATGAATATTCTGCATATGTGAACTGCTAACTAGTGTTCCCTATTTCATTATGATTCAGTTGGCATATATGCAATTTCTATACTTTGTTCATAAACAATATTAGGCTACTGATTATATCATTCAGTGACTGGGGAAGAAGGCTGCCAGTAGGCCTGTCCCGCCCTTCCCGAAGCTCTCCGTTTTCCCTGATTTCTGAATGACTTTTCAATGTAGAGCATCAACATGATAATTCAATTATTAAAGAAGTTCTGCACAAGGTTTTTGCTGTAAATTGTGTCTCAGTCAGAAGTATCAGAGGGTCACAGGTAACTCGATTTGGGATTTTTGGAGGCTTTACAGTCACAACATTTTTCAGGAAACCTAGAAAGTTTCAACTTTGTCTTTTTGACAAATTGTGAGCCCTCGCTATTGCACATGCACTTCCACAGGATCCTGTTGTCTCTCCAAAGAATAGCGAGCACATACTGTTGCACAGTTCCTCCGAAACAAAACCAGCCCTTCAACAAAGTGAGCACTTGATGAAAGAAACAGAAACACATTTTAATGAATTAAGAAATCATCATTTCAAACATCCCAAGTGTTCCAGCTTATTACACGTCCTTCAATGTTTTTTTTTGTCGTGTTCCAGTTGTAAAGCTGAACTCCTGCTGTTACCCTCTAAAATGTGCAGGTTGCATGCTTGACCTCATCCCGGAGGGGAACCAATGGGTTACACATGGCACTCCAAATATTCCCTCCATGTGTGTGCATCTCCATACAGTCTGGGAGTCATTTTGCATATCTGATAAGTATTTAGTGCCACATAAAGAAATAAAAGGAGAAGGGGGTGCAGATGTCCCACCATGCTCACACTGCAGCCTGAATGGAAAAGACTGAAGCAATGAGATTACCTTGATCCCTTTTTTGTGGCCCATATGCTTCTCAGCCACTTGGGTACATAACATTTGTGTGCGAATATGAAAGAAAAAAGGTGTTTGATTAAACAAAAGAACAAGACCAACACAAGCGTAAGAAACATGCATACAGTGTTTTATTTTGCAACCAGGACACATTAAATAAAACTACAAAGATACTTCACTTATACAAAAGATAGATTATATCCCATTCACATACAAAATAACAATAATTTACTGTATAAATTAAACATTTCACTATTTTGCTATTTACAATTTCATGAAACCAATGTTTTGGCCCCTCCAGGTCATTTCCCACTGGGCTTCTGGTGTTGCTTTCATGTCATCGAGAACTACAGGACATTCACATCAACGACAGTTTGGGAAACGACAGTTTGGGAAACGACAGTTTCCACCACTCAGAAGATAGCGTGGAATTTTCCGACTGACTGGAGAACGGGACAGAAAATGGGAGTTTGCATAATTCACCAGGCAATCCAAAGAAATATGCCCTTGTTAGATTTTAACTGTCAGATTTTGTTAGCTTGTGTTTGATTTGAACACACATTAATTTCCCATCACTCTCACATCTATGCTGTTTTTTTCTCCCTCTCTCTACGCATGGTCTGCTCTGAACATCACAGACCTAAGGGCATGTGCTCTTGTCTTGCAATAATTAACATGAGTTACAGTTGAGCAGACAGGCAGAATATAGCACACAGTCACATTTTATAAACTTCTGATTGGGAAAGAAAGGTTCTCCATCTTTTTCATAGGAATCAAATTCTGTCTTATTCTTGGAAAACTATAAATCTTCGATGTCACTGTGATGCTGCATCATGTGTAAAATATAACCTTTTGTCTCAAGTGCTCAGGTTGCTGCACAAGTACGTTTTTTCTTTTCACTGAAATTGAATGCAAAAGGGAATAAGTACTATTTCATCTTGTAAGTAGAAGCAAATGTAAGTGCATTGATGTTTCAAACCTTTATTTTTATTTTCTCCTGTCAGTGATAAAACATTTTTTTTTTGGGGTGACCATCTGCAGAAACATTCAGTCCCAAGACAGGAAAGGCCAATGCCAATGGCCAACTAGTAGATTTTGACCTTTCACAAGTAGTTTAAATGTCACAGCAATGCACAGAAAACTATCACAGCTACAAACCTTGTGCATAGTACCAAGTACCATTGAGTGCTTTTGGATATATTTCTGTCTGGGTATATTGTTTGCGTTCAACCTTTTGGCCTGAAATCAAGTAGAAGAGTTCCAAGTCTGCAGTGTCTTGTAGAATTTAAGCAATTTACGGCTGTCTAAGGAGAGAAAAAATGCATTTCACCTTTACGCCAAGTTGACTAGGAAGTACTTAGATGGGTCTCTTAAATGCTTTGGCTAGACACAAAATGAAAGAGCGGACATAAATATTCCCACACTGAATTACATAATATACAACAATACCCCCCCCCCCCTCCCTGTAATCAAAAGACAACTTAATGTGAACAATATGTTCAGTAAATGTCCAAGACTACACATAAGAGCACACACAGAAATTAGAAACGATTTCTTTTAAAGCCTTGTCCATTATACTACATAAAGACTTCTATTCCAAAAGGCTATGTGTTCATTTTGAAAAAAAAAAAAGCAAAATCATCTAATCATCTAATGTCCATCATGTTTGTTTTTTTTTTTTTTTAAAGATCCAGTATGGAGAGGTGTTCAGTTGAGTGCACTATGTTTAAAAATAATATAATATTTGATGCTTTCAATCACTGTACAAGATGTTTACATTTAAGTGGTAGAAATCCTATTTTTGAATGAATCTCTTCACATCCACGCTGATTTTAAAGAAGTGCAGACTCTTGTGAGGGACCATGAAAGAAACAGATGTTCTGCATCTGAGACAAGGGAAGAGGAGATCCTTAAGGCACTTGAACACCATCAAACCGGAAAGACTCCCACCCACAATCGAGCAGAAAAAGCCCTCAGATCTTCCCAAGCCTCCCTAAATGGCAGTTTGTCTGCAAACTGTACCAACCCCCCCCCCAACTCCCCCAGTGAACGACGCTACTTATCTCTCCACCCAAATCCACATGAGCTCTGAGTGAACAAGTGGGAGAGCGTGCTCTTTCTCTCTCTCGCTCTGATCTTTTCATTTTACGGCAAGTGATTCATCCCCAAAGTGCTGTGATATCTACCTTCCGTGTATCGTTTCCATGTCCTGTTTCCCTCTTCTCAGAAAGCTAGTTGTCATGTTAAACACATCAAAAAGAAACATTAGTACTTTGCATAAGGAATCCAAAAGACAAATAAATATATAACTCTTTGGATGGGAGAATTCTGGTTTTTTGCAGCAAGTATTCATCGTCCTCATGAGGCAGTTAGAAGAGTTATACAAAACTGTTAAGCTGTTAAGTGTTACACGCTATGTGTATGTGTGTGTGTGTGTGTGTGTGTGTATCAAAGACTCCATGTCTTCATCCCTTCCTTAATGCTGATGACGATTTGGTTGCCGCTGTGACTCTGAAACACCAGGAAGAGGTAAACCTCCCTGTTTCCTAAACTGAACACAGACAGTGAAGTTAGCCGTTAATATGCACCCGGCTATGTTGTGTTTTCACTGGTGAGCCTGCAGTCTGGAAGGGTTTTTGGAGGTATGTTGATTGTTAGGGACATCCATGGGTGATGGAAATGGGGCCTCGCTGAACCAGAGAAGCTTCCTGCATGTTAAAAGCGTCCTTGTATTTTTGTCAGAGCGGCCGGTCGTCCTCCATCTACTCCTTCGCTCTCCTCTCCCACACGGAGGCCACTGACAGCCCTGCATGTCCCCTTCCTCTTTGGTGCTGAGCAGGATGGGAGGGCCCAGCCACTTTCGGCCCACGGGACATTTAGTAGCAGTCAGTCAGTCAGTTGTCATTAGTCACTCAGTTGTTGGCTTGTTGGCGTAGCGCCTCCTATAGTTTCATTGTCTGAGGACCTGGCATCTGACGGCCCTTGTACAGAGTAGTTGTGGGTGGCAGTAGCGTTTGGTTAACGGTGGAGCGCAGCAGTGGTGCTAGTTTCCCACCAGGGGGCTGAGGTCGCCGTGGTGGTTCTTTAGCTTCTTTTTGAAGAGGGAGATGGTGGAAGGCCGGTACAGGATGATCCAAGGCTCAGAGGATGCTGTGCTCTGGCTGCAGCTGTCTGAACTGCTGACCGTTGGGATGTTCGGAGACCTGAGAGGGAAAATGAGGAAAAGAGAACAAGAAGAGTCAGAGAGAAAATAGTAGAATTTAGTAGAGTAATAGAACATCAGAGATGGTACAGAAGAATTAGAAATGAGAACAATGGAAAGGGTTAAAAGAAAAATTCAATGACAGAAAGAAAATTTTCAAAACTAAAAAAATAAATGTTCTACTTAAAGAAAATGATGAAACAAATATCAGTAATTTTAAGGTGTTCATTAGACAACTTTCCTTTCTCTGTTTTTTATTCTTTCATTTTACTGTGTTGTTACAATGAGGGGAATCTCTGAATTTCCCCTGTGTAGCGGTAACTTCAGTAATGAGTCACTGACAGGAAAAAACAAGCGTCACGTAGCATTACTTGTATGTGGGATCATAGGAAGTCCCTCTTGACTGAAGCTTGACTGAACGTGACTTAATGGATGCATTCATTTTCCCTGAGATTGTCTCATTTTGTAAGATTGTAAGACGCTATAATCACAGAAAGAATACACACATTGGGACTAAAATCACTTACTTAAATGTATAAATGTCATCCTATTCTTTCATCGTTTTCCAATATAACATAAATGACGCAAAATACTATAGATTAATGCTTTGACATTTGATGCTTGGTTGATCATGCACACCTCAAACATCCTCATACTTACTTGACCGTCATATGCAGCAGAAGCTTCGCCACCATGGCTATGACCGTCAGAATGAGGAGAGCAGCCAGGGCGTAAATAGTCCACACTACAGAGAAGGAGCAACACAGTAACAAGACATCAGATATTGAATCACGGTAATAAAATCATACTGAAGCAGACTGCAGGGATGAGCAAGCGAAGGATTATTCAAACACTGCTGGCAAACCTGTTAGCAGTGTTTAGCCAGAAAATTGTCAAGAAATGGTGATGCATTCTCGACGCACATCTGTTCTCTTCTGGTTGAGAAATACATCGGATAGCCCTTTGAGACAGAGCGCTCGGAGTTTGGAAAGAGTGATATTTGAAGGAAGTAAAAACCACAGAACATGCCAGGCCACCCTGTGCAGCTTTGACAAGAGGCCTGATTGTGATCAGCAGGGAGACCAAAAGTAACTTCAGTTATGAGTCACTGACAGGCAAAAACATGCGTCAAGTAGCATTACTTATATGTGTGATCACAGGAAGTACCTCTGGGCCCAAGCTTCCAGAAGCCTCTCATCAAACTAAGATGATTTTAATACTTTCAGAGAAACCAGGTCATGCATAATGGGGGCTGTAGCTCAAAGAAACCTTCCACAACATCCCTGCAGAGGTAGAGAGAGGTGCAATGTATCATGGGTGTTAACATACTAGCGCTGTGGCCGGTGGTCTCGCCGCGTCCAGCCCACTGACCTGGCATGTTGTGCTCCGGTTTACCGGGGCTGGACGTGATCACGTAGAGGATCTGGGAGGAACGTCCGTTCGAGGTGCTGTTGGATCTCTCGGTGATGGCGCCAGCTAGCTGGGGCCCCGCTGTGCTGGAGACGTCCTCTCCTTCATCCTCCTCATCTCCTTCAGCCTCCATTGTTCTGGTGTCCTGGCTTCTCAGTGCTGGTGAAACAAGAAGAAGAGCTGATTTGGACAGGTTCACAGACACAGTTGGATGATGTTTCTTAAACTATCAAGGTTGCTTATTGACACATCAAGCAGATACGGAGCAACTTTAGCAACTCTAGCAAAAGGAAGTCCAATGTTCACTCATCTTTTAGCTCTGTTTTGGTCTCAACAATATCTGGCTTTTAGCAGCTAAATGCTCCACTACAGTATGTTCACCAGCTAGTTGCTAACTTTGTCTGTTGTCTGTTGGGTGCGAGGCATGTAGCATACACTGAGGTTGGTAGTGAGAATGAACCATAACAGTTAAGTTGCAAGCCAGAAAACCAAAACAATGAGCTAAATGACGCTAACATGCTCCATAGAGCTGAGGGGAGCTGCAGAGTTGGATGACAACTTTCTATGTGACCAATTTCATATACAAGTAGTCACATGATCTATTGTTTATACAAAAATATTCATTATGGCTGCTTTAAAATTAACTAAAATTATTTTATATTTGTCAATAAAAAACAAACAACAACAGTAAGTCTTTATTTAGCTCGGTGTAATTTGCATATAATTAATCCATGAAAATTAAAGCATAGAACAAAAGGTAGAGGGTGGAAATTCAGAGCAGGTGGCAAACAAACTGCCATGATTATTGAAGGAAATATATTACTCATTTTTACATTTTGCAAAGTATGAATCGTGTCAGTCTTAGTAATGAAGTTAGTCTTTCTATCTTCTTCTTATTAATCTTGTTAATGTACTTAATTTCAGCCATAATGGACACACTTTTACAGTTCTCTGAAATGTGACATATCACAGAGCATTAAAGTAGAAGAAAAGAAATGGTTACAAACACCATGTAGCATATTCAATTTTACCTTTTTATAACCAAGCCGCCTGCTATTTATATGCTGATTTTATTGTCTGCACTTGATGATGTGTTGCTTTATCTTGTGGTGTGTTAAACAAGTATTATACAGTACCAGAGGGCCGCAACGGAAATTAGCCTGTAGCCTGTGAGCATGTAATGTTCGCAGTGCAGTGTTATATGTGTTTTCTTTTTGTTTTTAATCATCAAATTAATCAAACCTCTTAAAAATGTGACTATTTCTATGTATTACAGGAAAAGCTCTGTCATGTTGTTGTAATATCTAAGTTGAGGACACATCATCTAACGCCCCTGTAATCATTGCCGTGGCCGTGGGTATAAACTGGGCTCCTGCAGCAAGCATGCAATCGGATACATCATGTTTATCATGCTGTTGAAAGTATATACAGCAGAGTCACGAGTGAATATTTAATACCGTACTAACTCCATTTGTAAAGAAACAGATTGACTTTGCAAACGCACTCATGCATGCTGTAAACGTAGAATGATGAGAGCTTTTCAGTGTGCTCCAGACATTATTCAAAAAGTGTTTGCAATAAATTATGTTTGTTTTAACCTGCTTACAGCACCAGATGTGGCAGCTTGCTTCATAAAACTACAGTGCCAGAGAGCGTGGACTATTTTATCTAATGTATGTGTTCCCAGAGGAAAGCAATATCCTAAATAAGATGTCCTCTGCCTTTCATTTACTTCACCTAAACATAGACAAGATTTATTTAAAATCCCTTTGTTTTTTTTTCAGAACTGTGTTCTTGCTGCTGAAAAACAAACTATGGCATGTCACACGCTGATATTTATGTTTCTCACTTACATCTATCATTATTTTTCTAACATGTTCATTTGCAGCGAGGTTTGGTCAAGAGAAACATCTCAGAAATCTATCAGCTATAAGATCACCTTTTCGTATTAGCCTCGAACACGTCTCACAAAGATCCAGTCAGCCGGTGACGATGGTTTACACAACTCTCCGAATTATTCATCAAACCAAAAATATGCTTTTCAGACCTCAAGTTGTTCGAAAAATCATTAAAGCTATAGTGCGTAGTTTCTGTCTCCTTCACGAGGAATTCTAAGGGCCGTTTCACACTGACTGCGTCGTGTGAGCGTGTCATGTGTCAGGCTCCCATGTTAACAGGTTAGAGCTTTCACACTGCCTGCGTGACACGCACATCTCAGGCGCAGCTCGAGCCGCGCCGAAAACGTGTGCATGCTAGAAACAGGACCGACGCCTATTTTTCACGCGACACGCAAGCGTGTTGGAAGCGTTTCCAGGCAAAATAGAATACGAAAAATATGTTTATATGTCATTTTGACACGAATACATATTAATAAAAAGTCTCTAGGTTTTGACATAAAGGCAGATATAAATGTAATTTAAAAAAATAATAATAAATAATTATTGATTTTCAAAACGAAATATTCTTTAGCCTATTTTGCCGTCAATACTGCCGACGTTGTCTTTGCTGTAATCAAATCAGTCTATATTTATGTTTAACATGAAGTATACCACTGCTTGAGTGCAGTAAATCAATACAGACAAGGCTAGCAGCAGCAGCGCCACGCCAGACACGTTTCTGGTGTGAAAAGACATAGAAAAATCCAGGGTGAAAAAATATGATGGACTCTTCACAAGAGGTAATTATTTTCACTCGATTTTCTGCGCGCCAAAGACAGGATCCGCTCTTCCATGAATGGTGGTTGGATGCTAAAGCAGCGTGGGATTATTTATTTTTCTCCACATATATAGCTCAACTAGACTGTGATGTTACCAGAACTTCCAACATGTTCCCTATTTTCAAACAAAATACCATGCTTCAAACTCAGCTGAAACCCTTTGCCATTGTCATCTCAGAGCGTTTATTCTGAAATTACTGCTTTGACTGCTCAGCCTGCCACAGAGGAGATATTAGATGTATTTAGTGCCGATACTTTAAAGTGGCCATATTATGCTCATTTTTAGGTTCATAATTGTAATTTGAGATTGTATCAGAATAGGTTTACATGGTTTAATTTTCAAAAAACACCATATTTTTGTTGTACTGCCCATTGCTGCAGATCCTCTTTTCACCCTGTGTCAGGTCTCTGTTTTAGCTACAGAGTGAGACCTCACAACTTCTGTAACATCTTTGTTGTCTGTCGCACATGCGCAGTAGCTAGGTAAGGATTACATGAGCTAGCTAGCTGTTTCTGCAACTTCGGTCATACCTGCAGAACAGGGACATGTAAGTAGTTCTATACAATTTATTTTCTAGATTAGGGTGAATTTGTGTGTGTTGTAGCAGTGTTTTGCCCAAGGGGGCGTCTGTCAACAACCACACCATTTTGATGCTAACAAGCACTCACCTGCCGTTAGCATTCCATTGACATTCATTTTGACGTCACTTTGACAGCAAATAACTTTACATCTGAAGCATTTAAAGACTCTATTTGTCCATTGTTTATTTCTAAAGAAACACAACAATGTATAAAAGGCTCCATTACCTTGTATCTCACGTTATGGCTCCATAGCAGACGTTATTGCAAAAATAGGCTAACGATTGTGTCATAACCACGCGACTTACTGTCGCATAGTAGAGAAATTACCGTATACTACAGGAGAAGCTCGCAGGCAGTTTCGACTTACATTAGCTGTTTAAGTTTAATTACTAATATTAACTAGCATTTTAGTTAGCAATAATTAGCCTGTGCCTATGTTGTCTCCTTACATATACCTACGCTCTCTGTCTCTGCAAGATTTGGAATGATTTGAGATTTCTCTTGGCACAGCTACCAGAAGACTTACAACTTTCAGACAGGTTGCTCACATCACATTTTGTTGGTCCAGTTTGTATACTGTCTATGGTTTTGCCATTGAGAACAAGCTAGCATGCTAGCGCTAGCATACTAACGGTTAGCCTCCCAGGCCCCTCGTCTCGGCTAGTGACGTAGAAAGCCGTGCAGATTTTGAACAGCTCACCCGGAGACTGAAGGCAGGACACATTCAGAAACCCGTATCTCACTCAAAACAGCATGGACGTTTGTTTTTTTCAAGTTTGTAAGTGTGTGGAAGCACCGGAGACACAAAATAACACCCCAAATCCCAGAAAAAGTGATTTTTTCATAATATGGGCACTTTAACTGTTGTCTTTCTGTTTGTGTTATTATTTGTCTCTTTACCCCAGTCACTATGTTTTTTCTCTCTCTCTAACTTTCTGTAAAAGAAAAAACCTATTACTGCAGGAGGTGACCTTTTCTCATATCATGTCTCAGATTCCATTTCTTGACTACATGATGTGTCATGCAAAACAAGAACCAAGGCGTGAGCAGAGAGGATCGTGCCTGTCCACAGGTCAGAGGATTTTCACCTTCCGATATTGTTTTTACTGTAACGCCACGGCCGAGAAAAATGACAGGATTACAAATGGAGGCAGTGAGGGAGGAGACATATTGGGACATATTGCCTCCAAGTGTAGCAAACTGTGAGCTTGAATGTCAACTATACTAAATTATATCAGGATGTGCTTCTCTCATGTCTCCAGAAATTAATCTATTAAATAATTTTCTGTGCATTCAGACTATTCACGCTGAGACTCATCCTGAGAGAACGCACAGTAAGTAAAAAACAACAGCTTCAGCATCAGTCTTTCTACATTTTCCACATTAGTTTGGAGAGATAACACATTTTTTCAACTTTCGGTGAGCTATAGTTCCCCAGCTGTATGTCTGCTCTGCAGCAAAATCATCCTATCAAAAGGCACGATGCATCACAGTATTTTGTATGTTGTTGGCATAAAAACTCGCTGTGCAATTCACCAAGGAACACTATGGAGAAGCAAAGCAGCCTGCTGCAGTTTGATAACACAGTGAGTTCCTAGAAAAACAAAACATTATTTAAATATGCAGTATCACCTGGGGCTGTGAGACATTGACTAGCAAATGAAAAGAGAAAAGGCCCAGCAAAACTCCATCATGGAGCCAGCAAGTCAGAACAGACCAGATCATGCAAATGTGGCCCTCTGTGGGTTTGAGGGTGGGTACTGTAGTTCAGGATGTTTGCTAGAAATGATACTCTGTCACAGGCTTTAGCACACTTTACAAAACCATTCTTGATTCGACGCAACATTTCTCACCAGCGATACCAGAAAGTAAGTGAAATCCTACCAAGTAGTGATTTTGAGAATTTCCTTCCTGATTCTGAGAAATAAACTACGGCATGTCACTTGGCTCTTTCATTATTTTTCTAATATGTTCATTTGCAGCGAGGTTTGGTGAAGAGAAACATCTTAGAAATCTATCAGCAATAAGATCAGCTTTTTTTATTCGCCTCGAACACATCTCACAAAGAATGGAGATGTTCATGTCTCTTTCAATTGCTCCTACAGTAAGTGGGAAGGAAGCAGAAATAATCAAATTATTGTTGATTTCAAATTAATATAAATATAAATCTAAGCTTGGGGCCATATTAACAAAACATTCTAAGGAAGGGTAGCTCCTAATCAGCAATCAATAGGAGAAGACTAATTGTTTACTAAAAGCCTTTTACAGCTAAAACTAGCCACTAAGTCTGAAAAGTTAGATGTAGCTGAGAAGGACTGACAAGTCACAAGGACCTGTTCACAGTTCACGGTCTTATTTTTGGAAAACACGACGATAATCTTATCACAGCATTTTGTACGTAGGTGGCAACGTGCTGTGCAATTAACCAAGGAACACTCTGGAGAAGCAAAGCAGCCTGCTGCAGCTTGATAACACAGTGAGTTCAAGATTAAAGATTATTTAAATATGCAGTATCACCTGGGGCTGTGAGACATTGACTAGCAAATGAAAAGAGAAAAGGGCCGGCCAGTGGCGTGACAACTGCCTCACCGGAGCTAACAGGCGTTAGCCGTTGAAACGAGGGCTGCCATGCAAAACTCCATCATGGAGCCAACAAGTCAGAACAGACCTGATCATGCAAGTGTTTGCTAGAACTCAAACCAAACATTAGAAATGATACTCTGTCATAGGCTTTAAAGCTGTAGTGCGTGACTTTTTTTTATATTAATGAACGTCTGTTTCATTCAAGCCATTTCCAAATAAGTTGACAGAAAGCTAATTAAGACTATCAGCTCCACAAAACTCTCTCTGTATTTATCAGTATGGATATGTTCAGAAGATTGTGTCGTCCGGCGACTTTCGCGCGCAGAAAATCAAGCGAAGATAATTACCTCTTCTGAAGAGTCCATCGTGTTTTTTTATCCTCCGTCTACTAGCAACTGCGTGGAGGAGGGGGGAGGCGATCCCGGAAGGCTTGTATCATGTGAATGTGCCGACAGTTTTGTTGTCATTACTTAGAATTCCTCATGGGGGGCGACAGAAACTACGCACTATAGCTTTAACACATTTTATAAAACCATTCTTGATTCTATACAACCTTTCTCACCAGAGATACCAGAGAGCAAGTTAAATCCTACCTTGGTAAAGCAGAGCAAATCCCTGGGCCTGGTTGGTGCGGTCTGAGTAGAAGTACAGTATGACAAAGTCACCAGTGACGTTCACTAGCTCCCTCGGCGGGCTGCGCCAGTCGAAGCGCGCCAACACCTGGTTGGTGTTGCCGTCCAGTAGCTCCACCATGTCTGTCTGGTCGGAGATCTCAAAAAAGGTGAAGTTGAAGAGGATGGCGTAAGATCCAGGGACCTGGATAGTCCAGTAGCAAACACGGCCAGCCCCGTACTTGTCGGGGAAGTCAGGAGAGTAGATCACTCCTGATGGAGAGGAGTAGTTTCCACCGCAGGCCCCAACTCGGGCTGTTAGAAAGAGCAGAAAAAAGAGAAGAAAATAGTCATTGATATTTGCTATCAAAGCTTGTTAAGTCTATGAACATATTACTGGGTTATCTTTGGTCTCATGAGTACCTGCACTGATACATAATGGCATAATGGCACTGATACATCAGATTGGTATTGGCCCAATTACTGAATTTATTGAGTAGATGATTTATAAAAGAGATCAGTACATAGTAACTGCAATACCTCGAGTTAAGGAATCAGAATTGGTACTGGGAGAGAAAAAGTTGGATTAGTGCATAGCTAGTAATAAAGTTCTTTTGACTTTCAAAACTTCAGTTAGAACATGAAAAGATGTTTAGTGGCGCTCATGTAATAATTATGTAGAATATTGTATAATAAATAGGTGTTAATGTACAGTAATGTGTAAGAATGTAGGTCTGATCACAGAAGGGGGCGAGGAAAGTATATTTGTAGTATATATTGTTGATTTTACATTACTTGGAATTCTGTGGACAGCAAAGGAAGAATGTCATTGTACATGGAAACATGTTTTCCTGTGCATATGACAATAACACTTTGAAATAATATTGAAAGGAGGGCTGTTGGTGACAAGGAAAATTACTTCTGTGCCTTCTGAAACCTAATTCAACAAAACATCTTTGATGGAAGGTGTTACCATAACAACACTTTTGACAGACCTGTTCTCACCTCAGGTCTATACAAACTGCAGGCACTAACATGGGTTATTACCACAGATACAGATGTATTTGTATAAGTGATTACCTTATATTACTTTAGTAGGAAGTCTTAAAATTCAATTTAGTTGTTTTTTCCCCCCTTAGGATTCATTAGAATTCATACCAAATGTCAGCACAGATGGGAAAAGATCACAGAGTCACTCACTGTCAAAGATGATGACCCAGCCGTCCCCGCCGCAGGGCTGGGTGTGGTCGCCGAAGCAAACATGGTTACACTCCATGCTAGGCGACTCGCCGTGGTCACGCTGGTCCACTTCATTGCCACAGAAACAGGCGTATCCTGATTCCATGCCGGCAAGCTGCCAAACACAAAAGGAGTTATGCAAATCATTGCATCAGCAATTCAAAACAAACTTTTGGTAGCACTATTCATTATTAAATCCATTTGGCATGGGTGCCGGCGAGGAAAACATTGAGGGACTCAGTCCGACGACTGAAAGGACAAACTTTGTAAAGGAAACATGAAGATTTTGGATAATCTTTCTAAAAATATTCAAAATGGCATTTGTTTTCCCTCATAAGATTATAAATGATAACATAACAAGTTTGTAAATACACAACACATTCAAATGAACATTTTTTCATTGTGTTTCTCATATCAGCTTTATGTGACATGTGTAAAGAGTTCACTGCATGGAGCTCCTTCTCTCGTTGAAATTGAAGTGACTTGAGTCTGAAGTGCCCTAATTGCTCTTTCTGTCATGATTACAAGATGCTGTAATCTGAGTCTGATTAGAGGCGTCCTTTCAAACACACAGCTGCACAGGGTGTAGAGAATAAACCTGACAGAAATAGCACCTATCTATCTTTCAAATCAAAACTGTTAGTAAACTGCTCTGGAAAGATCCAGATCAGGAATGCGAAACGTCAAAAACCTTCACAAATCATGACCTAGCCACCAATGTCTGCGTGTTCTCAAAAGAGCTATTGTCCTTCATTCAAAAGGACACCATTGTCCAATTTTCAGGCCCTAAATGAATTCACACAACTGAAGGTACTGCATCATTTCCCACTCTGCGTCTTTTCTCATGGAATAGGAATTTATGGAGCCCGTGCTTTCGAGGAGATGAATCAATCTACGTCCTTGTTGCATTATTCTATCTGATAAAGCAACACCAACGTCAATACTTCTGGCAGAAGCAAACAAGCGATGGGTTGCTGTCTAACTCATCAGGCATGCTCTTTGTCAAAAAGTCACACGGGATTTGTACTTCCGAGCACTGACGTTTCAATGCACATTAAGGACGGTGACAGTCCAAGGGTAGGCAGGCGATGCCAATCTGCCACCACATCCTGTAACATCTGCTGAATTGACAGGGGGGGCTGTCAGTATCTGTCAATGCAGACGGAGCTGAACCGTATCTGCTGAGACAGAAAACGAACACCTGGCACTGTTTATAGCTGGGACAATGGCATGCCAGATACAGAGATGAGAAAAATGCATTGAAGAGGAGGTGCCCACTGGGCTAATAACCGTTCATTTCCAGCTGTCAGCCTTAAATGCTGTGATGATTTGTCATCCGCTGGTTGGTTTGAAACAGGATGTTTGATGGCTGAATAAAGAGGGTATAGACTGCACTGGGCACCATGGTGATAACTGTCAGGAAATTGCCTGTAAATGCAGATGATTTACATAAAAGCTTTTAAGCCATGTCCATTTTAGACATGACATGGGCAATTGACTCATCCAATGAGGGAACACATTTGAACTTCCCAGTACAAGCGCCAGGATAAAAGAGTCACAGTCTTTTTCTCTTCTAGCTTTCTCCTACAGAAGTTGACAGCTTTAATCTGAGTTCAAATATAATGCTGAAATTACAGGTTTCCTTTCCATTTTATACAGTTCTACTTTCGATTCCAATCTCACCTTGTATCTCTGCTTCCTACAGAAGCTAATACAGTTCTGGATGGTGAGTTTGTTGGAGGTCTCGCTGGTGCCGGACAGAGTGGGCGGGTCACCGCTGTCTTTGAAGCAGCCCAAGTTCCCAGGCACTGTAGGGAGACAAGACGAGGGTGAAAAAACGATCAGTTACACACAACAACTTAGATGCGATCTGTATTATACCCAAATATAAGGGTGTTTTTTGTCATTTATATTTTATATCCATGTCCTCTTAAACCCATTACACGTTCACACGCTGCATGCCTTGAACCCTTATGTGCCTCATAGCTTCCTCTAAGTTGTTTAAGTTTTGTAATCATATGTGTGATTAACACTTTGCCTCATTGAGGCATAGCCCCCAAAGAACCATCTATAGTGACACACTCAAAAAGGATTCAAGCCTCTGTTGGATTGTTTTGGTGTGAAACTGGCAAGCCTCAGAAGAAAAGAGAAGAGGAGGAGGCGAGAGGTAATAGAGGGCAAGGAGTAGTTGGAGAGAGGGTGGGAAGAGGGGTGAAGGGGACAGGGATGTTTGAGTCATAGCGAGAGAGAGCTGGAATCTAGTGTGATGAGAGATCACAATTTTTTAAGATTGATGTGGCAAGAAATGTATATGTCAAGAAATGTATGTCATATACTGGCGCTCCAGTATATGACAAATGGCAAAGCTTGGATGGATGCCAAGTCCTACACCTTAGGTCTATATTAAACACAGGTTCAATTTGAACCCGTCAAAAACACAAAAGTGATATTAGAGCATGAGCAAAAATTCTTGTTACAAAGTTTTTAGTTTGCTACCTGGGATAAACTTTGGTCAAGCCTTAATAAAATGAAGCAAACAGAAACTACATACAACTTCTACATCTCACTTTTACTCACTTTTTTTACCCCCTCTTGGTTTTGACTATTGTTGCAGCCCATCACATCAATAACTATTGAACATTAAATGTTTGTTGGGCGAGACCTGGGGATGTATGACACAAATAGGCCAACAATCACAGATGGATCACAGACCATACAGATGGAAGATGGATGTTGACACCTTCCCAGATCACATTCAAGTCAGACGAATCAGCCCGCCTCTCTTAATCCACTGTGTATTCATCAAATACTATGCAATCTTTCAAAATCAGCGCAGTGACTCTATAGTTTTTACATTCAACGCAATATCTCAGCAAGTGCTAACAAAGCCTCCAGCAGTCTATATCCCACTTGTGATTTGTTTTTCATTGCAACTTAAACAGGCATACTCTTATTTCATTTCCATGTTCTGAGGTAAACAAATGTGACAAACAGGAGTAAATGAAAATCTGAAAGTCATTTCCACTGCAAGTTCGAAAAATCTTCCCCCTTAAAGCTCTTCAGTCTAATTGGAATTGGTGTCACCCGACCGCAGGGTACAAACAAGATCATTAGGAAAAGACTGTGCCCAAAATAGCTGTCAATGGTGCTCTGATAGACAACGTGGATACAAAATTAAAAGCATGTGATATTACAAAACAACCTTGTTCCTTATCAAGCCTGTATTATTTCCAAATTCATTTCGATTTCCAAGAGTGAGTTAACTGAAGCACAAACCACCTTTACAGAGCTCAAAGTGGGATTGATGCTTCCTAATTTCTTGCGCTCTTGTAAACTCAAAATGAACAATGAGGTAGATATTTTGAGTTTGTACTCGCGCTACAAAATTGGAATCATCGAAAATAACAGTGTTATACCTGTTCAATTTAGAACAAGGTCCCATGGCATGAAAATGTTACTTTATGAGGTTTTTTAACGTTAATATGCATTCCCCCAGCCTGCCTATGGTCCCCCAGTGGCTAGAAATGGCGATAGATGTAAACCGAGCCCTGGGTATCCTGCTCTGCTTTTGAGAAAATGAAAGCTCAGATGGGCTGATCTGGAATCTCCTCCTTATGAGGTCATAAGGGGAAAGGTACCTCCCCTTTCTCTGCTTTGCCCGCCCAGAGAATTTGGCCCACCCATAAGAAAGAGAGAGATATCATGGCTTGAAAACAAGCAAAGTGGCAGTTGGTCAAGGCCACACCCCCACCCTCCACCTTGCCCCCCCTCTCTCCTCCTCAATAGCATTTAAAGCTACAGACACAGAAATGGCACGTCCTAAGGAAAGCTCATTGTGGGACTGGCTCTAGTGGCTGTAATTCTGCACCAAGGCTGAATTTCGGGAAAGAAACTTCAGATACAGTATTAGGGGACCACTAAGGTCTATATAAAAGAGACTTCAGATACAGTATTACGGGACCACTAAGGCCTATATAAAAGAGACTTCAGATACAGTATTAGGGGACCACTAAGGCCTATATAAAAGAGACTTCAGATACAGTATTAGGGGACCACTAAGGTCTATATAAAAGAGACTTCAGATACAGTATTAGGGGACCACTAAGGCCTATATAAAAGCATCCAAAAAGCAGCATGTCATATGTGTTGCTTTACTTTCAAAATGTTACATATGAATGCAAATTCAATATAGCAGAGAAATCAGCAATGCAGGCTCACCACATATTGGTAAAGAAAGCATTTGATCATTAGTTAGATATTACACAAGAGCATGTGCTGTATATGTGTGCAACAACAGAGTCTTGCTTTGTATATGCTGCAACTTCTGACAACAAGCTCAGAGACTGAGGAATGGTTTGTGCCCTGATTCTACCAACACTGTCCTGGAACTGAATGTCTCTGGAGCTTTGCAGTTGTTGTGTGTCTTCTCTTCTCAAACATTTGCATGTTGAAAGCTGCTAGTCAGATGACAGCAAGTTCCACCAGTGAACAAGTGGAACCCAGTTTTTGGCAATAAGAAATAGAAAAACTCTTTTTTTCATTTTTACAAGCTGTCAAGATTACATTTTGGAATATATTGGTATTCTGCAAAAGAAAAATAAGTATGGATTAGGATGCAATTTGAACATTATTGTAGAGGGGCATCACTTAAGTCAAAACTGCTGTGATGAACTGAAGTTACCTTGATAAAGACCACACACGTGCATTGTTTTTTGGGTGCCAGTTGTTGCTAATGTTTACTTTTTGGCAACAGATGCTGCAGATTCTAATGTTTATGTAAGAATGAGGCACAATGGCTTTTGGGGGAAAAGTGTGACATGTTTGTAGATGCCATGCAATTGTCCATGAGAATCTCCACCCCAGACTGGAAACAAGAAGGAAGGAAGGGAGAGAAGGAAGTGAAGTGAAACAGACTGGCAGAGAGAGAGGGCTACACCCTGCGTTTCACCCACGTTTGATGACCGTGAAGTGACCGGCGAGATTTTGGCTGCAGCAATGAATCGCTGCCGCGCGGAACTGTGTTTGACAGATGACTCAACACTTGAAGACATAGTCTTCAGACTCCCTTAGAACAGCAATAAATCATGTGTAATATTCATTTTTCAGCCACAACCCTGCCAAAGCTTTATATATGTGGCAGTTTGAATCATTTAGCAAGAGTCCACGGTGCAGAACAGCACTGGCAGAATTAAGGCTGGATTATATGACAGGTTAAAGGCAAACATGAGATACTTCATATTTTCAGGGTGAGACAGGACAGTGCTGTAACAGCAGTTTATTTTTTATACGTGATTTAAGTATACTCTGGATTAACACCAGTGAAGTTTGCAGGAGGGCAGATGAGAAAAGAGGAGAGATAAACACCTGGTTGGGAACCAGCAACCTCCCTCCAAGCAAGGCAGACAGGTACTACTTCAATGGAGCTTTTGAAAAGCCGAGCAGAAAATGCCACTGCAGGGCTCAACAACCAGATTAAAGGCAGCAGTGCTCCTTTTTCATTTTGCTTTGACAAGAAGATTACAGACTATAGTCAATTTATCAGTCTTTGTCCTCTTCTCGTCCCAGGGGCTGTGCAGCGCTGGCTAAAGAGCAGCAGGTAGTGGGATCGTATCACACTGGACGTTTGTTTGCAACTGGAGACGAAGAGGGCAGCAGCCTCTGCATTGCACCTTCCCTGCATGCAGTGTTTATCCAACAAAAGAAAAGTGTAAAATTGTTTTAAAAATTCAGCAAAGCATTGTGCCTTAAAAACATCTGCTTTGCAGGCGCAACAAGTGCAAATATCTCCACGTACAATAAAAGAAAAGAAAAAACACAAACACATTCAACACACTTCAAAGCCTTCGGTGGAATTTAGACTTTAACGAGCCAGAGGGGAGAAATGGAGGAAACACAAGGTGCATAAATTCTCCATTCAGCCCAACCAGACCTCTGAAAACCTCAGGAGATCACAGCGGGAGAGGAGACTCCCACAAAGTAAAAAACAAAAAGTGAAAGAAAACAGACACAGAGCGCTAAACAAGACTTGACTGCAGCCAGACTCATCACAAACCTGGCAGCCTGCTGCCTTGGCTCGGAAAAGAGCAGTTGGTTAGCCTTCCCACAATGCAACACATGAGGCAGCAGGCAAAACAACAAAGTTCATGGGTGTCTGTCTAGCAGGGAAAAGGAAACACCTCTGTTGATGCAGCAGACACAACAACAGCGCCGACCCCAAACACATCAGTGAGGAAGAGAAAAGCAAACAACACAGAGGCAAACATGTACAGCAAGCTTTGGCAAGTGCACTTGGCAGAGAGTGCATGCAAGCAGGTTGACGAGCTGCTTGCATTTCTATGACACGTAGAGGATAAAGAGCAAAAGAAATCCAAATAAAAAATAAGACATGGAGAGCGAAAGAGAGTTAAAATAAATGTTTGTCTCTCTTTTAAAAAAAAGATTTACTCTGAACAGCCAGACTCTGCTTGCTTTCTTCCACACAGCAGAGCGTGCCACATATTTCCACTTAAAAGATGAGCTAAGACAGAGAGAGAGAGAGAGACAGAGAGAGAGACAGAGAGACAGAGAGAGACAGAGAGACAGAGAGAGAGACAGAGAGAGAGAGAGAGAGAGAGACAGAGAGAGAGAGAGAGACAGAGAGAGAGACAGAGAGAGAGAGAGAGAGAGAGAGAGAGAGAGAGAGAGAGAGAGAGAGAGTATGATATGAAGCCTTAAGGAACAATGAACCTTTAAAGTCCCTGCTTTATAATCACAGTTGAAACACTGGAGAATTTCAGTAGAAAAGCTATTGTCACAGTCGGTCCTAATCCTATAATCTGCAAGAGAAGCCATGATGACGCAGACATTTTTTTTTTTTTTTACATAAAAGAGCCTGCAATAAAATTGAAAATATTTTTTTTTAAAAGCACTAAAATTAGGGCTGCGTATCAAACCTCAATACTTTTTTGGCACAAACTAAAATGTGTTTGTAGCACCGTGTGTCAGAAATTGTCAAGTACAAACAGCATGCACCGAATGTCAGATTCATCATTTTATGTAGTTTCTTTTTATTGGGACCAATTTTAGACAATATTTAACATTTGAAAACTTTGGCTTTTTAAAGTAAGGTATTGAAAAAAGTTTCTAAGGTATTATATCGAACCTAGTCTCAAAATGACATCTAATGACATCAAGCTCTTATCAAAATAAAAGCTCAAATAACATTTACAATAGAGTCATTATTAGCTTCTTCTTTTATTGTTTTGTATGTTTCTGATTCATAGTCACTGTTTACTGAACTAATCTAACAATTCACAGATGGGCTGCCTAATACAGTAGGATGCACTGAACTAAGTCTCTAAACTTCAGGAAATGTTTCTTCCTTCTTATATACAATATATTAAAAATATTGATGTCAGGTGATTTTGTGTTATTTAGTTGCATGTTTGTTCTCTCCAGCGTCAGCTACCGCCTGATGAATTCTGGATGTGGGAGCATGAAAGGTCAGTTTAAAGGGGCTGACAGATAGCGCCCACACAGATCATAAATGATATCGCCACTGTGGCTTCACTGTGTAGGTTAATGCGTGGGCTTTCTAAGATGAATGATTATAGCCATGGTGAAGTGTGCTCCTTTTCCAGAATAACTTCTTCTTTACATAACTTTTTTTTTTTTGAAAATCAAATAATTGCACATCTAAGGGATATTTGCTAATTTGTTTCTTTTCATGTGTGTAACGCTTTGTCAAAGTTCCACTAATGAAAAAATGTAAGCACAGACCAGCTGACAGTGTGTAGACAGTATAGCCACATTGTTGACTGTATTACTTTGTATTTATTTATGTGCTTTTTATGATTATTGATTATGATATTATGATTGTATTTATTTATTTAGCCTGTGAAGCACTTTGTGACTCTGTGATAAGTGCTATATAAATAAACTTTACTTACTTACATGTCTTATACTGATGAGGCAAAGCTGAGGATAATATATTCTCTTTCCTTATCGTCATGCAAAGAAGCAGACATTAATACCAGAGCAGCTTTGCTGCTACAATGTTTCATTATCTTCTTTCAGTGTTTACATTTTTGTCCAATATCACATGCTTTGTCTTCTGATTGTGTTGTGAATGCATAAACATTTTAAAGTTTTTCTCTTTATGCCACATTAGCCTTGAAGCATTTTTGTAGAGACAGATTTCTTTCATGGATTATGTTCTTACATTGAGTTCGACATCTCAGGCATTTAGTTTTGATTTTGCTTATAAGTAAACAGAAAGTACATTGCATCTAGAGAGAAAGAAATGTCTGATAGGTATCTCTGGTAGAAACATGAGATTAATCGTCCAGATTTTTTTGAGGGAACACTGGAACAAAAAAACCTTAACATTCACTGTGGCCAAAAACCATCCATTAAGCAGCACCACTGCTTCATTAACATCCAATTACACTGTAACCAGAGACAAAAAAAGTCATTAGTGCTTTCACATTAGAGAAGGGATATTAAAGCCGTGAGGTCAAAAGAGGAGAAGCAGGATTTTATAAGCACATTCCTCAAGTTCTAAAAGGCCTGAGTAATTTAAAACACAGGTATACTGAAGCCTTGGAAACACTCCCACCAACCCATTAATGCCAGCAGGTTAACAATTCAAATCTGATGCACACTCACACACACAAACACACACCTCTTGAAACATACGCTGCCTTCCCAGGAATGCTAAGTGCAACAAAGCAAGGAAACAACAGTTATTCACAGTCGGTGTTTATGTGATTTTTTTTTTACTCTCCATCACGTTCTGTCTCTTTGTCTTTATTCCTCGCTCTGTCTTCCTTTAATTGTGTCTCAGCTCCATTTATCACCCCTTTTGTAGTACAGTATATTCAATACATAAACAAATACAGCTGCTGCGTTTCATCTAGCCTGTGATTAGTCTTGTCGACTGCACCACAGCCCGCGAGAACACAAGAGAAACAGAGAAATATGCCACTAACTCCCTCAGGACAAGCATTTCTGGAAACTCTGTATTGTTTGTGAGGAGGAGGGAGTTGCTATTATCTGTTTCTGTTGGGGTTCATGCTTTGCTTTTGTATAGAGATCATAAATTATCCAGCCTGTAAATGAGAACAGTTTACAGTTAGACAATAAGGGACTTATTATTGGACAGAATGAGAGAAGTATTTGTATCCAGCAGAATGACTTTGCTAGTGGGATGTTCAAAACACGCCGCTGGGCTGTGAGTGTGAGAGAGACTCAACTGTATGTTGTATACCAAGTGCATGTTTAATGTATCTGTACGTCCTATTTAATAACATTTGAACATTTCTGTCTCAGTGTGTGTGTGTGTGTGTGTGTGTGTGTGTGTGTGTGTGTGTGTGTGTGTGTGTGTGTGTGTGTGTGTGTGTGTGTGTGTGTGTGTGTGTGTGTGTGTGTGTGTGGTGGAGGCTGTGTTACAACAAGATTGAGATGGAGAAGATCAATGCCCCAGCCCGGGGCCCTGGGAGAGTGACTAACCATCTAATTAGAGGGAAGAGGGAAGAGCTGGAGCTTTAAATGAATAATTAGTGCCTCCTCAGAGACTGGGCCGAACAATGCGGGGAAGAGATGAAAAATGGCCGCTACACTGCATAACTGACAAACCTAATAGCCTGTGTCCCGAAGAGTCCCGGAGAACTTGATACTGGGGCGACTGGGAGATTAAAAGATGAGCAGACACTTTGTGACCACCTCAGGCTCTAGATACACACAGTGGTGCACTTCCATTTATCATCATTCACTTTCAAAGAGATCGACTTTGTGTTCGTCTACTGTGGCAGGTAGTCCTGGTTATCTGGAAGGAATCCCCAGGAATGTGCAAAAACAGTTTGCCAGGTAAAGAAAATGTGTTACGATGCAGCAAGCTTGAAAGGTCCCCCACAACAACGTCCTCACATGTGACTTGATGTTTGTAATCAGTGTGTAGAGAAAAGATTGCATTCAAATCATGTTTGTTTTTTTCAAATTCCAATTAGCGAAATGTCATATGTAATTTATCCAAAGGCCTGCAACTAACACATTCATTTAATCATTCAAATGCAAGTTGCACAAATATAAATTGCAAAGTAAAAGTGCATCATTCTTACGTCATTCAAACTGGCCTAAAACATGTTGTCACAAATGACAGAGATAAAACTAGAAAACGAGAAAGAAAAGCATTGTTCCAGAGATTGTTTGAAACTAACATGAGTATAGGTAACACAAGAATAACTGCTAAAAACACCTGTAATAGCAATGAAAGTAATGATGTATAGCATATAGAGGATTGTTTTCTCAGAGCTTAGTCAGCCCTCATACTAAACATATAACTTTTTGTTGGAGGAGGGAGCAAGAGAAAAAGAAATGCAGTCATTA
The DNA here is from genome assembly GCF_031162955.1 of Sander vitreus. Classification (NCBI taxonomy): domain Eukaryota; kingdom Metazoa; phylum Chordata; class Actinopteri; order Perciformes; family Percidae; genus Sander; species Sander vitreus. The sequence continues at coordinate 28,239,368 of NC_135859.1, forward strand.
ATCAAAGGGCCTTATTAAAGAGGGAGTATGAATGTGCTCCATAAATTTCATTTACAAATCTGCCCATTATATTATTACATGCTGCATCTTGTTTGCACAGTTGACATTTTCGTTTGAGGGTAGCACAAGATAATTAATGGAGTGATCAAATCAGAAATCAAAAGGTTTTATCCTCTGGGAAGCATGAATGGGGCCAGTAAATTTCATGGCAGTCTACCCGACAGATGTCGATGTTGAGATTAAGATTTATTTAGTCATTCGTAGAATTTTTTGCCCACACGTGGCAATTGTCAGGGAGACACCAAAAACATGTATCCTCTTTTAGTAGTTTTTAAGATACCTTATCAAGGGTCACAATGTTGGCCAATGGAATGTATTTATAATCTGAGACACAAGAGTTAGGGAGTTAACCTCTGAAGAACATGAATACTAAATGTAATGGCAATCAGGACAGGAGCTGCCAAGATATGTGGCTCTGGACCACACTGTAGGACCACCATCATTTTTAGCCATGCATAGCTCTTGGACCACCACTTTGATCCAATTTTGCATACTGGATGGCTTGCCATTAAATTGTGTAGACATTCATGATCACCAGAGGATGAAGTCTAATGACTTTCCCTGTAGCACCAGCAGGCTGACATTTGTTATTTTGAGTGATATCTCAACAACTACTGGATGGATTGTCATGAAATTTAGTACAAACATTCATGCCCCTATCAGGATGAATTGCAAAAACCTTTGTTTATCCCATGATTCATCTATCATCTAGTTTACCTATATGTTGTATGTACTCCTAATTAGCAAATATTAGCATGCTAAACTAAGATGGTTAACATTGTCAGAGGTGTCAAGTAACAAAGTACAAATACTTTGTTCTCTTACTTAAGTAGAAATTTTGGGTATCTATACTTTACTGGAGTAATTATTTTACAGCAGACTTTTTACTTCCACTCCTTACATTTTCACGCAATTATCTGTACTTTCTACTCCTTACATTTTAAAAATAGCCTCGTTACTCCTATTTCAGTTCGGCTTGTTTTCATTCCAGCGTCAAAAAACATTGTTAAAAAAAACACAAAAAAAACAAAAACCTATCCAGATAAAATGCGTCATCCGGATAGAGTGAATATGATTGTGGTTGGATGAGAAGTATAAACATATACCATTCCGACACCCTATTGGTTTGTACGCAATCCATCGCACATGACACAAATCACGTCACACTCCAGCAAGGAAATAGCAGACGTATGTAGCCTAGTACGAAGATGTCCGTGGCAGAGACTCAAGAGAACTCGAGCGAAATGTCCCAAACAAGCACCAGTGAGGAGGTTGGTAGCCAGGAAGACCAGCCAACCCTTCTACATCCCTGGCCGTACCTGGAAGAATTTTTTCGAAATGGTTGGATGCAAAAACAACTCCTTTCGAATGCGCTGCAAGCTCTGCGCACCCAAGTACCACGAGCTAATTGTTTCCAAAACTCGCCATCTAATTTGAAAAGGCATATTGATATTATTTTTTTCCCCTTACATTACTTTTACACTTTTAAGTAGTTTTGAAACCAGTACTTTTTGATACTTCAACTTCTACAGAATTCTTTTTAAACCCTAGTATCTATACTTCTACCTGAATAATGAATGTGAATACTTTTGACACCTCTGGACATTGTTAACATTTTAACAGCTAAACATCAGCATGTTAACATTGTCACTGTGAGCGCACTAGCATGCCAATGTTAGCATTAAGCACAAGGCACTGCTGTACCTATGCACAGCCTCACAGAGCTGCTAGCATGGCTGCAGAGCATTCATCAATCATATTAACTAAGCTAATGCTTTTTGATCAAATTTGGCTGAAAACTGGCAAAATGAAAAACACAATGTGCACTGTGAGCTCAAATTACTATAGCTGAACAAAATCCAATAATAAAATCACATTTATTGCACCTGTACAGAACCATGCTGGTATACATTTCGCTGTGAGCCCTCATTCCTGAGAGCTAAATTGGTTGATCCTCTATTCATCTCCTCCTCTTTACCAAGACATGCACTAAACAATGGCCATCTACTTGTTCTCATTAGCAAACATTCTACACAACCGGCTCGCCTTGTAATCAATACCTTTAATTCCCTAATGGCCCTGGCTAATTTTACCCCAGCCATGTTGAGAGAGGGGAGGAGCCAGGAAGAGAGAGGCTAAGAGATTAAATCTACCTCATGTCCTATGGCTTGTTTTTGTGAGAGTCTCTACTTTCTAGTTTCTGTCTGAGAGTCTCCCAACAGCATTGCAGGCAGGTATTTCCCCTGAGGGCAGGTGTGGGTGGAGCACTGAGGAGGTCAGAGGTCAGAGTAAGATGACAATGAGTATGTTCAAAGCTCCCCAACCCTCTTTGCCAGGTAAGGACAGGCCTAATGCAGGTGAAAGGGGACACGTCAAACTCACAGATGTCCAAAAATGAGCATCCGTCAAGCGCCAAATAACTGCAGAAATTTGTACGATCTTTATTTTCTGAGAAATCCAACTGTAGTGAAACAAATATGGCTGTGTCACAGGCTTCTGATTCACCCTTCTAAATCTGTAGAGCCCAAACATCTCTCCTGTCTCTTAGTGTGTGGACGGTTGACGAGTCAAATATTAGCAGAAAGTTAACTCCATTGTATGAGTGAGCAGTTTTCAAATGCCTGTATCTCTGAATCGACATGAAAAAAGCACCTGTAATAATTTTATAAATAATAAAGCTCTAAAAAGAAGGAGGGTGGCATATTTCTATGAAAAATGTATAATAATATATTTGGTTGGTAGGAAAATTCTTGCTAGGTAATTCTTTAAATTTACCTGGGGGCGGTGAGGCAAAAAAGCTCATTTTGGACACTGGTTGCATGCGGGCGCACACACACACAAACACACACTTTTTTTCACACACATTTTCCATTAACTACATTCATCAGGTCTATATGAGTGTAGTTCTTTTATGGGGAGCCACATGATTCATTCTATTGGATCATCTGTTAGAAATATTTCTTTGAATTTTAACAACCTAATTTTGCTTAGTTTTTTTTTTTTTTTTATGTGTGTGGAAAAAAAACAAAAACACAACAGTACAATCCAAGACTTAACCATCACCACAATATGACTGACCTTACCCCAACCTTAATCCTCATAATTGTAACCTGCAGCAGCCTCTTAAAGAGGTAAGGAATGGCCAAAATGTGCTCACTTCACAAAAATGTCCTCACTTTGAAGGTCTAAATCTCTGACTGTCAAACGTACAGGAACAAACACACACACACACACACACACACACACACACACACACACACACACACACACACACACACACACACACACACACACACACAGTAACACACAGAATCACATCTTTCTCAACTCAGTGATGCCTGAACCTGCCTCAGTATTTGGGTTGGGAGGGTTGGTTGTGGTGAACGCTTGTACAAGACCACCTAGGGGAAATATTTTGCCTTTAAAAACAATGACAGAGAGTGAGATAAATACTGCAATAACAGAACCTGAAGGTATCCCTGGTTCATGCTACCACAACAGCCACGAGGCAGGGCTGTGGTGCTTCAGTCTGGGCTCAGTTTCCAGACCACATGTCCGACATGTTCGGCTTGTCTCGGCCTCTTGTTCATTATTTTGACTCGCACTTGTTCTTGTCTCAGTCATTCATTCAGCCGTTTGACTTTTCCAGCCTATTTTTTCTCATCTTGATGCACACGCTCAGTGGTGGAATGTAACTAAGTAAATTTACCCAAGTACTGTACTTAAGTATAAATTTGGGGTACTTGTACTTTACTTGAGTCTTTTCTTTTCATGTTACTTTCTACTTCTACTCCACTACATTTCAGAGGGAACTATTATAGTTTTTACTCCACTACATTAATCTGACAGCTTTAGTTACTAGTTACTTTGGAAATTAAGATTTTTGTACACAAAACACATGGTTTATAAAATACGATATTTTATTATAAATTAAACTACCCAACGATATATAGGCCTACAAGTACAGCTGAAATGATTAGCCGATTAAACACTTAGATTGACAAAACTGTTTTGATCGTTTCCAGTTTCTAAAATGTGAAGATTTTTCTGCATTGAGTACTTACTTTTAATACTTTAAGTACATTTCCCTGATGATACTTACATACTTTTACTTAAGTAACATTTTCAATGCAGGACTTTTACTTGTAACAGAGTATTTTTACAGTGTGGTATTAGTACTTTACTTCTTCCACCACTGCACACGATCTTATTTTCTTCACAGCGCTGCGATTTAAGGCATCACACCTGCGCATTCTAAAATGATTCAGTGTATTCATTGGTTGGATGCAGGTAGCTGTTGCAGAGACAGGTACACCTCTTTATCTTTAAGAGGCTCATAAATTAATCGATTTGTACAGGCAATGGTGGGCTTATGCCCATTTTGGTCTTAAATATTGACTGATACTTTGCTGTGCTTCTATTTAGACTTGACACCTCTCAGTCCTCTTCTTGTCTCCGACTCCACTTTACCTGGGCCTGCAACTGATTTGTACTCGGCTAACATGGTCTTGAATCAACTGAAAGAAAATTAATCAACAACAATTTTGATAATCAAATAATAATTTAAGTCAGTTGTCAAGAATAAATCCCAAGAATGTAATCACTGTAATAATAAAATAATAAAAATGATCTAGTCAGATCGATTTGAGACTAGCTGGCAGTCTACTCAGGTGTCCCACAACTTCAAAGTGCCATTTAGCAGCTTCATGAATCACTCTTAATTAGAGCAATATCTCATCACTGCATATTTTCCTGAACGTTCAGTAATAAAAACATTGAGCCAAACACATAGCTACTTTGTTTTAATGTCTTCAAGGTGTGGCTGGTTAGCTTGCCAGATGGATGTGGTTCCTCTGGTAATGAGACTGTTGTTCCATGTTGACAGGCAGTGTTAATCAGATGTTCCCTCGATTGTTTAAATGAAAGTAGGCCTAAAAACACATTGACAGCTCTATAACAAAGAAACATCTTAAAATATCACAAAGTAGCTTACGGGAATTCTGGTGTACAGATAATGAGAATCATTACCCAGCACAGCAGGTATTGTCAGCCACACTAACAATGGCACCACACTCTGTTAATAGAAAATATATAACTTAAGGGAAAAAAATTCCATCCTGTTAGCGTGTGCTATTTTCATTATGTCTAAATCAGTGGTGGAATAAGTACACAGATAATTTACTTAGTAAAAGTAGCAATGCTACAGTGTAAAAATACTGGTCCAGTATTCAAAAATATTTACAATAATATATTTGAGATGTAGTGGAGTGGAGTAGAAGTATAAAGTAGCATAAAATGGAAATACTAAAGTAGAGTACAAGTAACTCGAAATTGTACTCAAGTGCAGTACTTGAGTAAAAGTGCTTTATTATTTATTTAAAAAGTTTGATGTCGATTGATATGATGTATAGCGTGAATTAAAACTTTAAATGCACAAATATTATAGGGAGTTTTGAAAGTCAAAAAAATCTCAGCACTTGGTCGTGTAAAAGTAAAAAAAAATAGCTTTCTCAAACTCCTGAGCTGAGGTGGATAACTTTGATTCCTGCACGTAAAGAGGTGGGAGATGTGAGTGTTTAAATGGGTTTATCACCCAATATTATTACTGGGTTTTATTTAATTAATTCTTATTATGGTCCTCCACATGAAATATATTCTAAATAAGCATTTTCCTAAAAGGCATTGTCCCATTAGGGTAAGCCTCACAGCTGCTGCAAGTCTCTTTTTTGCAGAAAAACACAGTGGAACAACAAGTTTTTCTTGGTTATACGCTATGCTGTTGAGAGATGAGCTCCCACCGTGCAGATCAAAGTGTCTTTGTCTTGGCAAATGCTCGAAAACTTCACCCTGACAGTTACACTATCTGTCAATCAAACTCAGCCAGGGCATATCATGAAGCAAATGCATGTCAGCTTAAAAGAGCCACACCAAAACAAAATGTCCTTCCAGTATGTAACACTCAGAAAAAGGAAATGCTCAACAGGAACAATCACATGACCATCTGCCACAACAGTGAGACATACAGAACAGCTTCACATTTGACAACATAAAGATGTTATTAACATTAGCTGAATATATTTTTTACTCACAAATAATTTGCCATCTATTGAATCAGTAATCTGAATGGTTGTTTTATCACAACTGGGTAAAATGTACTTTCAATATGAGTTAATCTCAGAGGAAACTGGCCTCAACGCAAGTATCCAGAAAATAGATTTTCGAGACATTCCAGGAACCATCTGACTTTTGTCAGTCCCTTAATAATTTATTTTGAGCTGTCAACTCTTTATCTGGTGAACCCACTGGTTTGTAGAAGCAGAGTAGGAATTTACGGCACAATGACCCTGAAGGCCACAAGCCGAAAGGCGTTGTTCCGTTGACTAAAAGTGAGTTTTACCTCTTTGAAGTCAGACAACATTAAGCCTTGTCTGCCCTATGCACTGAGACTATACAAATAAATCAGTACTGAACCGACCTAGTGCACAGTACAGAGAAAACTGAATTTCACAATGAATGAAAGTGATTTTAGAAATGTACATTTTTTTAGTCTGCTACACAGGAACTGGACTTCAATAAATGATAACTCTTGTGACAAGGTTATGTTTTGCTGAGCGTTTAGTGGCCTGAGAATGAGAAGGGCCTCAAAACCAGCATCCACCATGACACACCAGAGAAATGTCAACCTGTACAGTAGTCAATGTGCCTTAACAGCTCGCCTTTTGAAATGTTTAGATAATTCTACCACATGATAACTGCTGCCATGAGGGATTACTAGGATCAACAAATGTTGTGACCTACACTATAATCCACCCTGTCAGACTATATGTTTCTGGCCTCATGTGTGCACACAAGCAGGGTGTGTCACCCTCACCAGGGTGGCATGACCCTAGATGACAGGGAACCCAGCTGGATGACAGACAGACCATTGGCAGGCTCCAGGTGCCTCAGCGAGTGGCCACCAACTGCCAACCACGCAACATCAAATGTAAGCAAAAAAAGTAGACAAAATGAAGGCACAGACAAAACAAGAGCCAGACAAAATGAAAACAAAGACCACTGTTGCCCTTACCCTGGCACACCACTGTGTTTTTTCGGTTTTTGTGTTGCCAGCCACAGACTGAGAACAGTGACACTGATAAAGCATCAGCATTCTCTCAGTTGGCAGCTTAAGCTTTCAAAGGCAGCAGATTGAGAACAGGCACCGCCAGAAGGTGAGGCACCACGTGGCGATTGTGGTTTCACAATGGATGAGACAGAGCATTCGTGTCTGAAAGCTCCCTGGTATCCCTGCAGGGAGAAACCGTCTCCACTGAGCAGGCATGTTTTCATGACACTGGATGCCTGGCTCACAGCAAACCTCATCTCCTTTTCTTACATTACAGGTCTCCGGATAACGTTAAATGCCCAAACAGAAAGAGGAGCGTTCATGTAAGACAGTATTTGAAACGGGCGACACTCTCAGCCGTTAGAAATGGGCCACATGTCGCAAGGATGAGTTCCATGCTGCACAGTACTGGATCCGAGATAAAAACAAGGCTGAACCAGCACATGGCAAATCCATCTGGATCAAAAAATGGCCTAATTTCAGCTAAATGGACATTTGTCTGAAATAGGTCAGTCAAAAGTCTAATGGGATACACACAAGCTCCTATACACATAAAAACGCAAGCCATTCAAACTGCAGGCTTTAGTCAAGCATGCTACTCAGACAGGATAATGGTGGGATAGCTAGAGGGGCTGGGAGGCTCTTGAGGCCTGTTGGTACCTACTGCAGTGAAAAGTCACAACATCTTTAAGTCTCAGCTAGTGTTGTTTTCGTCAACAAAAATTATGACTAAACATCGTTGTCAACGAACCTTTATCACGTGATGAATACAAGACGAGACGCAACGTAAATGCTGGTCATGTGACGATGGCTATAATTAAATGTATAATGCAATATTGTTGACGAATAAAAACGAGACTAAATGTGGTTTACAAAATAAAAACTATGCTAAAATGTCTCTTCATTTTCGTTGACCAAAACGAGACGAGTTTAGTCGCGTTATTATTATTTGGGTCGCACTGTGCAGACGCAGGCGACGTTACTTCCTCAAGCCCTGTTGCGGCATTATTTAATTTAGAAGATGCAGCGGTGAGTTAGAGAGTGAGATGAGCGTAAACGACAACAAACAAAATTAAGTCTGACACAGAGAAAGGGACCGTGGCCGGCCGGTGCGTCTTTGGGAGAAAACGGCATTTGGAAAAACTTTCATTACATAGAAGTGGAAAGGAAAATGGAATGTGTTGTGGAAAAAGATGAAGAGAAATGTGGCCATAAAATCACAGGAAAAAACCCCACGAACCTTAACTCTGTGGCTGTGGTTAATGTGTCTCATTTTAACGTTAGCTTTAGACGTTAGCCACTGGAGCTGACAACGACTGAGACAAACGTGTGTGTGTGTGTGTGTGTGTGTGTGTGTGTGTGTGTGTGTGTGTTTGTGTGAGAGAGTGTGTGGGTTCTTAGTTCCTACCTCACTGACTCCGTGTGTACTAAGCATCCCTTATTGGCCAACACTTTGGTTTTGTCTATACTACCAGACTGGATTAAATAGAATTGCATTACTAAAAAGAGACTAAAATACAATTTTTAGTCTCTTTTTTTACAATTTTCTAGACTAAATGTCATCAATTTTCGTCGACTAAAACTAGACTAAAATAGTCATGGATAATTCTGACTAAAATAAGACTAAAATGCTCAGACTTTTAGTCGACTGAAACTTGACTAGACTAAAAAGAGTATGAACGTGACTAAAACTAATAAAAACTAAAATGACAGCTTGACACAAAGACTAGACTAAAACTAAAATTAAAACAGGCCGCCAAAAACAACACTAGTCTCAGCTTTGCCCCTCCGCTGTCTGTCTACTACTGTCCACCAGTTTTAGGCTTTTATCTGTTGTGGCAAGGATTTCAAAAGTAGAGTATTGTAACTATATTCCTACCAAAAATATTAAAACAACACTAGAGAACTTTTGCCGCTTCGATCCCCCTACAGGTTGGAAGCGGAATTGTCTCATTCGAACTACAGATCCGCTACCTGATCTGGCAAACTTGCATAGTGCAGTTATAGCCGGTAGTGAGCCGCAAAGCGAATGCAGAAGTGCCGTTCACCCTGTTACGAGTTGATGAACCACTGAAACGATTTTGGAAACATTATTTTAAGTTACAAAAAGTTCTCTAGTGTTGATTTAAGGAATGCAAGAGCCAGGCAGAGATATAAGAGAGGTATAAAAAAAAGATATGTGTTTGTAAAATAAATAGAACTGAAGATAAATAAAGAAGGTGGACGACTGTTTAACCTCAGAGAAAAATTGAGAAAAAGTAGGGTAGTAAGGTTTATTACATAAGAAAAGGGGAATGTAATTCATGATTGAAGAGGTAAATTAAATATTTATTTTAGTTGAACTAAATATTTGAGTTCTGCTTGGCTATATTTCAGCTGCCTTTATCTTTCACATTGTGCTCATTCACCATATTCTTTTCGTTACTAAAACAATGCAATAACACTTCTGACCTAATCCGCCTTGCAAAGTGAAGAACACATGGAAAATGTTGAAATAACATTAAATTGTCTTGGAAATGTAAGCACGTGTGGCAGTTAAAAAAACATAACCAAGCAAATCGCTATATCTGAACCTCCTCTGCAGGAATTCTAATCTTTGGCATCAACAACCGTGTAGGTTGATCCACCTGAGTCAGTTTTCAACAGCAGTGATTAAAAAGGTGGAGGGAAGGAAAGTAATGGGATTAAAGACAGATAGCTCTTTGTAAATGTGTGCCAAACCAGTAGAGAAGACACAGAAGCACAAAATCTACCAATTTAAACAGACACGTCACACACATTCATCTAAGAATTACTGGACAGGGACACTCACACCCACATGTGCACAAAATATACAAATATATCCACAAACAGGTAGATGCACATAATCACACGCATAAAAAAAAAAACGTGCCAAAACAAGCTACGAAGCCAAAGGGGAAACGTATGAAAACTCACACAGAAACGCACACATAAAAATACACACATACATACACAGGGGCAATGATTGACAACTCGCATTAAAGTAAAGGCAGGCCCGGGCATGGCAGGAGGAGGGGTGACGGGAGGCAATTAGAGGCATTTTTTAGATGATAATAGCTGTGTTCAAGCCATACAGTCTATAAAAGCTATTCTAAGCAGGCGAGCAGATGAGCATAGCAATGAAAATGGCTGTTCCGTATGCCCATGATATGGCCCAAAGGGCATGGAAGGGCAGAGAAGAGAGAGAGACAGAAAGACAGATAAAGGAGTGGCAATAATCTCTTACTCTGGCATGTAGGGATGTCGCAGTATCTCCAGTAGATCCCGTCTTCATGATCTGCGATGTAGCACCACGGCTGCACGTCCCCATCAGGATTCCTGCAAACATACGTACATGCAGAGGGGTAAAAGTTAGACCATGTCCACACGAAGTTGGTGAAATCTGATCATGTATGTTTTTGTCTCCATTTTGGCTGCAGGTTTCAAATCAGCAGTTTGTTCAAGACCCAAACATTGAGCTTTTTAAAAACTTTCTCCAAAGTGGATAAATCCAAAAACACCTACATGGATTTTAGTGCAAGGCAGGAGACTTTCTATCGTCTCTGCGATTACTCAATTTCAACATAACCAAAAATACACAATACAGGTGTTAAACTGTATTTATGTGGATTTGTCATACAATTTTGTGATTAGAGCTGCAACGAATAGTTGATTAATTGATTGGATGATGGATAATTGGAAGGAATTATTAGCAGCTATTTTCATGATCAAATAATACTTTTAAGCAAAAAAAAACTGCTGGCTCGAGCCTCTCAAATGTGAGGACGTGATGTTTTTCTTTGTCATATATGATGGTAAACTGTGTTGTATCTTTGTAAAAATGTATCTTTTTGGGTGTTGGACTGGTGGTTGCACAAAACAAGCGACAGTTTATAGTTAATAGACTAATCGAGAAACCAATTGACAGAGTAACTATTTGTGATTATCTACACATCTCAGTGAAGCAGTGCAAGAACAATTGTTTTTAAGCCCCAATCAAATCTCTTTTTTTTGCTTGTTCAGCTGTCTGACAACAGTTATAATAAATATGTGAAAATGGAAACAACAAACTCATAAAATAGGCTGTATTAAACATTTACACCATGATAGCAGGTTTTAGCAGGTGTGATTTTGCACACCAAAATGTAACAAGGACGATATTTAACTATTTTTATATTGTTTTGCGGTTTCAAAGTGGGCAGAGATCTTTACAAAAATCTGTCTCCATATGGAAGCAGCGGTGTGTTGGGGACAAACAGTAAAGGAAGAAAGAGAAGGTAGAAAAAGGTAAAGGGAGAGAAGGAAGGGAAGAAGGGTGATGGCAGAGATATGAGGGCAAAACAACAACGCAAAGATCAACTGACAACCCAACTACAGAAGGCTGAATACTTAATGTTTCCGTAGGAGATCATCTTGGCTGTGTCAATCATCCCCAGTAGCCCCTCTTGGCGTTTGTTAGTTTAGCCTTTTCCTCTGTGCTCTGGAGGCTTGACCATGCATGTCAGTAAAGGGCCAGACCAACTTGTCTTTGATGGGTGGAGATGGTTGGAGGTCGGGGGGGAAGGTTCTTTGTTCCAGGGCCAGACACAGACATGAAAAAGGAATGGGTGGTGAGGCAACGCTTTTGTCTGTGGCCTCTTTTAACCCATCATAATATGGCTGACAGGCCCCTTGGTGCTTCTGCTTTTCAGTTTTACTGACAAAAGCAATAAGAAGTGGGATTGAAGATGCAAATGTCTGAAAAGCATTGTGCAGGCTCCATATCTCCAGGGTAATCATGCGACTTTGTACATCATGACCCTTGTGGCAACTTCTAAATTGCTGATGAATTATATCAAAGCAGCCAGTATGCAGAGGGCGCTCATCTGTGTGCTGTTTCAGCTCTATATCACCATTAGTGTGAACTGTAAAAATACACACCCTGTAGACTAAAAAAGCCATCTAAGATGACATTGCTATTTTTTTCAGACTTGACTACGGTATAATTACCAGAGACCTTTTCTCTTCTCTTTTGACACACCTCATTGTAGTATCTTGAAAAAGCCCTGTGGCGCTGCACTCTCCCGTTTCGCCTTTTCTGAACAAAGTTGTGAAGGGCGTTTCCATTTCTTTTCTTCTCCTATCAAAAAAACTATCCTGAGTTTCCTCCTCTCTTTTCACACTCAGAATGAGGCATTGAAAAAGATGTCGTTGTAAAGACTTTTTTGGATTGAACTCAAGTTTAAGTGCCTAAAAGCTTTTCACTCGCGCGCACAACCTATCGTCAATGGGAATGTGTAAAGAAAGAGCTTATGTAGTCACATTTTCTTCATTCTTTATTCTACCATTCTGGCATCAAAAAAAGCCCAGAACTTATCTCAACCTGAAATGTTGCCATGTTCATAGGAATCCAGCCATGTTTTCCAGTAAATTTCGAAACCGTATCATGGGCCCAGATCGGTTTGTTGCTCCACCCAGATTGGAGGCAGACACCTGTTTGTTTAGCCTGAGGCTACTGCTGAAATGAAAAGAGCAAAAACTGGGTCCAACCATCAAAAACATTGGATTATATACCCTTTCTCTATTTCTCTCTCCCCTTCTCTTTTTCATGCCTGTCAACGTGTAATAGCCCTATTTGAAATAAGACTCCCAAAAGCTCATCTATAGCCACTTATGTAATTTACTGCACTTTGAATCACCCCCTAAGGAGACAGACATGAATTACAACCATTAGCATTAAAAAAAACATCCTCAGTAGACCACCCATCCAATGTCTGACCCATCGGCATCTTTGATCAGTAAATGACGTGGTGTGCCCCTCCAAGCTCTCTCTCCTAGTCCCCAAATAGTTTTGTAATCCTTCTCTTTAACACACACACCTGCACACACCCTTTTCACAGAAGCATGGGAACATCATCTACAGGGCTAAGGTGAACAGGCCAGTACACATGACAGAGAAACATAATCAATCCTGCCCTGAGGTGATTGTGTGCGTGCGTGTGTGTGTGTGTGTGTGTGTGTGTGTGTGTGTGTGTGTGTGTGTGTGTGTGTGTGTGTGTGTGTGTGTGTGTGTGTGTGTGAGGAGTGAGGGTGGAAAGCAGACAGATTAGCCGAGGTGCCACAGTGCAGATAAGAGCAGACCTCGATGGACATTCGTTTAACCCGGCAACACAGAAAAATACTTTGGTCCTTGCGGTGACACAAGTTGCTGTGTGTGTGTGTGTGTGTGTGTGTGTGTGTGTGTATGTTTTAAGGGGGGGAGGGGGCTTGCATTCACATCCATGTGCGTCAGAGATGTCCCGCTTGGCTCTGAGCAGAAGAGCTTGTTGAAACACTCCCATACCCAGAGGTAGATCACAGAAGATTTTTGGACACTTAATTGGCACAATTACGTTGATTGACTCATTTTGCTCGGAGTGAACCACATATTTTGGGAACAGAGCCAATTTTAGCCACATTGCATTTTTGCTTCACAGGCTGTATAGTCCTGCACTTGAAAGCAATAGTGGCTTACATCTGAACACAGAGGAAAAAAACAGCTGTTCTTAGCTGGCTGCTGTTCAAAAGGTTTCCTTTAATAACTATTTTCCATGTACCTGAATTAGAAAATTTATGATCACCTTTAAAAAGCCTGGCACTGTGAAACTACATATAAAAATCTCAAAATCATTTACATCAAACTACTGTATGTGTGCAAATGCTGGGAATACCATTCTTCTAGCTGTTTTTCATGAGCTAAACATTAAGTAAGATTTTAGAGGGACCTTTAAACTAGTAGACATGTAAAAAATATATTATTTTTTGTAAAGATGAAAGCTAATTTTGCAGTATTGGAGAGAGGAGAAATGTTGATTAGAAAGTGGTGGTGAAAGGCTTGTCTGGATTGGGATTTGAGGTCAGCAGCAGATCAGAGTCTGGCAATTTACAGCCTGAGAGAAGACTCTTTAATTGACTTGGATGATTTAGCATGCAAACTGCTGCCTGCTGCTGTGCTGCATGAATGCACGTATTGAAGATAAGGGCTTGTTGGTTGTCGGCCGATATGTATAGTCTACTGTACTGTCTGTTGTTCTTCTCTCACGGTCCACTTGTGCTAAATATGAGGTTGTTATGTCACAGTGTCATGTGTGGCTGGTAAACACATCGCTATATGTTTCTTGACTTTAAAGGATCAATACACCTACATTACAAAATGAACTTTTTCTCACCTACCTCTGTTGGTATCTAGCCATGTTTGGTTTTATTTGCCCAGAATTTAAAATATCTGTTTCTGAAATTTTTGCCTCTACCACAATACAATGGAGATGAATGGAATTTCATTTGAAGGGCTTACAGCATTGAGAAATTATCCCACTTTGGATAATCTCCAGACTTCACTGTCAACAGTGACAGCAGAAACTAGGCCCAGCTGGTTCAATCATGCAAAACTGCCAGAAATGATGTGGTTCTTTAAGAAAGAGTAGAAGGTACAACCCTTTATATATATATATATATATATATATATATATATATATATATATATATATATATATATATATATATAAAACTTAAGAGATGTGAACTACAACTTCCAAGCTTCATTTTTAGCAAGAAACATCCAATAACAGAGCTTAATATTTGGCTACGTAACAGCGGATGAAGGCTAAAGATTTCGCTGTTGAGAAAACTGACTCTGGATCAATTTTGGATTAATTCAGCAACTGTTCTGCCCTGTTTTGTTCACAAATTCTACAAACAACAAATTCCACAGCAGCTGAAGCTCATGGGTATTTTAGTATTTATTTGTTTATATCTATATAATCCCTAGATTATTAGGGAGCCTTGTGATTCTATGTTCAGTAACACTACAGCTACAACTCTATTAGCTGGAGACAGTGATATCTCAACACCTGGGCAAATAAAACCTAAACCTAAAATATCTGTATGACTAAAAACAAAGTTCGAAAACATGTTTGTTAATAGTTTGGGTGAACTGGCCCTTTCAAAGACAAATGAATATACATATAAGGGCTACATTATATGACATGAAATTGGTTCCTACTCTGATTCTGAGATTTCCATAATGTTGATTGCTGATGCTTTAGCGCCACACATTACATCTTCTCGTGGGACACTTCTATTAACTTCCTCACTTTAACAAAGCAGTGCACTGGGATCGTAATATTGACCTCAGATTTGCACCTGACATCATGGAGATTCAATTACAATCAACTTGGGGAACACGATTCACTCTGGCATTTCCATCATCTCATCTATGTAAGGGAAAAGCATTAGAAGCCATAGTGGACACTCATAAATTTTACAGTACACACAATCACACACACACACACACACACACGCGCACGGACACACACACACACACACACACACACACACACACACACACACACACACACACACACACTGCATATAAACAGCCAGGAAATGGCTGGCAAAGCTATTCAAACACCCACTGAACCGTCATGGACTTCACACCCTCATACTAATACACTGGGGGGAGAGTCTAATATCAGCCTGTAGGAACAGTAGATTGGAAGGAACAATAAATGAAAATAAATCAGGACTTCCATATTAGAGCTATATTCTTAGGAATGTTGTAAAGTATTCAGAGAAGGTCAAAGGGAAAAAAAAGTGTAAAATTGCCAAATGCTTGCAAAGTAACGTCCAAGCCCAATACCACACTTAAGAGTGGATCATTCACTTCCACTCTATGATATGAAATTAATTCTGAATCGAACTATGCTGACTGTGTGAACCAAGTGGTGTGATATTCCCTGTTGAAATGATTCTTGCTAAGTCTCAGCTTAGACACGAGCGCTGTTGTCCTTTTCCTGAGACTTTGGGCTTCTTCTTTTTTTTGTTGCAGGGGAACAATGTGACATTTCCTCTCGGCACAGTTTCTCCCCGTTTTCACAGTTTTTTTTTTTATAGCAGGCTATAAAGATGAAATGTGGGGGCTGTTAGGGCTCTTTCTCCAGCACCACTGTGGTGCTCTCTTGACTAAATCACCACTGGGAAAACGCCAGTGATGGGACAAGAAGTGAGTTTGTAATCCTCTACTTCTCAACATCTGATACATGCTTAAAGCCGTGCGTTAAAGCTAAGACATGCAATGATTCCTGGCTTCACATTATCCACCTGTGCCTTGGCCTCAGCTCTTATCTCATAAAACCCCAATTGGCCTCAGCGTCAGACATGCCAAAACTACTCTGGCTCTCCCTTTTTTACCCTCTTTTTTGCTTTCATTCTGCCACCTCACACTTTTGTCTAAGAATCACCACCTATTGTGTTCAAGCCAGAAACATAAGCAACAATGTAAGCCTTGCACGGAAGACGGACAGAGCCAGGGTAGGCAGATGAGAAAGAGTTGGACGGTTGAAGAAATATGGGAAACACTATTTGAATTGCAATCATGTAAATAAGGAGATTTGCAATCCAAACTGAGCAACAACGTCCAACACACCTCACTTTCTGTGACAAAACAAATCCTGCATCCTGCTTTGCGGTGGAATAATGCTCTAGTCTGCAAGGACGTACATGTTATGTGCACACACCAACACACACGTGGCTGGCGGCATGCACAAATACTTGACCCTGTGCAGACATGCCATAAATGCCATCCCTCATTTTTCACAATGAAGTGGCCACTTTAGTTCCAATAGCCTCGCTGATGGGTGACTCTTTACAAGGAGGATGTCTGAGAGAGAATGAGAGTAGTTGTAGCTACAGCTCTAAGTGACAGAAATCCCTCTGTCGGGAAGAAACAAAGCTATGAGCTGTCAGTGAGTTGGAAAAGCTGCATCAGTGGCCAAGAAAACAGCCAAATCCAAACAAAGAAGATGTCCATTTTGGATCGCTTGTTGGACATAACACACTCCTAATGGACAGGGAAAACCTTCCACAATCCTCTGCATGTATCCAACTTATAAATCTTCCAAATTCCCATCCAGTTCAAGTAAAAAACAAATCTGTCCAGTGCCACTTCAAAGCATTGCTGCGTTATGAGTTTACAACCGTGACTTAGAGAAATGTTTCAGAGGCTTTGGGCTGAGAAGGAGGGGGTGTTCTGTTTCTTACGGCTTGGCGATCTGGGCCAAGCCACTGTTCTGGACGTCTCTGTGAATTTGAACTGACTCACAAAACGGTGTGGCTCCCTGCAAATACACAAGTTTGACAATCATGCATACAACGCTGACAGCCGTACTCGGACTGTGACTGACGAATAGAAAGGGTTTCCTAGACACCCAAAGCCACTGTGTCCCTTCACGTTCCAGGGATGAGAGATGGAGATTTGCTTACACAAGCTCTTCAAGCCTCTTTGTGTCCTTGTGATGACAAGGCTAAATGTTCTGTTAAGGGTACCACCAATAAAATATTAAGAGGCGAATGTCTGAGCAGGTCCCCTGTGCTCAGAACGACGACTTGGTTCTGAATTATTCAGAAAGTAAAATGTTTTGTCTAGGACGTTCAAAGCTCTGTCAAACAGTGGTATTGTCAGCTATAAAGTTGCTACTCAAAGCATTTCGATATCAATAACATCAATCATATATGTCTCAGCCTTACACTGTGAGCCACTGCTTAGGATTTTGTGGTAAATTGGATGGATTTCCAGCACAAAAGCAGATGGCTTTACTATAAAAAATGAAAGGGAACAGGTATTCCTCCAGTGCAGAAAGAGCTTAAGCTTACTTGAAATGCCAGGTGGTGAAATGACTGAAAAGCTTACAGAATAATGTCTTAATAAACTTTTACCATTAGCTCCATTTGTAGCCTCTGTAAATCAAATGGACCAGTAGCGGCAGAAGGTACGGTCTTCATTTCAGAATGTACAATCTTTGTGAGATAGCAGGACGGTCTCATTTGCTTACAGGAATCATACCAAC
This sequence comes from Sander vitreus, assembly GCF_031162955.1. Classification (NCBI taxonomy): domain Eukaryota; kingdom Metazoa; phylum Chordata; class Actinopteri; order Perciformes; family Percidae; genus Sander; species Sander vitreus. The sequence continues at coordinate 28,257,395 of NC_135859.1, forward strand.
ACAGTCTAATCAATTAATAATAAAAACAGCAGATGTTAAAAATGCTACATGTAACTCTTTGAGATAAGTGGGACCTCTGAAGTAATCTGATGCTGCATTTTAAATTTCACTGAGATTCCAAAAAGTTTCAATAGGGTATTTCTTCTGTTGGTCTCCATTACTTTTTATTTTTCATAATTTTTTTCAGACTTTTCTCTAATTTGTGATTGTGAAATACGCGATATTTGTATCTCTGTATAAAAGTCCTATCCCTTAACCCTGCATTCCAATATTCAATTCCATATCTTGCTATAATAACCCTTAGGTTTTAACCATATTATCTGAAAATGATTCAATAACTTCTTGAATCGGTATTTGTAACAAGTAAACCTTTAGAGTACACTTTCAGATCAAGAAAAGGGACTCACCTGCAGTAGTTGTGGCTGCCCAAACCACCCTCTCCATTGGGGTATTTGAGGGTGTTGTAAGGGTGCTGAAAGGTCTCATTCCAGAAGAGGCAGGGTTTACCACCATGCAGGCTGGTCTGGTTCTGGAAGCCCCTGTAGTCTTCTCCGTTGGCAGTGTAACACTCTGAAGAGAGAGAAATGAGATGATGAAAGTGATAGAATTCCCTGGTGTCTGCAATTTAGGATTATACTTAGTCTATTAAGATGGAAATCAAAAGCTTGGCGAGAGCTTTTAAATATAAAAGGCAGCCACATATGCGACCTTCTTTATTAAGAATCTGGATTCAGTGAAATACTCTACTGCTATTAAAATGTTTTAAAGTGCTTGGAATGGTCATAAACAATACGTTTGGACTAATTGTATTCTTTGCCTAGGCTCAATTCATTTTAGCTCTGGCCAAACGTGGTAAAGCAAGATCAATCATTGTATTGTTTTAATTAATTTCAACGCAGGAGCGTAGGAAAAAAAATGGCCCACAGATGTAAAACAAAAGCAAAATTTCCAGGAAATGTATGACAACCATATGGCTAAGACAGAGAGAGAGAGAGAGAGAGTGAGAAAGAGGGAGAGAGCCGGTTTCCTCGGGCAAAACGATGGCTGGTGGAAGGCTTTTCTTCCCTGAAAGAGGGAATTCAAATAAACAATGGCTGATGGGAGCGTGATGAGCCATCAACGCTCATCACTCTAAGCCCTGGGGGGGCTCCTGTCAAGTGAGTTTTAACAGCTACAACTGAATTCCTTTTTTGATTGCATTAGGATGGAAAATATTAATTTATTATTTGACTGTTATGGTTACTCATTCATATGCAGGTGCTCATAATTGCAACTGTTGACAGTGCAGAATACACCTTCAGTGTAAACAGCGGAGATAAAAACAATGTCTATATATGTCTTTAAGTTACAAAGTGTAGATGCAAACAATGCCACAAGGGCAACAGTTTGAAGTTTTGATACACGGTACATGCATTAACACTTACGAGATTTGACTTATCTGCTTTTGAAAATGTCATGAAGAGCACATGGAAGTATAACAACTCTTTCACCTCATACCTGTCAGTCAAACATTAATAAGAAAAAGAACAGTTCTTGCTTGTTTGGCTTGTCTCCATGGGGTCTTGTTGCTATGTACACGGTTAGCCAATGACCGGCCCCTTTCATCAAGTCAAGCTGTCTGTGTGAGTATGAGCTAATACATTGCAATATGACAGTCATTACACCCCTTGGTGAGCCAGCTGTGCTCCAAAGCTCTTGTTTATTCTCTTTCGAGTCAAAGTGTGTGTGTGTGTGTGTGTGTGTGTGTGTGTGTGTGTGTGTGTGTGTGTGTGTGCGTGTGTGTGTGTGACGGAAAGGTCTGTCAGATGTTCGTTGGGTGACCATCCAGATGTTTTTTATGTTTGTGTTTTTTAATGTTATCTGTTGACTGTTGGAGCAGACGATGCAAGAACATTTTCTGTGTGAACAGACAACAAAGTTTTATCTTATCTGTTATTTTATCTTTGAGGATCACTCGGCCTCACAGCCTTGTAATGCAACTTTTGTAGTCTGTTACCAGGTCCATTGTTCATTAGATGCCGTTTCACAGGTTGAGAGGTAGCATCAATAATGACAGTTATAAGACCTAAAAAGGTTTACTCTTTTATTTATGGGAGATCAATAAACTCCCAAATTAAATGTCTGTGTTGATTACATTAGAAGATGTTCAGGAAAGTGTATAATGTAGAATTGTAGGGCCTTTAAAAAAAAAAAAAAGAATGTTGATAAAGTTTCAAGTGTTTAGTAATTAGCGTACCATGATTTGCAATATTTACAGCAGTTAGCTTGCACGCGAACACGCATTCCAGCCTCTTGCATCCACCACAAAATTACTGCTAACACTTAAGTTTAGAGTAAATCAAAGGCTCCGGCTGTTCTCAGTGTGTCAGCCAAAGTTGCTTTTAATTAAAGTTGTTTCGCCCTGTGTTGTTCAGTCAAGCTTGTCAGCTATCCATCGTCTGGCCGACAGGAGTTCAACAGCAGCAAGGAGCTGCAGGGTGTCAGGTTCCTGCAATTATGGTGCCACTCTATTGTCTGTAAATGGCTCCCATCTCTCTTAGCAAATTAATACCACCTCGGCATGCAAGGTTATCAACCACTAGATCGTAAATCCACTTGTGAGTGTCTGAGGCAGAACATGACTACATAAAATAAAAAATAAAAACAGCTTAATGGTGTTACAACAGGGGTCATGCTCTTGCTACCCTTACACGAGGGAGTGACGAGAGTGGTGGAGACAAGTTGTCGTCGGGCTCACACAGAGGACAGGCAAGGCGTGTAGATGATCACCATGGATCAGTGTTTAACCTGGAGAAGACTTTGGAGATAAGGGGGTGTTCTGATATTAACATTAGTGTCAGCTGGTCCTACAGTTAAATGATGATGCCATGTGAATAAGGATTGTATGATGTGATATATAAAGTACTAATTTGGGAAGACAGGAATCAGAGGTTTCATTGCATTTACATTTTTCCGGACGCCGCAACCACGGCAACAGAAAAAAAGAGAAGGAAACACTGCCATTGAGAGTTTGGCAGCGGCACAAGCACAATCATGAGTCACTGCTCCCCAAAAGCAATCACGACTGTTACTGCCCCAGTCAGAGAGGATAACATCAGGCAGGGATAGGGCAGCCGACTGCATCCCAAATGAGCTCACGTCCTTCAAATAGCTTCTCCTCGAAAAGAGCGGGCATTAGAATGACTAAACTTGGCTGCGTGCATCGCTGCTCAACACACTATCAAAAAGAAAAGAGCCAAATGACTTTGTAAATGTCTCCTCTCCTCCTTCAGGAAACTTTGCTCTGAAGTTTCAGGATGAAGCAGAGCTCGTCTGCACATGGTCTGCTTGGAACAAGCTGCTGCTGGCAATCATCCCGCCCTGCTGCGGCCAAGTTAGCTTTCCAGGATGAGATGGTAAATGTGGCAGCTTTTTGCCACTGGGATGGAGATGGGGAGGGAGGGTGTTCCAGGTGGTTTCAAGGCACCATTTGCTTGTGGTGGGAATGGGAAGTAGTGGATCTGCAAGGACTCAGAGATAAGTGAGGCCATCGTTAAAGATGAATGGTCCATTTAAGAGCCCTGCGGATGGCCACACATCTATCAAGCTAAAGAGAAAAGGGCCATTTTACTTTGGAGCGGTGTGGATATGAGCGTTTTATCCTTGTCCTGGAGGGAAATGAAGCGCTCATCTGCTGATTGGATGTCAGCACTCCAAGCCCACTCCCCTCCGAACACGGCCAACCCCATCTCACACCCCTTTTCCTTGTCACCAAGCAACTGTTGCGCTCTCTTCACATGGGACTGGGCTTTCTTGTGGTTTCATCATAGGCCGTGATGGGAAACAGAACCACCACCGCAAGAAAGATGGAGAGAGGGGGGCGGGGGGCTCCTATAAAATATATGCAGATCTACAAATAGAAAAAGTCCGGGAAAGGGAAGAGGAGGACTCGCCCTTGACCAAGCCCTGCGCTCAAAGAATACTGCACCACCCCGGCGACAAGAGAGAGAGAGAGAGAGAGAAAAAAAACAGCAGAGGATCGCTGAAAGAGAGCTAATCGCCCTGTTATTATATTGGTTGGGATTTGTGGCTAATGACTTCCACATTGCAACTTCAAATGCACTTGATGCTCCGAGAAAAGAGGGGGGGGGAGAGAAAAGAGTATGCGGCTTTGGTCATGTGATCTCAAGAACACAAACAAACAAGCTTACAAACAAATGGTTTCTCTGAGACGCGTTGCCAGGTCACACAAGAGCACTTATTTGTTGTGTTTGCTACAAGGGATGAAAAGCAGCGATAATTACAGACGACTGCTTCCTCACAGAGGGCTGACATAAAGAGCTTCCTTCCATCTTTATTATATGCTTCGAGCTCTGGGGACAGCAAAACAGGCTTAGTGCATGAGCAATATTTCCACTATTATAGAATTACACAGAATAAGTATATGATAGAAACATGCATGTACAATATTATACACCAAAATTTTTTTTGGGAACTAACACCACCAAAAAACTGGAAGCTGCACATTGTGGATTCAGAGAGCTTCCAAAATCTACAAACAAAGATGACAGAAATGGCAGATTATTAATGCACAACCTGCCACACTATGTTTCACCTCCACTGTGTCCTGGTAGCCATTACTGTTGTGGGGATCATTAATGTCAGTGTAGTAAGAACAGAGGCCAGGGCCAGGCCAAACCAGGCCAGATGTAGCGGGTTACAAGTTTTTTTTTTCTGGGGGGGCCACAGCTGGCTGCAACACAAATCTGGTTCCCCTTTTCCCCAGCAGCATCCATTTCCACATCAAAACCACATCAGACTTCAGAGGATCGCAGGAAGACTGCTTTACATTTATTATCCAAGTTTCAGAGATGGTCATAGATTCAGTGAGGCTCTTTTAATGAAGTCGGATGTTGCTGAGAAGAAGTCAGTGATTTCTCAGATGGGGGGCGGGGACTCGGCAGTTAATGGACCACACCTTGCCTCGCTGCTTCGCTGATCTCTCCTCTCCTGTAAGAGTTTTTTTTTTTTAAATGCCCACATGCAAGAGGGTCAATGAAAGTGCAAATAAAAGCAATGGTGCCTCTCAAGTGATGGGAACAGATGCCTCTAAGTAGTTAAATCTGCAGACAATGACTTCTCAGTGGGATTTTACAGTCCTTTTCATTTCATGCTTTTGTCATAGGTTGTAGCCCCAGATTACCAGGCCATAAACCAAGACCTCATTCAGTCCCAAAATAGCCTCCATCACAACCATTCTTCCTCTGCAAAAACCCTCTGCTGCACCACCTTCTGAGTTCACTACCACAGTAGCCACAGGACCCACAGGACTCCCTGCCAAAGTTGCTGGGTAGCACCTATAAAACATGGCCCCATCTCGTTCTAGTGCGGCCCCTATTATTTAGCTCTGTAATGGAAAGAGTCTAATCTGCTGGAGCCAGTGGTGGGCTAAATGCGCTGCCAAAAAACCATCTGTTTGAAGTAGCTTGTCACAAAAATGGAAAGCATAAAAGTTTTTTTTTTTGCTACAAGCCCCTCTCTGGCCCTAAATTTCTCAAGAGTTATTTCTCAAGGGTTTTTTGAAAAATCAATAAGCAAATATTCCAAAGCAGATAAAACATTCAGCTTTGTAGGATTTCCCATAGAGGCCGGGATGATGTCTGACAGAACACAGCACAGATAGACCAAGTGTAGTGTAGTTTTGGCTCTGTGAGTGGACCAGGATGGAACGAGGAGGGACGATTTTGAGTTTTACTTGGCAGACATTCAGGGAGTGACTGATGGGCTGCAGACTCTGACAATGACGTAAAGGACATTCAGGGACTTGCTGAAACCCTGGGGAAAAAAGCTGCTGGCAAAATGGCGATATCAGAGACCCGCCAGCCTTGAGGGCGGACGAGGTGTCACATTCAATTACCTCCCTCTGGCACCTCCTTACCATTTCCTCAAGTCATAATCAACATCTGCCATAAAAAAAGAGGCCATATTTCCAAACATGATTAAAAACGATATCTTTGTTTTTTCTGTAGTTTCTCACAAATTAACACATGCACTCAACCAAACACCTCGCCATACTATAAGAAGAAAGGGGTTACAGGGTTAAACAAATAGAAGGGGGAATTTCCTGCATACAGTATTCAACACACACCACTGAACCTGCTCTAAACCAACTTTGACAGCAATGTAAACAAGACTTGTGCAGCCAGGAGAAAGCAGGAACTATAAGTGAAGGTAGGAGGAAGGAAGCAGAGGTGCACAATTAGTTTGTGCCTGGGATTGATCCATCCTAAATTAAACCAAACTAGAAATGAAAGTGAAGCACTGAGACTGAAGGAAGGATTGTGAAAGACAATGGCATGGGAGGCAAATTAAGCCGAAAAGTAAGAAGAGAGGAAAACAGATAGAGAGTGAGTAAGGGTGGGACAAAGAGCGTTTTTATAATCCCGCGGATTGTTAACCCAGGCTTTAATTTTGTCCTTCTTGTGCATAGCACCAATGGGTTTATTTCACATTTCTTCATGTTATAGACAAGGCCGACAAAGACCAGGGGTCTCATTTATAAACGTGGCGTACGCATAAAACGGGGTTGAAAATGTGCGTACGCCACTTCCCACGCAAAGGTTGTGATTTGACTTAACTTGATGGGAGAATGTGCGGTCCTCCACGCAAACTCTGACCCATACGTACGCACATTTTGGAGACAAAATAGGAATTGGCGACGCAGATGGTGAGGTGGTGAACTGAAGTCAGACTGCAGAAAGTAAATGGGAATAAGATTACTCGTAATATTTTCTAGTATTGATGCATCACGCACATTTTTTCACTCCATATCATCCACGTTCTTGGATCTATGTATTGAATTGGGTCCAGTAGAGAGGGCAAACGCGCCGGAACCGTACCATCCCGGTCCAAACACAGGTCCTCGCCACTCTGGGGGAAACCGGCTGTTTTCCTGAAGAAATGTCAGACAGCTAAGTGTTTTTTTTTGTTTTTTTAAATAAATATTATATATAATCTTCAACTTTATCACTAAGGCTTGTTTGGATATAATATATAGTTCTGTTAAATCTTATCATATAGGTCTGGTATATCGAAGCTGTCCCCGAGTGCCGTAATGCCTGCCATTTTGGACGTATTATTATTAATATATGTAGTCTATAGATCCGGGTTCCATGTCACAAGAACAGGCCGAAATTATAATTCAATTTGCAGCAATTCCTGAACGTCTGAGAAGTTTTTTGCTTTTTCTCCGCCAGTCATCATGATTCGGTCTAACAACTGCCAGTGTCATTCATACACTGATCAGCATTCACGAGGTGCTTTGCATTGACTATTTATGGTTAAAAATGGGCGTGTACAGGGCGGGATAAGAGGGTTATCCACGTACGCACACTTGTAGGTAATCTGTGATTTATAATTTATAAAGGGAACATTGCTTACAGGTGTGCGTACACACGGTTTTATAAATCTGACTTTTTTCCGGCGTACGCCATTTTGGGACACTTATAATAAGGATCCTACGCACAGTTTTATAAATGAGACCCCTGGCTTGTAAAATTAACAGCAAATACTGAGTTAGCGTCTCCAATGCCAGTGGTCTAAGCATGAAGGTACTAATCTCATTCCAGAGGAGCGCTGTGGCACAGATGCGTGCTGGTGCCTTTTACCAGCAAACAAACAACCGATGCAGGGCTTAAGGGAGAGAAAATATGTCTTCCTAATGCATGTCTTCTGTGAAAAGAATAACACAGCCCCATATGGGTTCCTCATCGCATGCAGCCTTTGATAACCAGAGGATCTTCGGCTTGTGATACATGCCATGATAGCTCACTGTTGCTAATGGCCGTGCGCGCCTGGCATGGGGGTGTTTTAAGGTTGTCTTCTTTTATGTTGTGCGTGTAAATGGATGGTAAAATGATCCCTCAGTTAACTTGCATGGTCAGATGCCCGGATAAACATATGCAGTGACAAAACATGCATTAATCTGCACTCCTACCCACATCATTCCAGCTTTTTTTCTCCTTCTCCCCCCTCATACCCATACTTCCCCCAAGATGCACTTACAGTAAGAATGAAAGGGAGCAATTTTCATCAGTGGAGCAGCCACAGTATTTTAAGATGGATCTGATGTGGAGGGAAAGGAGGACACACACACACACACACACACACACACACACACACACACACACATAAACATGCACACAGGCACCTTTGTTCCCTCGGTGGTGGGGCCAGTGTTATTGTGGTGATGCCATTCTCACCCCCTCATCACTGCACAGTAGATATCACCCACTCAGTGTGTGTGTGTGTGTGTGTGTGTGTGTGTGTGTGTGTGTGTGTGTGTGTGTGTGTGTGTGTGTGTGTGTGTGTGGTGTGACAGCTTATGTGTGTGTGTTTGAGTGCATATCTGTCAATTATCTAACTCCTTCTTCTCACAATGGGCCAACCTCTCAAAGGCAGTAATCAATTTGTGGTAACATTATGTAAGTTGTGCGGACAGTATGGCTTCGTCTGGCCTCCTGTCCGCTCTCTCGTAGGATGATTTCCACATCTCACATTGCTCCAATAATAACATTTTGATTCGTATACAGTGATGGACCTCAGATCCATATGTAGGCCCTTTGCCCTGTATGTTAAGCCACTGTAAGCTATAACATTAAAAAGCCAGATAGCACCTCAAAGAAAGGTGAACCATGAAAGAAAAAAGGGTTGTCGCTAAACACACCTGTTTTCGATCGTCCTGTTTGTGCTCAGGTTAGCTGCTATCTGAGGAATGTAAATTATATGTGGTTTGTCAGTGCTGTTGGAGAGGATTGAGTGCAACTCCCCAACACACACACACACACACACACACACACACACACACACACACACACACACACCACCCCCTCTGTCTCTTTTTCCTGAGGTCCTGTGTGAATACAGGGTGCAGGGAAGATGAGGTCTGACTTGGATAAATAAAGGCCGAGGGGAGGAAGCGATATGACCTGCCCTGCTAATGCAAAACAACCACAAAAAACACACTGCTGCGCCAGATTAAAAACTCTGCTTTTTTTTCCTCTTTATTCTTAACAGACATCCTTATTAAATTCAAAGTGAATCATAGCAAGACTCAAGGCAAGAAGGCTGAAGCCATTGTGTAAAGCAGCAGAAGAAATGTAAAGGAACAGTTAATCAAAGTACTTTTGCAGATGGATATAAACATTCAGTTAACAGTCCCCCCTCCCCCCTTATACACATGTTCATGGTGGTGCAGGTGTTGCTGAAAATCTTTTGAGAGTAACTTTCAAACACTATCCAACATTCTCATTCCCCCTTTGCTGCTGTTTGGAAGAGAGTTTTAGATTTTGCTCTCCAATTTTGATTAGTTATTTCCTGCTTTTCCTGTGCAGATTCCTTGCCAAGTTGTCATACATGACATCCAAATACAATTTGGGGAATTAAGAAAACCAGTGGCATTTCATCTAGGGGAGAAGCTGCAATCATTAAAACAAAATGAAAGTTTTCTTAAAAAATTAACTGAGGGATTAATTATCAAAATAGCTGCTGATACATTTTCTTTCAACTGAGGTTTTAACCTCTTAATGTCTACATTTTATTGCTGTACGAAATGACAAAACTAGAAGAATAAAAACCTAAATTACACCTCACTCAATCTGTCTGGATATTCTCTAGAGTCTGACCACCAAGGACAAGTTTCATGTCATCATGGCAATCCTGAGCTTTAAAGGCAGCTTTGATGCCCTTCTTCAAAAATGGAAAAACATGGTTATTGGAAATTGAGCTTAAGACGATCAAATGTCTGAGTGCAGCTTAGAGCCATGTGTTGCAATTACATGTAACTAAAGCAGACCAATGGTGGCTTTCATTCACCTTTTGGGCAGTGCAAACAATTTGATGGACGGGAGAAAACATCAAAAGAAAGTACTGTATGGATGTATATTAAATGCTGTGGTTTAATCAACTGCTACTTATTGCTTGCAGTAGTAGAGGACAGAACCAGTTTAAGCACAAACATGCTACCATCTGCATCCAACAAATCTCCAGCGTGCTCGTTTGGAGAAAGTGGCATACACATCAGAAAATAAGGCACCAGCGTGTTTGTTTGTCTAACTTTGTAAACTAAAGATGGAGAGCACTGGTCTGTTCCCTCGGCATTCCTTGGTTTGTTTAGATTTTTTTTACACTTTAAACCCTTGTATGCTGTTAAGAAAATCTCCTTTGCGTCAAAACATTTTGCCTTCTCTCGCTACACTGAATCGCCTTATGTCTGTTGTTGGCTTTAGAACAATCGTTGGTTATTATCACTGTCTCAATGTGTGGATTGTACTTTATTATTTCCTAACACGTAAAAAGCTTTCTTTTTTAATTATCATGTCTCACTGACCTGATGAGAGCATAAACAGAGCACACATTTCCGCTGTATCAAATCACAAAAGGTTGTCAGGTAAACCGCAACAGAGTGCACTTCTAAGGACACAATAACAACAGCACAATAGGCTGCTGCAGAGGGGACCACAGTGCTCAACATTCAGACCCCTTTAAACCAGCCATGTCTCCAGTTCCTGATCTTGATTATGAAAGCGATCCCTTTTCACTGTGGTTTGTGTGGCTGTGGGAAGAGCAGCAGTACTGGGAACCAGATGGCTCTGGTAAAAGACAGGGGGCATCTCACCGGCCTCCCTGAGAACGGGGATCCATTACGGAGGATCTATTGAGGGTCGGCAGATTCTGTTTCATGGCATTGGCCGAGTGTGACCACCCCTCGGTTGGAGTTGGTTGTGGGCTGGTGCCACATAGACTGCTGCAGACCCAACCCTTTCTGTGTTCACCTTGGGGAGCTGTATTCACCTTCAATGCAGGACAGACAACTAAATCAGGGCCTCATGGCGACTTGGGTTTCAACCCTTTTGAGTTCAAGCCTCTTTCAAAGGCCCCTCACATTGCAAGGGGATATCACTGGCTCTGCAGCTTTAGGGACAATGGTTGTTTGTAAAACAGTTGTCTGAGATGTTCCTGGGCAATTGTCAAGGAGGGTCCATGAACTGTTTAAGCTCCGTTAACTATCGCCAGGGTATCCCAGCTCCAGTTAATGAATATTATTTCCATTTCTTTAAAAAAAAACGACCACACTGAAACATGTTGTCCAACCTCCATTCTTCGCTCTCTGATCCACTGCACATTTCCCTGTCACGGCTTCTTAGCGCTACCCATTACTGGCTTTGTTCCTTTGTTTGCTGTCCACTTAGCTACGTCTGCTCCCTTCACTTGTCCAAATGTTTGCTCTGTCCACTTAGCCATGTCCACTTTCTTGGCCTTGTTAAATCAGTGCTGTCTGTGGGCGTTTCCTGCAAGGAGGAAAGGCGACAATTTGCCTCTTTGGCCACAAACTGTTGCAGCTGGACACAAACCAGACCCCCGGGCTCAGCAATGAAATTACTCTCCATTTACTTAAAGTGGTTGCCATTACTCTACCACAGTAGAGCACAGACTTCAGTGGCCCTGGCCCAAACATAACTGCAGTATAAAAAGAACTAGGTTCGCCGGACAGGTCATGTCTCACACAGTAGCAATTCAATATCCTCCCGTTATGTTCTTGGTTACGCTTCTCAAAACTCAGAATTGCATGTGACACCACAAAAATACATGGTTGCTTTGAAACTCAGTGGAGATCCTTGCAAAGGCCAACCCAACCAACCAATCACTGGCGAGATGTTTGGAACATGTTACATGTTTGAATCAAAGAAAGAATAACAGCTAATTTACCTTAATCATACTTTGTCAAAAGCTTTATTAATAGTATTTTCAAAAAGAGAAATACAGAGACAGGAAACCTGAATGGTTTTAACCAAAACAAATCAAACCAAAGTCTAATCGTTTTTTCCTGTTCTCCTTGAAATGCAGAAACAACACCAGCCAATGAGCGCTGTTAGGGAATAGCAAAGCTGCACTTCATTTTATCGACACGCCCAGAGCTGATAACGCTCTATTTACAGTATATAAATCCATAGTTGAGGAAGATTTTTTTTTATATATATATATATATATTTTGTGTAATGTTTTAATGCATCAGCCACTTCCTGCCTGGGGTCTAAAACCTCCTTTAAAATTCCATTCTCTGTGAATTAAATTGAGTTTTGATAATGACAAAACTTGTTTGTTTGAGAGTTAATAGAATTCATGGAAGAACATAAGGCTCTATCGTATTTCATTACTGTTCTCGCAGTATTTGATTTACCCCCTCGCCCTGGAGTGTGTTCCAGCTGATGGGCTCTGACTGCTGCAGAGAGCACCAGCAAAGCTGAGAGAGAATGTCATTTGGCATTGACTGGAGTGGGTCTCCTCATGCATAAGCAAATGTCAAGGTACACGAAGAGGCCAGGGAACACAGCTCATGCATAATAGTTTTCAAATGTGCAAATGAGGGAAATGGAAGAGGGAGGTGAACTGGTTGCAAGAGAAGGAGGGAGAAACATTGGAGAACAATCTAGATAGTTTGCGATTAAGAGTTGTGAAAGAATAAGTATAGAGGTTACATTACTTCACAGAGCTCCATCAAAAACCAACATGTACCAGCTCATTCAGAAAAATACTCTGGACTGGTCTTGACTGACCTCACAGACCACTATACGGGCCACATGAGTGCACTCTCCCACCTAAACATTGTTTATCTCTTTTTAAACCTGACAGTCGTGTACAGCCAGCAGCAGCTTGACAGCTTAATTCCATGTTGTCTCACGAGACCGCCTCCGTGGATCAGAGGCCGGAGTGACACACTCAACCTTGCACCACTATGTTTGGGGACGCCTGTTCCTCTCGCTGCTCTGTGCTTTACATGAATATAGCATCCGTCACGCCTCGTCACCTCTGAGGGGTGCTACCCATTAGCTACCATCACCATCACAGAACCTGAAGCTGGAACTGGCCTGGCTGCTTTGCATGCTGGGTCGCCCGACCAACCGCCTGAGCAGGTGGTGATTTGCACAAGGTGAGAGAAAAAAGATGAAAGAGTAGCTCTCAGCCAAAGTTCAAAAAGAGAACTGCAAAGAGAGGGGAACGACACACAGAGAGAAGTACTTTGATAAAACAAATGAAGGCCTTTGAACACGACAGGACGCGAATCACAGTGCAACGATAATAAGCATGATTGTGTTTATAATAACTAGGTCTGTTTCTCCGTCTTAGTGGTTGGTGGTTTTGTGGGCGGTCCAATCCCTCGGCATGGAAGAACAAGGGCGTTGCCTGCAACCTGACCGTCGCAGGGCACCACCCGGAGGTCAATAGGAAGTAAATGGGTAGCAGTTTGACACAGAAAGACACAATTCTGATCTACAGCTTTTTTTTCTCTTCATCTGTTGCCAACTGTGAGCCAGATTTAACTTACTTCCGGCCAAGTAAATGAGGGAATTATTCAAAACTTTGGCCTGTCCTCAAAAGTCAAGACACGCTGAGTGTCATGAGTGTTGGAATATTTAAAAAGGAAAATGCTCTGCTCTATTTTCTTCCTATTCAGCTTTTCTACTCTCTATGTCTGGTTTCTCAATGAGTGCAACTCTCTCTAGTCTCCTCATCTATAGGAGACAGGTAGCTAGGTAGCTACTGTGAGCGGATGTTACTGGCACTGCAGCACTAGACCTGGAGGCATGTATAATCATCTTTGGCTTAGTTTATAATCTACCTCATTGCCAATACAGTACTATACAAATGTACAACAATATTGGGTGATGATCAGAGGAAGAGCCTCTTCCTAGCCTGTTATCACTCGTCCATGTGAACCTGGTAGCGTCATTTTTCAGAGTTTACTTTGAAGTTTACTTTCAGTCACTCAGCAAGGAGAGCTAATAGCAAAGTGGAATTCCAGCATCTCTCCACTATGACTCCACAGCCTGGTCTGTTGTCGGTCACCTTGCAGTCACAGTGTCAGTTGAAGGCGGTATGCGTAGTTGGTTTTTGTTGGTGTGTTTTGTCATCTCGCTAAACCTCTTGTGGCATTCCATTGAAGATTCATGAGGGCTCCATATGGGCTGGTGTGGAGCTGATTATGCATGGACACAGCACAAAGAGGAGACAGGCTGACTGGATTTGCTGTGAAAACAACCAGGATATGCTGACCTGAACCTGCATGCAACCTACAGGACATTTAAAAGGAGTATAAGCAGGGCGGCCTCTAGCTCACCCAGTAAGAGCGTTCACCCCATGTTGGCTGAGTCCTGCAGCGGTGCGGGTTCAAATCCAACATGCTGCATGTCGTCCCACATCTCTCTCCCCTTTTCCAGTCTATCCACTGTCGTCACTGTATATTAAAAGGAAAAGCCCCCAAAATGTAATTTAAAAAAAAAAATCTTTATGTAGTAAGTTTTACAGAGGGTACATAGGTTTTTAGGGAGATTAGCCCATTTGTCAGCCTACTCATGATTCCAATGAGTGATGTGAAAATAGGCAGTAAAAGCAACCATGTGCCCCGGTAGATTGTTCTGTCCTGTGATTGATGCAGACACTTTCGCATGCCCTTGAGTGAAAGTCAAAGGACTCACATTATCTCAAAAGTCTAATCTAAAAAATTGATGTTTCCTCCCTTACCTTACTCTATTTAGAAATACATTCCTCTACAGGACACCTGAAAAAGAAAACCATTATCAAATGTTTAACTGTCTAACACTATGAAATTACCAAAATGTCAGCCTTGTAAATAGTCACTAGCCATGCTTCCATTAAATTGTCAATTGAATTTTATGCAAACTTTTGAAATGTCGCAATAGAAGTGAGAATTAGATGCGTTTCCATCAACTGGTTAGGAGTAAATAAACTAGGCTACAGCTTAGTTTGGTCAGAAGTTGGCGCTTTAGGCTATGCATGGCTGTTATCAGCCAGGAAACAGAGAAGAAGAAGTAGAGGTTGCTAACTGGAAGAAAAAAAAATAAGTTGCCATGGCCATCTAGCCCATCTACAAAAGCTTTTTCTATTGTGATATTTTAAAGTGCACATAAAAATAGGTGAGTCTACTGTCACTTAACACAGTGTATGCAAAAGTGAGAATGATCTAGTCATATCTAGTTATCAGTTTGCCTATTTACACACCCATCAGAAACAGAGCAACATTGTCATTCATTTGGAGTCTTGTTTATCACCATCTGACAAATGTGAGCCCAATATTCACTCTTCTTTTAGCTCTGGCGATCTACACCAACTCCTGAGGGAAATATTTGTCTCTTAAGCAGCTAAACGCTCCACTGTGTTCACCACCACCAGCTACAGTAGTTGCTAACTTTGTCTGCTGTTAGTTGCTGAGCTTTCTTAACAGCTGCCTGAAACAAAACAATTAAGTTGCGTGCCATAAAAACCAAAACATCTGCTGAAAGACACTAAACGGAACGTAGAGCTGAGGGGAACTGCAAATCGAGTGCTAATTCTCAGTGACTTCATTACTACGAGCGATCCCTTCCACATCACATGTAACCATTTAATGTAAAATATTGAAGAGCAGCTTATCGTAAGGTTCACTTACTGCTCTTTTTCTTGAGTTCTTTAACACATCTCAGTGTCTTCATCAGCAGATCAATCTGCATGCTTAATATATGAATGCTTTCAAAAATTGTTGATTTTGCAAAAATGTCTTCACTATGGACGTCTAAAACTTCCCCTGGTTTCTACAAAAGGTCACATCATAAATCATGTACATAGGTACTTGTGTGTAGCTCAGCACACACACACACACAGTACCGTACAGTACACCAATCTACACTAGTGGTTTGTCTGAACTTGTGTCTGCAGCTCAGAAGCTCACCAGGGGAGGAGAGGTTTCCATCTCCATCTCTGAACCGGAAAAGCGGTAGGGACCACAAGGCCCACATCTGAGACCCAGACCCCATCTTCCCATAATGCCCTCTGACACTCCCAACACTGAGCACAGAGGGTTTACCCGCACACCGAAAGCCCTTATGTTAAACTCTTTAAGAACCCGCTGTCTCTCCTCAAACCAACGCTCCATTGCGATCACCTCTGCCAACACAAGCTCGTGTTTCCTCAGATCGCGGCTGAGGATGGTCTGTTATTATCTTCTGAGTCAGACCATTCAAAGTGTCACACACACACACACACACACACACAAACATCCCTCTGTCTCAGGGGTTAGAAACTGCACTGTATGGACTGCGTTTACAAGTTGAGAGAGGATTAAGTCGAGACAGATATAGTGATTGGTTGTATAAGGGAGAGTTGTGGATTGGGCAAAGACAGACAGACAGTGGCTGTGTGTGTGTGTGTGTGTGTGTGTGTGTGTGTGTGTGTGTGTGTGTGTGTGTGTGTGTGTGTGTGTGTGT
Source organism: Sander vitreus (assembly GCF_031162955.1). Lineage (NCBI taxonomy): Eukaryota > Metazoa > Chordata > Actinopteri > Perciformes > Percidae > Sander > Sander vitreus. The sequence continues at coordinate 28,273,693 of NC_135859.1, forward strand.
GTGTGTGTGTGTGTGTGCATGTGTGTTGGAGGAGTATCAGATAGAGGTTGTGAGACCTCTTGGTTTTGACACTTGACGTGGCCCCTTTAAAATCGAACGCTGGAACGTTGGAAGTTTATAGAGGCTCCAGATGGCAACAGCTGCCTCACATTTGAACTCACACTCAAACACACACACATGTAGTGCTGAAATTATTAGCTGATTAATGGATTCCTCGAGTGACAGAAAATTTATCAGCTATTTTAAAAGTGAGACGTTTTCTTTGTTTTATATCATTTTACATTGACTGTCTTTGGGGTTTTTTGAGAACACAAACCATTTGAAGATGTTCCCCTGGGCTCTGGCCAGCTGTGATGATCATTCTACACTATTTTTAGACGTATTAATTGATTTGTTTAAAGAAATAACAGAATCAAGTTTGAACCATAATTCTTAATTCAACATGGACAAGAAGTCTGTAAAGTGGAAATTTTAACATCTAAAATTCCATGACAACTGGGCAATCTCCAACTGCTGACCAAGTTGGTCATGTGATATGATCAAATGCTTCAAAAGACCTTCTGAAGGGACAATGTGGTGGAATTGTTCTCTCAAGTGCGGAACCAGCCCTACACACGTAGGCAGGTACAGAAGCAGAAATATGCGCACAAAAATACACAATAATCCTGGACTTGCATACATGGAAATGTTGACAAGACAGGTGAGTATATATATACACACACACACACACACACACACACACAGTAAATGCGCTCTGACTTGATGTTAAGCCAAACATCTGAAAATAACACAACCCATGTACTGTAGACTCCTATCAATCACACGTCAACCTAGTGAACACAGGCGCTGCACGACTGTTGCCGGTATCAAAAACTACAATATAAACCTCTGCCTGAGCTACTCTTGAGGAGTTCGTGCCATGTTTTAAACCACGCTCCCGCCAACTTGCCAACTATACCACACAGCGACTCCCAGTTCCGTCTGCGGCCGGGAGCGGTGATTCTGACAGAGTCCAAGCCAACATCATGCCCTGCTGGACAGCGATCAGACACGGAGCAGGATAGAGAGCGGGTTGCCAGATAAAACAGAGGGTTGCCAGTTTGTGCAGCAGCTTATATGCATGTTAGGCTACAAAGAAGAAATCACAACACATGCTGTCATTCATCCCCCCATCACTCTGTTTGGTGCATGCAATGCTTCGAGGAAGAAAGAAGAGTGCCAGTGTTAAATGAGAGTAAAAATCTCCAGTTGGGTCTGGAATAATCAAGCTGATTTACCTTTGGAAAGTTAGTTTTGGTAAGATACCTAGCTGCACAGAGCGCAGCCTTTGCAGATCTTCCCACTGTGGTCTTACAAGTCATTTCATGCATGTCTAGTTCAGTAGTGAGAGACTTGGCAAAGACTGCAGATGAAAAGAAAGCCTATAAGGCACCTCTCACCTCCTCCGATCAGTCCAGGATTCAGGTTCAGTTGGTCGAGCACAGCCTGATATTAACCTGATGTTTTCTTCATCTGGCCCTATTTCTGACAGCTCTGTCTTCTGTGATCACATAATGAGAGCACATTCCATATTGCCAAAATGTCACAGCTTGCCCTTTTCAAGCCTCAGCGCGATACAACCAAAGCTAACTGTTTTCCTTTAAAGGTAATAGAAAGAAAGTCCAGCGAAACACAGGTTGTGACTCTACTTGTTTTCATGTTGCTGTTATTCATGACAAAAGTGGGACCAGATAGATCAATTGTTGCTGACCTTTTTGCCTTGTGAACCTCTAAATCAAAGCAATGCCTTCTTACAATCCCTTGTTGCAGGTTGCATATGTCTATGAGCAGTTCAACAATTGAAATATTACTGCAGAGCAAGATTAGCTGCTTCCCATGGTTTCAAGCCTTTTTGCTTAGCTAAGCTAACCAGCTGCTGGCTGTAGTTTAACACAGGCATGAGGGTGGTATTGAACTTCTATCTAACTTCTAACTTTCAGCAAGAAAGTGTATTTCCAAAAATGTCAAACTGTTCCTTTAATCATCCCTGAATCCTAGGTGAGGGAGAAACATTGTAGGTAATCCTCACATGTACCAACAGTTTGTACACTCTTCCACTGAATTTAAAAAAAGATCACTCTAAAGGGGAGCTGCCTTACTCTAACGACAACACTTCACAGCTTCATAAAAACCTGCCTACACCTCAACAAGATGATGCATCATTTACATAAACAAAAGACATACATATAGGTGCACTGTGAGAATCTCACCACCACTTTCACCACTGGCCCACATTGTCAACCTGCCAGTGAGGCCGGTCATGGACAACAGGAACATCAAGAACAAAATAATTCCACGCTGATTAACCAGCTCGAGCTTGTTCACGACAACAACACCATCAGCTATTATCGGCTTACAGAGCAACTCAATTACGCCTTAGCCTGACAGCTCTGACAGGATTCAGCTTCCACTTGTGTGTACATTTGTGTGAAGGGCCTAAGCAGCTGCCAAGTGAGCAATGGCAGGCAATAGTCAGACAAAACAGCATGTGGGAGTCTGGATGAGTTTCTTTATAACGCCACTGAGTTCAGGTGGAAGAGGAATCATATCCATTAAAGATAAGAGTCTGTGGTTAACTAATGCTCTATACTGGGAGCATGAAGTGTGCTGTATAAAAAATACAGTAGGTTGCATAAAGGCACTTAGCTGCTTCAGCTACAACCAACAGTCTTTGTATGTGTGTGTGTGTGTGTTTACATCTCTTCGTGTGTGTGTGTGTGTGTGTGTGTGTGTGTGTGTGTGTGCATATCACTCATCGCATTATATTATCCCTCAGTGCAAGATAAAAAACACTTTTGCTCATAACACACGTCTGCTTGGTGCCATGCCGCAGTCTACCAGGACAGTGCAAGCACTCCAGTATAATTGTTTTAGACACTAGTCACAAAAGCAACAGTGGCTGGCTTTCTGCAGAGCATTAATAAGATGCTGCATGACCTAGCTTTAGCAGTGAAAGGCAAATTCAGCTGTGTTTAAGAATTCATATTTGCACAGATTTTACTTCTTAACAACATCACAGACACGCCCTGGATTCTTCTGATAGAGTTCACATTCATAACGTTTATCTGAATGATGTTAAACCACAACAATAAGACAGGACGTATTTCAACCACTCCAACCAAGCCAAGAGTTATTCTGCAGCCCTGCTTGTTTCAGTGTGTCCCCTTTCCCTTAACCTGCCTTGTCTGTTTCCCTCTGAGGTTCCTACATTTACCAGAATGCCTTTCACCAATCTCCAGAGCATGAACTTTTTGCATCAACCCTAAACTTAATCTCCTCTGATTGGATTTCTCCTGTTAAACATGAGCATAAAACTGTATGCCTGGAAAGAAGCTCTTATTCTTTGATTCCGAGGGCCTGACACTAAAACATCTGATGTTTCCATTTACATTTAGCATAAAATGTGAGCAGTTGTCTGCTTTTGAACTCTGTAGTAGCTCCAGACATTTAGCAAATAATCTGTGGTTGTAAGAAAAAAAAGATAACTTACTAAGGGCAGAAGGATTTTAGGGTTTTTCCTTTACTTGTTGTTAAATTTCACATTTAGTTTGGCCTCCACAGTCCAAACATATTAGTGGAAAACAGAGCAAAGAGAGCATCAAAGAGTCTTTGCACAAGAGACTGACGTAGACATATGAAATTATTGTTTTACTGTACAGTAAATATGGCACAGCTGACTTAAACTAAACATAAACTTGGCCTTTTTTTCTCCCCAATGTTATGAGGGGGAATACCATTGCTTTAAATACTTTGTTAATACATAGGTACACATGGGAGTACTTACGCACTAGCCCAGATGGCGGACCCTCTAATTTGAAATCCAAGGGTATAATTAAGAGACAAAAAAATTAAAAAGGAAAGCATGAGGATTTGCTGCTTCGACATGAAACGCGGCACAAATTACAGCAAGGAGAAGCTCGGTTTGTGTGGTCATCGTTATTAGATATTCACATTACAACAAAATATTCAGCTTTGCGTGGGGATCCGGCTGTGACTTTGGAGTGCTGCAGATAGACGCACGCGTGTCCCTGCGTTTTAATCCGAACGTGATGGTGAATATAATAATAATAATAATAATAATAATAATAATAATAATAAGTGGATGATATCAGATGACTGAGCTGAGAGACTGATATGGTTCAATTAAAGACACAATAGCCAATAATGCAGTGCAGCCAACAGTAATATTACGATGGAGGTTTAAAACATCATAAAGATGTTCCCTGCCATAACCGTTAAAAATGTGGCCAATCAAAAGAACTTCAATTTAATGAATCAGCCACATGTAGCGGATGCGGAAAAGGTAAACACATCAGGACTATGGGCGCAGAATGTGATGGAGAGTGGAGTGCGTAAAAGCTGCTGGTTAGGGTTATAACAAGCCCATAGTTTCCCTGATTTAATCGAAACGTAACTTTCAGAACACAACAACATCGGTTCCAGATGATGCCTAAGCTTTTTCCAGATTTACATGGACCCCTGTTTGGTCAGATTTTGTCACGGGGACACACACGACGTGTCTGGGGACACCTTTGGATACGGTTTGTTGGACCACAAGTGTTTACCCTGTAGGTGTGGAGGTAACACTGAAACTGAAAACTGCTAACTCTCTTGTCCTCAAACGAATCAAATAACAACAAAACATGTCTCATTTTTTGCTTGGGTCGCCCTCTGTGAACACCCCAAATAAATAAAGACAGCATGCAGTTTGGGAAACAGTGTCGTAGTGGGATTTGGACCAAGACGATGAACTATGAATGAAGTTACCGCGACTGCAATCTGTGGCATTGTTCGATACCAAATAGGAAAACATCATAAAAGCATTCAAATCGACGCATTTCTGGTTTGTGGTGATTCATTTCGGATAGAATAATAACCACCCGTCCGGTGCGCAAAAGTGCAACTTTGGAGACGCTTCCGACAACGCAGATAGGCTATTTATCGGAATGCATCCTCAGAAAAGGCGAGTAGAAAAGTTTCACTTACCAGTGTCGAAAACACTAAAAGCCGCAGAAGAAATAACCCCAGCGAGAAGAATAGCAGAGGTGACTGTCCAGGAATCCATCGTGTGATTAAAGAGTCTGAACTGGCTCTCAGGTGAAGTGCAGCCAGACGGACAGATGCGCAGACCAGCGGGCTGGTGGACTGACTGTTTGACTGACTGACTGACTGACTGGCAGACTCTCTGGGTCTGTGCAGGAGTCGCTCTTTGGCCGGCGTTAAAAGTCCCTGAACTTCAAGGCAGGTCCTACAGCTTCTACTACGCTGACACCACAAAGACGGCAACAGATAGTAGAAAGAGGGATCCTATTTCCAACCCATGTGACAGGAAATAGGGGCAATAGATTCAACCTGCAGCGCTGGGGAAGCAGCAGAAAGGAAAGGGGAGGAGAGAGAGAGAGAGAGAGAGAGAGAGAGAGAGAGAGAGAGAGAGAGAGAGAGAGAGAGAGAGAGAGAGAGAGAGAGAGAGAGAGAGAGAGAGAGAGAGAGAGAGAGGCAGAGAGAGGGGGTGACGGTGCAGGGGTTGGAGGGTGGACTTAGTGGTGCAATGAACAGCAGGTTAGTAAAGTATAAACTAATTTTCCCTCTGAAGACTGTATTTAAAGCATCTTCCACAGTGATAACCTGATAATATGTCTAATAGCACAGCAAAACTAAAAAAATAAACTATTCCAGATGGTAACTTTAAGCACCATACGGCCATCATGCATTCACTGTTAGGTCCCTATAGTAATATTATAGGCATAGAAGTAATGCCACAGGAGATCAGCACTACCATAAAGTATGACAATTCACTGTAAACGTGTTATACAGTAGGCTACCAGAGACGCACAATAAGTCCCTTTCTGGAATATTATGGGAGTACTGTCTTGGTTTTTATGTTGGGGTCTAAATCTAATTGGGGTTTATGACATTTGGAAACCCCTGGGCTACAACATACTCAATCCTAAACTGCACACAAAGGCAAGTCAAAGGACTTCAGCAATATGTCATTTTAATAGCTATTATGGAAGTGGAGGACAGTGAGTGAGAAGGGTTTGCACATGATCCTGGTAGAGCAGTGGTTACAGTAGGTAGCCCTGTGGCTTAATACAGTGGAGATTAATTAAGACGTGGATGATGCTGGGGAATAACGTATGTAGGCTATTTCTTCGAGAAGAAATTCAAATCTTTGTTCCTGCAGCTGGAGTTGTGATAAAAGCAACATGTGATCACAAAATGGCCTTTGTCTATGTTTCCAATATGTTTTTGTCTATGTGTTAATATTTAATAAATAGAACTAAGTCCCATGGGCACAATTTGGGGAATCAAAGTCTTCTTTCTTGGTGTGATATTTAGTTGTTGATGTTATTTATTAGATCATTCTAATCCACAGAAATGGGTGAAATGTTTTATTTCCAAACTGAGTCACAAACTAAAACTAAGCAGAATATGTTCAAATTTCAGGTATTCATTTTAAAGCTGGTGAAATGTTGGCATAAATATTCTTCCCAAAGGGAACTCACGTTTGTGTGTGTGTGTGTGTGTGTGTGTGTGTGTGTGTGTGTGTGTGTGTGCGTGCGTGTGTGTGCGTGCTTCTCACCTCTTTGCCATTTCAGACGGGCATTTTAAGTGTGAAACAGCGCCCTCGTGTGTTTCACTGCAAGCATCGTGCGGCACTGTGAAGAAGTGTCCAGCCAAACACAGCCAGTTAGCCTAAAAATAGAAAATCCAGTATGAGCTCACCACTCTTGAAGAAAAGAGGCCTAACATTTATTTTGCCAAAACCGACGGGGTTGAGATGGGCTGCACTGGGAAAGTATTCTCGCATGACGTGTGCCCTTTTGAGAAATGTAACTGTGTGGCCTAGAGATACTGGCTGGTAAAAACATTTTTGAAACAGCATGACAGCTGTTTTTCAGTCTGAAGTAACTATCTGACATTATATGCATTACATATCCTGTCAGTGGTGGAAAATAACTAGTGCAAATAAAAACTAAGTGAATTGGATTGGATTTCTCTGCATTTTTGCACAATTTAGTCAGACAATATGGTCTGATATTCTTACACCTGCCTGAAATAGTAATATAAAAACAATTGCATGTTTTGGCGTATTTATGCTTGAACAAGTCAGAGTCAGGTTGGAAAAAGAAAGTGACATTTATACATTCCAGGAGGAATTTCTGGCCATTTCCCCATACAAAACTGTTAAATTATATTAATATTTCAGGAGATTCTCGATCATGAATGGCTCTCTTCAGTTCATGTCACGGAATCACAATTGATTTGTGGCCAGGATTGATCTTAACCATTCTGAAGCATTACTTGTCTGATGTCTGAGACATTGTGTAGTTCATGTTTCGTGTTTTGGTGTTTGGGGATTTTTGTGTTACACATTAAGTACAAACTGTGGGGGGATCGCGCTTTTGCAGTTGCTGCCTCGAGACCCCCTGACATTCGCACAATTACTTGTGCTTTTATTTTAATACATAGTAGCGCTGTGACATTTTCCTTTCTTCCTCCTGCTTTTACATATCCTTTTCTGATTTTACTGTATGTTGTGTTTTATTCGTTTCTGAATTTACTGTATGTTATGTTTTTATTCTTGGTCATTGATGTAAAGCACTTTGGATACCTACTGGTTGCTGTAAAGTGCTATATAAAAACATGTTGATTGATTGATTACAGCTCCCAACTTCTATTAAGCATCTAATGATTGACAGCTATACCCTGAAACTTTAACTTGTAAAAATATTTTTTCTATGTTTGAATGCATTGTTTTCTCAATGAGTAATATCTGTTCAGGCCTAGGGGCAGCAAAAAGACTACAGATCATAGTGATCCCTACTCCATGCATCACTTTAAGGATGATGTTAAGGTTATTAGTTTGTTTTGATTTATTACTCCAAAGTGTAACAAAATATAGTCTTTTGTTTCACGTTTTCTCAGAACATTGTTCCAGAAACATAATAGAACATTCAGGTTGCCAATGTGTGATGTACAATATCATAAATCTATTTTAAGGGTTGCTTTAAGGGTTGCTTTCCTCCATGGTGTCCTTCCATGAGCAGCACCATTGTCGTCCTATATTTTTCTCAATGCTGAGATATAAATCGCGATCTCAGTGATTTTGAGATATTTAGACAGGTCCTCAACTGTAGCCCAAGGGTTCTCTTCCACCTTTTTCAACCTTTCTTTGCCATCTTGCTTCATCTGAACTACTCTGAAACCACATTTGAATGACGGATGGTTCACATCAGCTTGTAAAGAGATGAGTGTCAGTAATCCTTATTTTCCATGTGTTTTGTACAGAACAAGGCACAACTAAGCACTAACTACAATTTCAACTCATTGATGAGAACATCAGACTTTCATTAGCTTTTTTAAAGGTCATTTGTGAAGGGGTTCACAAAGTATTACCTATTTGGAGTTTTGGTTAATAGGTTACATAGAGTGTATTTGTCTGTTATAGTGACTTTGATGAAGATCAGACCATGTGTTATGGATTGATCATGCATAATTGTAGATAGTTCCAAAGGGTTCACTTTCTTGTTCATGGCACTGTCAGCATATTTACCCAAGTACTGTACTCTAGCACAGTTTTGAGGTGCTTAACTTGAGGTTTTTTTTTTATTTTCTGCTACTTTATACTGCCTCTCCACTACATTCCAGAGGGAAATACTTTGCAACTTAAGATTGAATAGAATATGATACATTTTTATAGATTAAACTACCTGTTAGTATATAAAGTAGTTACAATGACTTAACCTCAATTAGCTACAATATTCATATTTCTGACACATTTGTGCATCAGTATAGTGTAATACTAAAATAATATGCTCATAATATAACACACACTGGAGCCATACTTTTACTTTTGATACTTGTAAATGTACCAAAGTACATTTGGCTGACAACAATTGTGAGGAGCTGCAGTTAATTGTTTTTATTATCAATTAATTAATCTGCCAATTATGTTGTTTTAATTAAGTTCCCAGAGCCGACAGCAATATTTTCATATGTTGTGTTTTGTCTGACCAACAGTCCAAAACCCAAACAGATTCAGTTTATTATCATAGAAGGACATTGAGATTGAAATGTGGCCGATGGTGTGCAACTGGTGGTACAGCGGCATCAGCCGATCCCCGGTTCGACCGGCACATACCGTTTCACAACGGCAGGTGCCACTTGAAAGTGTTAGGCCACTGTCAGTAAAAAAACAGTGAAGTCATTTTAAATATAATTTCCAATGTACCCAATTCCAAATATTATAGCTATTCTTATTTCTTAGCTAACATGGCTATTGTTAGCCTAGCCACCGTAGCCAGTTGGACAAATCAATAACAGGAATTTAAAACCAACGACTTTAGAGCAAACTTAAACTATTTTACTTATTGTTGGCATGTTTAATTGCAAAACGTGATCACACATTACATCGTATATAACTCCACATGGCGGAACATTAACCAGGCATAGATACGTATGGCATATTATTTATTATTCACCATAAATAGGCTACTTTGAATGAGTAAACAGTTGCTATCATTGTGACATAAGCTCATACGGACATAAGCAGCTATGGTGACTAGGATAGCAATAGCCAAGGGTGGCTCTAATATCAACTTTTATATCAATTTCAAATTTTTCATCCAGTACCAACATTTCTGTAATTAATTTTGGGTTGATCAATTAATAAATTAATGGACTAATCGTTGCAGCTATAAAGACCTTCTTGTGTACTTTTACTTAAGTAAGATTTTGAATGCAGAACTACTTGTAATTGAGTATTTTCACATTGAAGTAATGCTACTTGAGCAAAGGACCTGAAAACTTCTTCCATTACAGCATTCTATATACTGTAATGCTGTCATTATTTAGTATGTGACGAGTATGTGCTCATACAAAACCGTCTTGGTGCCCTAAGACTGAATATTAACTACGGTGTCCATATGAAAATTAACCTGGATTGGAGTTCTGTCATTATCTCCAATCTTCCTTGGTATCAGTCTGTGATGCTGTGCAGTTGTGGAAGCAAGGCTTCCTTTGTCTTCTTTGTCTTTCTCTCTTTCTCTCTCTCTGTGTCTGTGTGTGTGTGTGTGTGTGTGTGTGTGTGTGTGTGTGTGTGTGTGTGTGTGTTTGTTGGGCTTGTCTGTGCACGCTGCCTGGCCACATTCCTTGTGGTCTGCTGGAGTTACTATAATTCTGCTCTGTCTTTTTGCTCTCTCCAGATAATACTCACCACTTCCACACAAGACATTCACACTTGCATTTGGCCTTTTAGACAGTTTGACTGTTTTTCATTTGGTTGTGGACATCGGATGACGAGTATCCAGAGCCCCTTGCAGTACCATGTGTGTACATGTTAAGCACGGGTGGCCGCAGTGAGAGCTGAGCCCTTCGTCCTGCCGGTGTGTCCTGCTTGCTGAGTTATGTAAAGGGGTACGGAGGCTGGAGGTCAGAGCAAGAATACTCCACTGAGATGTATTAGAAAGTACTCTGGCATCCCTGCCCAGCCTGCCAATGGGAAGTTATGCATAGTTGAATAAGAAGTTGGCCCAGATGCTTTGACTTCACAAATTCAGGAGCCAAGACTATGTCATGTCCTTGTTTTCTCTTGAGTAAACATGAGCGCCTGGCCCTGAATTTTAATGCCACATTTCTCTCATTTGTGGTCAAAACTATGTCTTCTTCTATGCTTTGCTTTCTCTCCTTCTTGGCATCCGAGAGACTCTTTGGTTGCATTGTACAGTGCATGAAGCTCTTTTTTTTTTTTTTACATGCCATTTCATTTCAGGCCCACAATTTAGAAGGTAAATTCACTCAGATTACAAAAAACAACCAAAACATATTTCCTCTCTTTCCTTCAGGGTTATCAAACAATGCAGACCATTTTTGTGTTTCTTATTCCATGTTTTGAGTCTTTGACATTTCAGCTACTACTTCAATACTAAAGTGACATTTAAAAACTCCACAGAAGCGTTTCTTTCCAGAAGCATTTTCCTGGTTATTTAGGATAATTCACAGACCTCACTGTGTGCAGTGTTCATGGGAAAGTAATCTGCTATTGTGATAATCAAGGTATTGTTTGAGTTACACGCTGGAATACTCAAATACCATGATTTGCTGCTTTTTGATGATAGTATCAAAAATCTTTGGGGTTTTGACTGGTTGGTTAGACAAATATAAGCAATGTGAACAACTAAATTCGGGCTCAAGGAAATTGTGGTCGGCAAGAAGTCCTCCAAACCATATGACAATATAGGATGTTTATTCTACCTATGACCAATAGGAGCGTTTCATAAATAAGCGCTCCTAGCAGGGGCAGGAAATACAACCCAAAGGAGTGTTTTCCATCCTCATATTCAAATGTAAAGGACATGGTTTTAAACACATCGTTAACGTTGTGAAACGGTCACAGTTTGGTTAGGTTTAGGCAACAAAACTACTTGGTTATGTTTATAATAAAACATAAATATGGGTCGAAATTGTTCATTGTATAAACGACTTATGAAGTCGTTTTGAAGAGGACAGTCTCTATTTTTCACCACTTTCTGACATTTTGTAGACAAAACAATAACTCAATCAAGGAAATAATTGTAGTTCCAATGTGGACTATCCAGAGAAACCAGGACATTATTTCGGAAAAAGCTCCTCAACAGTGTGCAACAGGAACTTTCTCCACAGCAATGTTGGATAAGGCAGCAGAAAGCTCAGACAGATATCTTAAAACCTGAGCACATTATGTTCTTTGATAAATTGAGTAAACCGATCCTTTAAAAACTAGTATGTTCTCGCTTGCTACATTTAGGGGATTGGAGACGTGCGTCTTGCACCCTGATGGAATGACTGTTCTCAGTTATTCTTTTTTCTACCAGTTTTTGGCAGCAACGTGACAGGATGAAGGATGCTGATTTTGTCTCCCTCTTTGACATCACCACTGAGTCACTGTTTTTTCGTCGGGATCATTGTGCTCAGTGCCAAAACAATCTCTGCTGTCGCTTGGCTCATTACATCAATTAAAAGCAAAACACACTGGCACACACACACACACTTAAGCACAACTTTGCGCGTCTACTCCTATGGGGGACACAGTGAGTCAATGCGATTACTCAACCAAAGCATCTGGTTGTTGTCTGAAGTCTGTACGACCCGGCCAACAACCCCCACGCGGCCACATCAGTGTCTATATGATCCACGTCATTAGTGGTTGCACACACAACACAGGACACATTATGGTGTCACTCTCTGACCCCAGCAAAGCTTTGTTGAGGTGGGCTTCCCTTGACAAATGACTGCCTCTGGCCCTATCTGTACCAGTAACAACCCCCCCAACCACTATCTTCTCTCCAACTCCTATCCCCCCCTTACCCCCACACACCTGTGCAGGCCCCTGAGCTTACCCATGTTCAAAGTCAAGATGAAAGCTAACGTTTACATCCAGCCACCTGCACATATAAGCAGCAGCCGCTGCAGCAGCACCACCACCACAACAACCCCTTCTCCTCCGCCTCTCTTCGCTGACACACACAGCAAGCATCCATCTTGCTCGGCCTCCCGGGTCTCTAATTAGGCTCCGGGTGGGTGACACCCTCTGGAATGTTTATTGTAACATTGCTCAGCTTTTATCCCCTTTTTAAAGAGAGAGAAAAAGAGAAGGAGAAATAATAGAAAACATGCAGAGAAAGAATGAGAGGTGGTTTATGTACACACCAAGATATTTATTAGGACCAAATTACTGTAAATAGGTTTGTTGAAGTTTATTACAACTTGGGTCTCGCTGTCATAATTTGTGTGTCTTTTCGATCAGGTACGCTACAACAAAAACTAATGGGAAAGAATCACAAGCAGTATGACAATCAGACAGGAAGTAAACAAGGCAACAGTTATTATCTAAACCACTTTATCTGGTGGTAAAACTGGAAGTGTGCACACCTATAATACTGTTGGTACGTGAATAGGTCAATGTTGAACCAGAAAGTCTGTCTGTAAACTGTGCTGGATGTTTCAGTAAGTGTACTATTTGTCTTTGTTTTGTGGGGGTTTCTTCAAAACATGTCTACTCGTGTTTCTTGTCCTGTCAGATTTATTTTTAGCAATGTCACCCTGCTCTAAGATATTAACAGTTAACTTGGTGAACATACACTCTTTAATTTTTAACAAATAAGAATGATGGCCAAACCTTTGAAAATAACAGAGGGGAAGAGGAAGAGTAGTAGAGCATCGACCTGTAGCCGTCTTTTAACTGCAGTGGACGCCAGCTATTCATGTTTCTTGCGCTTTGTCCACCAGCCTCAAAATGGCAAAAATACCGAAGGCCTCAAAAGTTCCAAAACCAAAAACCAAACCTAAAGCATCTCGGTCCTTGTAAACCAGAGCCTGGTCCTTGCATAAGTGATCATTCCATTTTTGGGAAATCCTATAAAAGTGACTGATTTATTGGGTGGTGCAGTAAACTGTATTTAAAACAGGGTGGCAGCAGTAGCAGTACTGCTGAAAAAATGTAGAAAAATAATGAAAAACCTGATTTATTGATTGTGATTTAATTAATTAGATTTCATTTTGAATTTAAGTCCCAATGGGGTATTCCTTTAACAAACCATACGTCTTTATCACATACGAAAAATACAAGAAATGTGACCTATCACACTTCTGGAAAACGTACTGTGTTCTTACTAAACATCCATTCTTCACTGACTTGAATTTTCCTGATAATATAATAGAACAAAATGAGTAAGTTTTCTTTTTCTGATTTACCCTTTACTGCCAACAAAGATAAAGACATCATGGCTAACATCATCACCATCATCATTCTTCCAAGTCAGAAATATCTTTGCATTAACTCATCACAACACAGGAAAGGGGCCAGAAGCCAGACGATTGCTGCCAGCAGTGCCTCACTTCCCGCCATGAAACAATGTCCCCCACCCTGTGTGTGGGTTTGTGGGAATCATCCTGAGACAGATCTCTGTTGTGGGCTGACAACAACAGCACATTTGACTCACACTCGAAAAGCTCTGCTAATGTTATAGTAGTCTCGCTTTGCCAGACCTTCCTCCACAGCGCTGCGGAGGAGGGTCTGGCTATTCCACACAGCATTCCAGGATGGGAGAAAGCGTGCTCTAGTTTATTATTTATTATTGTTTATCTTTAAACAAATCACAATCGTCTTGGGTGGTGCTTAGCACCGGGCAGAGCCACGGTGCCGCTGCAAAATAGCCTCTGGAAGGAACTTGTTTTGGTGGAACGTGTATGTTCAAAAGTTGTTTTAGTCATGCAACAGAAACCTCAGATTGGACAGATAGTCTAGCTAGCTGTTTGGATTTACCCTCCAGAGATCTGAGGAGCAGTTACCCATAGTCCTCATAAATCCACCAGAGTTTAAAATTCCAACACAAAGAAAGCAGAAGGTTACGGACATCCAGCGGAATTTCCGGCAGCAACGGAGCAATCCCGGAAGTGGAACGTCGTGGATATAGACTAATGTTATAGGAACATCAGCTCTATTTCATACATACTTGGAGGACGATATGGAGCACAGAGGACAAAAGCCAGGGTACCAAAGCTCCAATGAGGCCTCTAAACAACAACAAGTCTTCGCTATTGGGCTGAAATTTACAGATCTTAAATATCTACTTGGGAATAGTTTGCTTTGGAAAATTCTGGGAAACCTTGTTTTGTTGAAACAGAACAAATTAAATCATGTGAATGTTTTTTTTATATTTGGAAGTGGTTCGTTTTCTTTTGAGAGTTGTCTGAGTCTGGTCATCAAAGTATAGAAAGTGGCCACCACCACACTAAATACATTAAATAAACTCCAATCCAACTCCAGGGAGGTTTGGCCTTGTGGGGTATATTGAGGCCAGACTTGTTTTTACACTGTACCTCTTTATTTTCCACGTCAAACTCTACAACATTGCAAACATCCTCTGATGGGCGTCTTTTTCGTTTCATCCATTCAGGGAATGCAATGTGAGAACCACAATCCACCATATGCAAAGCGTAAACTGCTGATTAGAAACACACTTTGAGGATGCAAACTTTGGTACGGCTACATTGTTTACAAGAGCTGAACATAAAAAAGGAGATGAAAAGCGTCTTGACGTCATGTTTCATTTCAGCAGCTAAACATTTTGTGGCCAAGTGAAAACAGAAAAACAGTTGCCTAGTGTCACATATCTCCAGTTACACAATCCATGAACCGAGTTTCAGACCACAGAATGCGGGAACAAATGTATGTTTGCAGGTTTATTGTTTCATGCTGTAAACGAGGCGATCCCCTGCACAGTCGCTGCTAACACACCATGTTGTGCTGATGTTTGGCAGGTCTCCAACAACATCTCAGTCCCATTTATGAAATGAAGGGTAAACTGCGCAATCTTCTAACACTAAATCCAGAAAGCACGACACATCCTTGCCTTCAAATCATACTGAAACGGAAGGAAAAGCAAGTTTGAAGATTTCAGTTTGCATCCAGAGGATTATACTGTGCTGCACAGTCAGATACTACACAGGAGTAGCAACAAGAGATTACTGCAGACTAGGGATGCAACGATTATAGAGTTTGTTGGCACGATTATAGTCTGAAAAATAATCACGGTTTCACGATTATTATGCATTCATTCATTTCACTGCTAATGTACGAAATTACATGAACACTCTAGATTTTAATGTGTTATTTATTGCTGCCTTTTGAAACTGAAATAACACAGTAACAGTTTGGAATGTTTTGAAAATGATGAATATGATCAATCATCAACTTTTTTATTTAAATTCATCCGAAAAGAATAGAGACTAGAGGTGAATCAGTCACACCACAAACAAAGCACAAGTTGGCAAAAAACAGTGCTGTCATTTTGGCCCTCAAAAAGCTAGAAAAGTCTGATGTGCCGTGTTTGTGCACGAAAGCGAACGCTTATGTTGTCAAGGAGGTTTAATGAGAACTGCGCACACTGCTACACACAACGTGCAGTCAGTTAACAGTCGGTGCATCGGTGCTTTTACGATTTAACCGTGACGTTTTAAGGCGCGGTTAATAGTGAAATCGGTTAACTGCTGCATCCATACTGCAGACCGTATTTGAATTGCATAAATTTGTTAAATAGAATTTCTTACAACTGTAGTGAACTTCAGACATGTATCTGTTGTATGCTTCCAAAAACAAACTAGTAAGGTACAAATGTAAATCAACTAAAGTAGCTATAACTACAGAGTTATTTTAAAACTAAAACCTTTTTAAATACATCTCTTCAGATTCAGCTCACAGACCTGCACACATGAAGAGGCAGCGGCAGCCTTGGCAGTAGTACCTTTCAGTCAGCAGGGCATGAATGTTTCAGAGGCGGGTGGTTGGGGGTTTAATCTGAAATCTTACAGTCAAGTGTAAAATGCAATAGTGATTACACTAAAAGTTCAAGTTATTGCATTATTAATAGCCATACAATTAATTAATTATAATTTCTTGTTGTTTATAATTACAATTTCTGTTTCTTGGCTTTTTATTCTCAACGTTGAGAATTCATAAAAAGCCTGAGAAAATAAAGGACCTTCCACACCCCTGCAACATGAATTACACATTCCCAAGCAGGTATATGCACAGGCACACACTGAGAAGAACACACAGATACTTCAAGCAAGTGTGTCTAGACAGTAAACAATACCTGCCTCTAGGGCCTAGAATGTGGGCTAACTACTGTAAATACATATCTGAGTGCAGAAGTCTTGAAAGTGAGCAAATGTCTACATAAACAAATGTGAGTTGGTCATGTCATGCACTTATATTAAAATCAATATAAAACGAGCAGACACTCTACTTGCACCAGATTAAATGATTGTGAAAAAACACTGATTGTTGCAATAACTGAGTATTAAGATGTTCCTAATTAAGGCACCAATGTCAGTAAATATAAAAGATGAGACAGAGGCAAGTTCGGGCTACTGTCAACTGATATGGCTTCATTTGAAAGGTGTCTGTGTACTACTACTGACAGGGTTTCAGACTGTATGCACACCCACATACAGACACACACAAACAAATCCTTAGATGAAACTCCCATATACACAGAGCAGAGATTTAATTCCTTCTTTATCATATCTGTGCATCATTCCACAGCAAGTTCCACAGTGCATGATAAGGAGAAAAAAGGGGGAAAACACAAACCAAGCGTGAAGAAATATGTGCCTTTTGAAGTTGTCTTTCTTCTTGGAACTAGCTTTGGCGTAACGCGCCTAGTTAAGCAGATCATTAAGTGTAATGGTTGGGGAGGATTGCAGAGCTTTATCTCTGATGTCAAGAACAAAGTTGTTGATGATCTGGGGGGATTCTGGCGCTGGATTTGATGGGAATTCCCATGCCTGCTGGGACAGTTTACTCGTGCTAACAGACAGGTGCTATCATAAATCTAGAGTCAAGGAATTACTCACTCAGCTTTACATACTGGGACTTAAGGTATATGGGGATTGTTATCAAGTTATCCTTTGACAGATTATATCTAGGGTCTCGATTGAAGGTTCTCCTTTGGAATAGACGCCATATAAATGTCTGACAGTGATATGTGGCAATGAATGAATGACTTCAATGTATGGAAAAGAAACTTACATTGTTATTGTAAAATCTGTTGCTAAAACAATGCCAGAGATGCCAAATCCTAAAAGGTCTTTGCCAGCTCAGTACTGAGTAAATAAAAGACCACACAACAATACAACATGTGGCTTTAAATGAGATCTGATGGAAGCTGATGAAACCAAATCACAAGGGCTGCAGGTTGCGCTAAACTTTGGTAAAGAGATACGGAGAGCAGTGAAGCAGGGTAACAGGAATTTGTGTTGGTAAGGAATTAATTTCATCAAAGGGGAAACAAAGCAGGAGAGAGCACAACTTCATCTTAGCATGCCATGAAGCAGTGCCATGATGCACATCTTTATTCATGAGAACACTTGATCTGTGCATAAAAAGCTTTTGAAAATGGTTTGTATTTTTTTCAGTTGGAAAATCAGAGGGGGAATGTTGTTTGAGGATTATCATTACTAAAATGGTTTCTCAGGATGAGAATAAGCTTTGAAAATATTTCCCCTCTAGGCAAAAAAAAAAGGCGACCGCCAACAATTCTTTCTTTTTTTTCTCTCCTCACTTCTCTTTTGTCAGTACCCTCCCCTGCTTTGCATTTGAATCACTCCAAATCGCTTCCACACAGTTCTTGTGTTTATGAAAACACAAGTTTCCAAGAGCTTGCAATGAATTTATATTTGGTACGTAGTGCATCTCACTCCCCTGGCAATGTGCCCCTCCACAAGCTTTCCATGGAGCTTTGTCCCCCCTGGTTTCCACAGTGCCGACTGATTGATTCGCTCTATAATGGCTTCCTGTGTTGGGCATGGTCTAGGACCAACATCTGTAAGGGTGGATTGGGCATGCTGGGTTTGTTTTGCTCTGCTACGCTCATCTGTGGTGTAGTAAAGTGAGGTATCTGCCTTTTCTGTGGCCTGGGAGAATGACGTGCTCCATTATAAAAAGAACTGACTCCAATGAAAAATAAGCCTTGGGTACTACCGACCGCTGGTCACTGAGTGGATTACATTGCCTCAGTGGGTTAAGTTCAACCTCAGATGTTGATGACTGAGAAGGGGTACACTAGTAGCTGGTCTGTGAGTGATAAAGTTAAACTGAGTGTCAATGTCAAGAGCAGTTTGTGTTTAAAGGGCCACTTCTAGGTATGAGTCCTCACAGAAGCTGATGTTCAACTTTGGTTCGTAGAGTGGACTTCAGTGTGAGTTCTGAATGCCAATAGCCACAGCTCTGAACAGGTCGGTAGTACTGCTTAAAATTAGAAGAAAAAAGTATTGTAAATATTTAGAATATTTAGAATCATAGCACAGAAGCAAATCACAGGAAGATGGACAAGGACAACACAGCAATAATAAATTGGTAGAAAAAAGCCTATAAGGAGCAGGCTAGCTGCACAGAATAAATCTCCATGGTGATTTATGTGCCTCCGCTTTCGTGAAACCGAGTCAAGGCTAAATTCATCCAGGATAACGGGGAAATCCCGGCTTAATCCCTTATCTTGGTTTTGTGAAACAGGCCCCGGCTTATAATCTATGTTTATTACTCCAACCAGGTTGGTGGTGTTTTTGACATAGCTTATTTCAAAATTTGATAGCTGGTTGAGACCTAGTTCTAGGGTTTTCGTAACACCGTTCATGTTTAGCATAAGAAGTTCACTAGACCTGTTTCAACGTAACTGTGACTTTAGACAGGAGGGGTAATTGTGGGCTGGAGTTTGTGCGAGCTGCATTTGATGTGGCCACATATCTTGCAGATAGGGGTTGGGGTCTGCAGTCTCAGAGGGTTAGGGGATTTATTACATTTTTTATGTTTTTACCACACTTTGCTCAGAGCTTTGCTACAAATTTATCAGCAAATTCCGGTAGGATACTCGAGACATTTATGCGTGTAAATTTTGAAGATGGCTGAGCTCTCAATCCTTTCAGTTAACATCAGGGGGCTAAACGGGCCGATCAAACGAGCTAAATTCCTGGACTATTTAAGAAGGAAGAACATAGATGTGGCGCTTATACAAGAGTCACATTTACGTAAAAGAGATGTAAATCGTCTACAAAATAAATACTTCAAGGTTGCTGCCTCATCTAGTGACGACACCAAAACCAAGGGCTCCATTGTGTTGCTGTCGTGGAAATGCGCTCTTACCGTAGACAAAAGTAGTAAAGACCTAGTAGTAGTAAAGTGGTTTAGTTTGACACCTGGAAAAATCCAAGCGTACCAAAATGCGTCATTACAAATCAGGCAAGAACGTCCAGCCCTCTTATTGGTTGAATATGTCTGGGGGCGGGAGCAAGAAAGTAAATACAGGAAGAAGGTCCTGTGTTCTGGGTGGAACAGCTCATTTCATTAAAATTATGAGACATTGTTTCACAAGCGAGGTTATGAATTTCTTAAGTACAATGATCCCCTTACCCCCCTAATACATTTCTGGAAAAAACTTGATACCTTAATTTGGCAGTATATTTGGAATAATAAACAACCTAGGCTAAAATAGTCTACCCTGCAACGTACCACAAACACGGGAGGCTTGGCCCTCCCCAACCTTAAAATGTATCACAGAGCCTTTCAGTTACAGGCCCTCAGAGTGTGGATAGACCCCTTATCTACAGTTCCATGGGAAATAGAGCAAAACCTCACTGGAAGTCTAAGACTGCAAGACCTTGCCTTTGCAGGTGTGTCCCCAAAAAAGTGTATGCTAGCCTTTGGTCCTATTATCACCAACACATTGACCAACAACAGGTGGAGGAGCAACTACGCTGCACCAATAAGTGGCATTTGAATAACCCAGTATGGCACAATGCACACTTAATGTCTGGTAACAAACCATTTACTTGATAGCAGTGGAGTGACAGAGGTATTTATACTTTAGACCAGCTATTCAATGAGAAAGGTATGTTGAGTTTTGAAGACGTGAGAGCTAGTTTTGAGGTCCCCAGGACATCCTTCTACTTTTATCTGCGGTTAAGATCAGCCCTAAAATGTTATGGAGTGCCATGGGGAAACAGTCTTGAGGTGCACCCAGTCATTAAATGGTTTGTTGATTTTCCTGTGAGAGAATCAGTGTCCAAGATTTATGCTAAACTGATGCAAGTATCCATAGGAGAACTCCCAATAGTAAAGAAATGGGAACGAGAGCTGAGCCGAGACGGGAACGCAATTAATTGGGAGACAGTTTGGGACATTTTCCACTGTTCCAAAAACCCAAATCACCAGTATATCCACTTCAACATATGTCATAGGACATATTAGACTCCTCAGAAGAGATACGTCTCTAAAGTCATTCCCACTCCCTATTGTACTTCAGCGTCACAAGAACTAGAGGAGAGTGATTAGGCAAGGTGTGATTTCTGTTTGTTTGTTTTATTTTCCTCAAGACCGCAGAGGGTGGGGGGTGGGAGAGGGTCTTTGTTCTTGTTCAACTTGTGTTTCTTTGTTCTGTGTGCCATCTGACATTACCTGTCACACATTGTGGAATTTGTTTGTAATTTTTTTTTTATAAATGTGTATGCTATATATTGATATGGGCAAGATCATTTTGTTGTTGGTTGGATTGGACTTATATATGTCACATGCCAATGACTTGCTGTTAAAGATGTTTTCATTTTTAAGTATAACAAACAAGAAATAAAGCTTGTGTTTTTATCCACTTTAGGTTTAGCAGACTTTACTCAAATCTTCTCCCCAACACAACAGTTCATAAGTGTTCACGTTGCCAGTAACAAACTTTAACACAAAACTCCGTGTTTGGGCAAACACCTTAATCCTGAAATCCATCTTTATTTTAAACCTACGCCTTAAAATAGGAGTTAACATCAGAGGGTGCTGCTCAGCCATGAGGTATTAGGAGGTAAGGGACAAAGCACACCTGCAAAGCTGGAGTTGACATGAAACAAAAAAAATAACACACCCAAAACAAAAGCTTCATCCAAAAGCCGCTTCAGAAGCCTTTCTTCATTATCCAGGGATGTGGAGCAGATCTGAGAAATGGGAAAAGTCCCACGTGAAAGCAACAGGCTTCCACAGACAACATTAGCATTTACTTGTGTTTTGAATTTGATTGAACTAATTATGCCGGATTGTTGGGATGATAAGCGAGCGTAAAGATTCAGGGTTAGTACAGGCCCCAACAGAGAAAAAAAAACATCTACTTTCATCCGTAGGCAATTAATCAGCATCTGACTCTGCAAACAGACACAGCAGCTTGCTCCATTGCCTCTCTTATAAGCACCGACTGACACATGAAAGCAGGAAAATGTTTGCACCCAGTTAGGAGATTATACACTGAGTCAAATCTGAGCTGATACTGTAGAAAGACCTCAGACAACGACACACAGGGAGGCTTACTTGTCCTTTGTGAGGGTATCAGGACCTGTTTCATTACCAGGGTCCCAGGAGTCCCTGAGGCATGACGGAGAAGCAACAAAAGTCAGTGTTTTGCAGGAGCTGGTAACGGCTGGAGCATTGCACAACCGCTATTTAGGAAACAATGTTCACATGCGGCACAAACTTCAAAGCCTTTCAAGTCCAGCAGGCCAGGTTATTTCAATTAGTCCCTTCTCCTTCCCCAGCTAGACCCCCACCTATCACTCCCAGGCATCAGCCACACAGGACCATGTCACTCTCTTTTCCTTTTACACCCCCCCCGCACGCACGCACACACACACACACACACACACACACACACACACACACACACACACACACACACACACACACACACACCCCAAGGGCTTTGTTTTGGAAAAGGAGAATTGAGTCAGGTTCAAAGTAGAGGAGAAGACCGCGGGGTAACATGACATGGTGGTCGGTCCGGCAGGGCATGCAGCTGTGCCAGACGATGCCTGCTGGCTTGAAGTGGGGAAGATCCTTTATTTCTTATTTCTAAACATACACACAGATTCTTTCTCACACCCTCTCTCACTCACACACACACACGCACACATAGCCCCCACAGGATAAACAGCCAGTTTGTTTAAAATAAAACTACGCAGGATCTTAACTCAATAACACTTATTCATTTCATTTATTTTTAATGAAAACATTTAAAGATACATTCAATCAATTAGTGTCTTCAAATACAGATACAGTCCAAGAAAGCAAGTGTTGACAAAAGTAGGGCTGACCCGAATGCTTCGAAGCTTTGATCGTTGCCATGGTAATCAACGTCCAAATCAGTTTTCGAATGCTTAGTTTTTTATTTTTATTATAATATATGCATTATCCCAAAATCCAGAATAGCCCATGAAATAAAGGAATAGTAATAGCACATTATTCATTTATGCATCAACATTAAATATAATTTGTTATTCTCAGAGTGCTGTGTGTGTGTGTGTGTGTGTGTGTGTGTGTGTGTGTGTAGGCCTAGGTGCGGTGCTGTCCCGGGTACTGAACTCGATAGATGGAAAAACATGTCACGGCCTGCCTCACTTCACTGCTGGTGCCTGGCCTGAGCTATTATCGAACGTTACTAGCAGCGAAACTTAACGTTTGACCATGGGAGTGCTAGCAACTCGGCTGCAACTATCAGATGTCGAAAAAGTCAAGCGTCTGGAAAAATTTGAAAATTTGCGAAGATGACAACCATAATGTCGAGTGCTAAATATACTAAAGAAAACTGGCATATTACAAATCTACGACTTTGGCAATTTACCTGAAAATGATAAGTAACATATCACATATTGATATAGCATGATTGCCAGGCCTTTTCAATTATGTGTTTATATTTTTTATATGCATCATTTATTTGATGTCGCAGCTTCAAATGTATTCCAATACTTCCCACTGAAGGTTCGAAGCCCAAAAAGTGATATTCAGGACAGCCCTGGCAAAAAGTGTGACCTTTATGTAACATTTGTAAATTTTTCTTTCTCACTCAGCAAAACCCTTCCTTTGACATTCTATGAGCCCACACAAAGGCTGCATATGAGTTCAAAGTCTTTCAACCAAGAAATGATCAGGTTCGCTTCACATTTGACATTAACATGAACACATCTGGTCCTATTTTAAACTGCACAGGAGAAGGGAGTGTTGATTGTAATGATGATATCTCTGTGTAGTATTTATACAGTTCTTTCGCTAGCGAAGATCGGACGTTCAGTCATGCACAAACAGGAATATAAAAACAATCACCAGCATTTTTTCCTTTACCTCAATACCCTCAATCCTCACCTCATGTGCCATTTACCACGACCTGGAGGTTTTCCAAACTAAACAAAAGGGAAACCATGAGGCAAAGCAACAGGCTAATTAGAGTCTGAGGTTTTTTTCTGATAAGGTCAATAGGCCAAGAGAAGACCACTGTCCTAAAGAACAACACAACTGCATATGATTTCCAAATACTCAGTTCTAAACACATCCGTTGCTTTAGGCCACACAGTTGAAGGTTTCAACGTGGAGTGGTATGACCCATAATCTGAAAACTTTGATGGTTTAGCAAGTTTGTTCTGGAGTCACCATCTGGTCCTCTTTTTTCTCTCTGAAAACACAAATGAAACAAGACTCACTGAAACAACCTTAGAATTTAAGAATTAAAATGAAAAAGAAACTAATAAGAAGTACTTTTTTTTTTTTTTATTATTTTTTTTTTTTACACCATCATGTCTATTTACGCATGTCCTTATTTTAAAGCTGATTATCCTCACCTTTCCAAAGTTATTTTAGGGGAAATAGCCATCCAGACTGCATGCCCTGCTGCTCCAGAGTTGATTAAGTGACGTAATGGGGAACTCTTATTTAATCAAAACTGACCACAGGAAAATTGTCTGTTGACCTTGCATCAGGGCAGGGATAATATTCAACTTGGTTCTTAATAACAAATCTTTATTGCTCTTATTAATAGTGTTTTATTAACGCCACATATAAAACTTAGGCGTTCATTAGGGACACTTGCAAAACAGGCATAAATGTTGGAGAGCAAATGTACTGAGCCCTCCCATGGTATTTGAATAAGTAACACATTAGTGGGCTTTTGACATCATATCCATGACTTTACAGCGAAGAATTACAAGCTCAGGAGGATCATCCTTTGAACTTGATCAAGCAGCGATCATGAGGAGACATGTGTTGCTATAAGCATCTGCTCAATGGCGGTTTTAAAAAACACAAACCACATTGCAGAAATATCTCTTTTCTGATATTGAGCATGTACCTTAAAAGATATATTCACTTTTTTTTTTTTCCAAGTCTGTCTTTAAACAATACTCACTTACCCATAGAGTACCGTATTGTTCCTACTCTCTAAAATGACCATGAAAAGATCCCTTCCTAATGCATATGTAATGGAAGTCACAGTACTGTCTCTCTGCAAAAATTGCACACTCAAGTTCAGTTGAAGCTAATGTGGCACTTCAGCGGTCTCAGTTATCAAGTCAAATCAAGTGATTATCTTCCCAGGTTACAGCCTTTATAGTATAAAATCCCTCCAGCGCAGCTAAGCAGGAAAAACTGTCAGGGGAAACACAAAGGAGGAATTTTGATTTTCAGGCTGCTGAGGCCTCATATTAACTTTAGCAGTTATTTTTCACGAAACAAGGACTGACTTTGTCCTCCATCTCTTTGATTGGAGGCACGTTAGGAAGGGAACGGCCAGTACAAACAGGAGGAATGATTTTATAGCCAGCAGAAACTATTTCTGTTACTAATATTAAAAACAATACCAAGCATGCCACTGATGAAGGTCACATGGGTTGCCTGAAGCATCCCAGCCAGTAGCTAAAGCCATCTGGAACAACAGCATTTCCTTTCCAAATGTGGCTTTTGATTATAATAAATCACTTTTGAAGTGAACACTAGGGCTGTACCGAAAATGTACAGCATCGGCAGAGAGAGAGACAGTGGGGGAAAACCGTGTGTAGAGCCTGCATGCAGTATTTTCACATCTTACTCTGTGAATGAATGGTTTATTTTGACCAAACAAGAGATAGTGATTGTTGAAACAGTGGAAAGACTAACCCAGACTGTTTTGTTGATTTATATTTTGTCTGTGCTTCCTTCATAAAAGACCTCAATAGAAGTTTTGTATGTAAATAGATGACATTTGGTACAGCCCTCATGGACGCCTAAAACATGGAGCTTTAATGCTTTAAAAAAAGATCAGAATTTCATTATATTCAGAGATCATCAATGAGTCAAGAAATAAGAGGCTTCCCAATCTCAGCACTAATCCTTACTGACCCTGTGGTATTTTTTTTAAAATGTTTTTGAGAAGTCCCATCATATTTCTTTTCAGATACACAAATCAGATACTGTTCTAGACATAGATGGCATTTGGTGTTGAGACAGTTTACCTCACATTGACAAATGTGCTTCCTCCCTCCCACCTTCGATCCATTTTGAACCCTTTGTCGGGTTCTGACAAAGCTCCCGTCTACCTTTTTGATATGTCAGATAGCAGAAGTGGAGTACACACACACACACACACACACACACACACATCTTATGGTGTAATGACTCTGACTCCTGTAGTGAGCTGCCAGCAGACCTGTTGAAACCTGCGGAGTAACCCTAGATGTGGAAAGTACCCCTGCAAGTCTGAGTCTGAGACACAGGTTACTGAGGCACAGGAGGCCTTCACTATCTAGCTGCCGCACACATACTGTACACATGCACACACAGAGTTGTGTAGTATCACCGCTTCTTTCCTCCAGACACGCAACCCAGACATGATGTGAAATACAGTAAGACCCCCGCTATTTCCATCCTGCTATGCTTCTGATGTTGGGAGGAATCAACTGTGTCTGCACTTGTTGGTATGTGTTTGTGTGTGTGTTCATGCATGTCAGTGTGACCAGACACTCACACTCAAGGAATGTATAAGATTTCTCTTTACGCATTTAGGCTACTGTATGCACAGTATGTTTCCTGGCTGTGTGTCCCGGGTCTCCTATACTAGCATGTGTACCAGCATGTTGTGTGTGAGATCACCTCCCTCACATCTGCAGACCTCTTGACACTCGTCCTCTCTTTTTACACCTGGCCTCTCATGATCAAGGCTTAAAGAGAGGGCAGGTGTGCTCGCTCCTTACCCTCACAACTTGAAAACACAGCAGTTTCATCGCCCGCCTGCCCCAAGTGCTGCTGGGAGCAGGAGTTGGCTCTTGACTCCAGACATCCATCTTTTTCCTTGCCCTGCCGGAGTTATGGTGGGGGAAAGCCCAAATGAAGTCTATGAGCCCATAAAACAGGCCTTTAATTTGCTTGTATACGCCCAGGAGTACTGTTAGCCTCCAGTTTTTCTGGACTGCAGTCATAAGTATGATCCCACAGGGTATATGGGTTTATTTGGTTTGATCAGATCAGAAAGAAAATTTATGAGCTGGGACATGTTGGATATCAAACGGGCAGGTGGGATTCATTGCTTTTGTGTTTTGTGTCTTTGTTGGCGCTGCAAAGGGTTTTGACTGTAGGGAGGAAATGGGAGGGGAAGAAGACCTCTAGCTATGTATCGGTTTTCACAAGATAGCAAGTACCTCCTATTGCCATCACATAATATCTCTTTTCACAAGGCAGAATGGAAGATGACTGGAGGCCTACTGGACAAAAACAAGACATTATTTGTGTCATAATTCAGTATTTGTCTGACCAGTGGAGACCTTTCCATCGGTGGTTTGTACTGAGAGAGGACAAGAGGCAGATAGCCAGACATTTTTAGTTTGATACAAATCGGTTTTAGTCTCAGTTCTAAACCTTCTGCCACTTCCACGCTGTATTTACAGTGTACAGCATTACACACACACACACACGGAAATATGACAAATGAAGATATATTGTAATAAGATGGTAATCGGAAAGGCAAGATCTCACAAGAAACAAAGCATACATTAAGTGCATCCAATGCTATTGTTTCTAATTTTAATCTCATTGATATAAGCCTCACTGCTTACTTTGCTACAATATTAATGCATATATTTCCTACCACTTTATATTAAAAGCATTCAACTGGCAAAACACGGGTTGGCTTTTATCGTAAAGCAGTCACAGGAATCCAATGTTTGTGCCGCGAACAGCTTTCATTCATCAAAACTGCGTTTACAAAACAACAGCTGTAATTGTCAGAAAGAAGGACCAGCCACAACGGGTTGGTAGCTGAGGAGCTGCAGACGGCAGGCTGCACACCTCCAGCTTCTCAGCAAGGTAACCACCTCTTTTTACTGTGCCTTACTGTTGTGTGGAAAACTACTATGGTCTTCTTTATTAAAACGACAGCTGCACTGTAAACAGATACACCACTTCCTCCTCTGTTGTATTTCTGACGAAGAAGCTGCTCAAGGAGAGTTTCTCTCAATCTGTTGGATAATATTTTGGCTTGTTGGCTCTCTACGTCAAACTTCTTAGCTTACCAGGAACTTGGAAATAAATTCAATAGCCTAAAAGAAGCCAGTAGAGGAAGTAAAACAATATTTATATTGCAGGTTGTAAAACAATATTTACAGAGTTGGCAGGGTGATATAACTACCTATGAATGCAGCCTTATCTTTAAAATTAAGAGAAATAATTGATCTTTAGCAGTAATCAAGTGTAAAAGACAACTGCTATAGAGGACCTTATAAGTCCTAACACTGATTTCATATTTGCTTCTTTTATATTTCTTATTTCCTATATTAGATTTTGTAGTAGTGAAATAGAGGAATGGATTTTTCTGTCAAGTGAATCATTTGTGAACCCACCTGTCCTGTTTCTTGTTGTGCAGGTGGATCATTACTCCCATCGTGACCAGTGCGGAGAGGGAACCAACAGCCCCAAGGGCACACCCCACGTAATCATCTGTGAATATCATACCAGCACAGAATTAGTCACTGCTATCCGCCATCGATCCATCTACACAATCTATCCATCCTCCACAGCTTTTAATATCTGGATCAATATAAAGTTTAAAAAAAAGGCAACCAGGAAAGCATTGATGTTAGAAGTAAGAGCATGAGGGGGAAAAGTATTGATATTTTTTCATTCCAATTGAGCTGAATCTATCTGAAGTTATCATGGAAGGGGCAAGACAGTTTCCTGTCACTACATAAGTGACCAATAATTAACCACACAGTGTGATACAGCACTCTCTCTTTTCAAGCCCCAACAAAGCTCTGATTGGTTGACTGTTTTCTCCAACTGGCCAAAACAGTCGTCAATGAGATTTTCTGGCTGCATTAGCCCATTTGGGGCAATGTTACAAATTATTGAGCAGGACTGCTTTATGACCTAATCTTATTTCTATACGAGTTTTGCATCAATGATTTTCCAGACAATTTGCTTTAGCATGATGTATATCAATATCACAATATAAAATAAGATGTACTGTGACAGTGTATGTTACCCACATCCCCCACTTCTATATTCAATAATCATAAAAATGATCAGTGCAACTGTGATTGGCCTGTGAGCCTATTTCACATTTACATTAATATTTTTTTTGTTTTAATTACCAAGGGGATCAAACAAAACAAAAATGAAACATTGGCCTTAAATGAGCACATAATGAGCATAATGCTGGATGATATAGCCTCCATTTGCTGGATTTTCCCAGCAGTTGCATTAACATTGTTTCCCACAGTATGGGTAATACTGTGATCAAATTAGAACATCTGAAACTTTCCTTGGGGTCTTAGCAAGTTCAGTGAGCCGCATTCCAATCTATTTGACTATTCATACAGTGAGACAGGAGTTATTTTTTAAGGCAGGCAAGTATACAGACGTTCTGAGGAAGACAATCAAAGTACCGTCGTCCTCTAACGCATGAATGCATGGACATATGCCAAGTGGTGTAGATGTTTGTCAGGTAGGCACTGCAGGTGCTCGTCCTTAAAATTTTCATCAGCCTTGGAACATCAAACACAAATGGATGCAGAGGCACAGTGAAATACACACCCACATGTACAAATATTCCCTGAAGTTTCTAAACCAATCAGTTTCGCTACACATGGCCAGGCCTTGGATGCAACAGCATTGGCATCAAACTGCTGGATGCTGAAGCCTTTGGCATCAGTGGGACAAGCAGCACAGAGTATAACTGTACCGGGAGCATGTGGAGGACTGGCAGTCAATCAGTGTTAACATTCACTTTTTTCTGCTGGCAAACCCCCAAAGCTATCTCATTTACACCCCCGCCCACATTGATCAAATAGTAAAGCTCCAGGGAGCAATAGCACTCAGTTTGGGCCATTACACTTCCAGTGCGAGGGGATTAACACATGACAGACATCGTGGGGTTGGACTGAACAAGAAACAGAAAAAAGATGGCAGTGTGTATTTTTTATCTCTATCATCTGTACTTGCTTGATGCAAATAGATAAAAGTGATTATATTTATATAGTTCCCAACTAGGAAAATTCACACTGCATTAACATTGTAAGATAGGGCATCCCTTGGTGGAAGTCTGCACTCTGCGAGTGCCCTTCCAGTTGTTTTTTTACATGTAATTCCTACAATTTGCTACAAATTCAAACTCAAATGTACATTTCTAAAGTCATTCAATCCCCTTTCCAGTGTTTATCTTCCAAAGAAATTGCAAACAGACGATACCAATCAGAAATCCAAGACAGATTTTCAGAACCCTAGCACGCCCGTAGACCCCCGAGTTACATTCTTATCTCAAAAAGCATTTCTTAAGATAGAGATGAGTTCTTTTGACGGAGCTTATAATAATTCTGTGACTTTTTTCTCTCTGGTAACATGGGTGTCTTTGTACCAAGCTACTGTTGTCATCTGATATATGTATCTCACCCTGGCTGACTTAATTTGATGGGTGGAAGTATTCTTGGAATTTGAACCATGTGTCAGACGGCAACCTTCAGACATCAAATGTTCCATGTACGAACTTAACAAGCACCCAGTTGGATAAACACACTCAAAAAAACAAAAAGCCAAGTAGTAGCCAACTAAAACATTTTGTGTCTGTAAACCTGCTTGTTGACTCCATCCATGGTTAGAGATTCATACCCAGACACTCTTGGAGGAGTTTATGTATAAAGTCTACACACAACAGCAGCAGCTTTGGAAGATAAAAGTGTCCACAGGAATTAGACTCAGCTTCAACAGCTAACCTTTCTTGTGGTCTGAGACTCTTGAGGCCAGGTGTGTGTGTGTGTGTGTGTGTGTTTAACTATATTTGTGGGGTCCAAAAACTTTGTGTCCCAACAGCTTTGTGGGGCCAAAATGCTGGACCCCACAAGTTTAAAGGGCTGTTTGAGGGTTAAGACTTGGTTTTAGGATTAGGGTTAGAATTAGGTTATGGTTAGGGTAAGGGTTAAGGTTAGGCATTTAGTTGTGATGGTTAAGGTTAGGGTAAGGGGCTAAGGAATGCATTATGTCATTGACGGGTCCCCACAAATATCTGAATATATAAATATCTGTGTCTGAATATTAATGTGCATATGTTTTCATACAAAAATGTAAAGAAAGATTTCCATTCATGTGCCTTATAATCTCGGCACTGACAATCCTGCCATGCTTTTAGATTGTAAAAGTGGTTAGACATAGTTTTCAGGTTTGCGATGCACTTGTCTTTATTTTCACAATTCTCTGTCCTATTTGAAGATATCAAACAGCACCACCGCCTTACATGAAGCAAGCAAGCACATCCACGTCATCAGTGTGAAAGACAACTTGTAATTAAAAAAAGAATAGGAATTAGGGCATGACAGAGAGGTAAGAAAGCCTGTTTAGCAGACCTTCCCAGTCTGAGACATTTGTACATTGTCAGAAATGGCCACATAAAGACAGTGAAGTGTGAGCAACGTGACTGGTTTTACAGTCTCAAGCTGTTGGTTGACATTTTAACAACGCCTTCTTCTACATAAGCTGCATTTCGATGTGTCTTTACTCCTCCATCTCAGGGGAATCTGAAAAGAGAACCACAGGCAGAAAACTGAGTTAGGCTTTGCTTGCAAGCCACGTCACTTTTTCCTGGGGAAATCGCTCTATCCCTCTCTGGCAGCTGTCACCTTTTCTTTAATCACTTTCTTCTCCTCTGCGCAGTGAACTCTATTAATATTATAATGCCATCAAGGTGTGGTGATCCTGTCATTGTAATGCATCTGATACTCAGCCAGGGCTATTGTTTTTAAGTAGACTGTGAAAAGGTGTAGCCAAGCTAATAAACTCTATACCTTTATACTTCTCAAGTCTCCCATGGCCCTGTTTGTGCTTGAAACAAAAACACTCCAAGGACTTTCTACCCAAACCCCACCCTCACCTCTACAACACTCCCGTCTTTCCAACTGAAAATATTAACATTGATCATCACAATACACCACACACACTGTCTGAAGTCTAAAGCGGTTAAAAAAACTAATTGACAAGCACAGCAGAAGGTTATAATCCATCTCCAAAAGGTGGGGCTTTAGTGATATTCATACAAAGATTTACTTCTAATAGAAGGGACTTAGTGTCCCCTCAGTTGACAGGCGCCATTTCAACATTGGCTCATTAAAGTGACTCAGAGAAGAAGCCAAACTGGATGCAGCGACGTTTGTTGTTGAGCGGCACACCGCTTTCATCTTGACTATGACTCTAATTCTCTGGCTGTTCAGCTTACACATCATGCTGCAGTGATTCATATAAGGTGGGGAGGAGAGATCCGTCAGGGTGTCTCCTGCTCGGTCTGTTTTTAGTGTTGTTTACATGGCCATAGGTCCCATTTGAATGGTGGAGGTAACAGCTCATGCAACACCTGTCATTGAGCCCCTTAGGTCATGTTGACAGTTTTTAGCTGTGATTTGTGTAATGAGTGTCAGAGCAAATGAAATCTTTGTCACATAGCTAAAAAGGCCCAGCTTTTTGGGCTGAAGCTCCACCTCACACAGTATGATTGTGTTTATCTGTACGTATATGTGTGTGTCACATGAGACTATATTTATCTCCCACACTCACAAGGATAGGTACTTTTTAAATGTTCTGTCTAATTAGCTGCTGCAATAAGGCAATAGAAATGAGAGCCACAGATAAGGCTTTTGTCCAAGATTAGAAGTGTCAGAATGCATGTGAGCGGTAAGTAAAATTAAAGAAAAAACTAAACAAAAAGAATCCCCTGGCTTAATAAGAAACATATCTAAATAGCTATGCACTGGATAACCAAGTTATGAAGCTAATATGTTTGCCTAATAAAGGAGTCATGATTGATTGTGTCCAGCTGTGACCCAGCCGGTTGTTACACGAGCCTCAAAATCTGCCATATGAAGTCTATTCATCCCGATTACGATCAGGAGGAAGGCTCTGTTTGCAGCTTTAACAAGGAGAGGATGGAGGACTGGGGGTGAAGCCATGAAGGGATGCAAGTAGAGGTGGATCACAATTCAAGTGGCTTTGTTTCTCCGCTTCCTCTCACTTCACTTAGCCAACAGGTCGATGAAGCCAAAACCCTTAAAATTCTTGAAACCTGAGTATGCTTATTTTTTATTCTTCCCCAACTAAGTGATTAAATATCTAATTTTATCCAATCTTGCTGTGCCGTTACCCCTTATTTTTCAAGGTTTTCTAAAACCAGCCTGCTTCACACCACCCAATAGCACAAAAAGAGGCATTAATCTGCTCTGTCACACTACGAATATAGTGGGAAATACTGCCACCTGATGGCGACAGCCGACAGCTACAACAACACTCTCGGAGACTTCTCGGTTGGGGTGATGAATGAAACCATTAGAGGGACCCAGGTGCTTCCAATTTACAAACAGAAAGCCAAGCCAATCCAGGTTCAGAAGTTTACAGCTTTGTAGCTAATGGTCTGCATGAGCAACCGAGAGCCGACTCAATTGAATCTTTGCTTTCAAAGAGACTGGATGAGAAGAAGAGGATTCCCAAAGTCCCTCTCAGTTTTCATTAGAGGATGCTGCCAATCACACTGAATATGAAACATGTGAGGAGTTAGTCAGTAATCAGTACGTAGGTAACTTTATTTATGTAGTGCCTTTCTAGAGCAGTCATGGAAAAGTGTTTCACAAGTGAATAAAATAAAAAGAATAACATACTTCACACACTGATTAGAATGATACAGACAAAAACAAACAGCCAGTGAAAAAATAAAGGTTTTGCACATTTTAACCAAATTTAAATTATATTAAAATTGTAATGGAAGTATGTCACACTTAAGACTCCTACCCTCTGTGCAGCCATTAGTTTTATATGCAGTACAGTTAGTGTGAAACTCAACTTACAGACAGTTAACATGCCTGAGATAATTATTAGTAAATGTCATCATGTGGTCACGTCATTGTCAGAAAGGACTGTTTTGAAGTCTCTCCCTGATTTTTTTATGATTATGTAAATGCAGTGCTGTGTTAATACAAAAAAAAATCTAATTCACATTAACCTTTTCACAACATCCATGTGTGCTAAATAAGCAGTTGTCTTATGGGTTGATTTCCAAATACATAGCTCATGAATGCAATGCTAGTATCCTGCAGCTGACTCTGAAGAAAACTCTGATGTCAAATTATCAGTTGACATACCACCTAATATTTATAGTAGACTTTTTTTTAGATATGAGTTAGGGTTATATTGGTGCTTTTCTAACACACATCAGAGTAGCGTTGCCTGAACTCAACATAACCAGCTGTTGTTTTGTTTCATGTAAGAACTAACCTGTTATACAGTAGGGTTGCTTTCCTGTCCAGGTCCCATCAACCAGACAAGTGCGCTCAGTTGAACCGTGCAGTATGAAGCCTTTATTGCAGGTGAAGCTCACAGTGTTCGCCTCTAGGTAATGTGTCCCATTCTTCATCCCATTCCTGGGTGTGAGAAGCCAGCCACAGGACACCACTAAAAGAACAATAACACTTTCAAAAATCAATATTAACACGTTATGCTGTCTTAACTAATAACAACGGAATGTTTTTGATAGATATGCAGATGTGTGAACATAGATCATTTCAAAACTAACTCCTTCTCTTCATTAACCTTTTTATGGCATGATATTTCTTGTGTGTGTCTAGCCAGACACACACAAGCGCTTACGACTCTGTATGTCGCATTTTTCAGGCATTTCCATCTTTTTTAAAGGTCCTATGACATGCTGCTTTTTGGATGCTTTTATATAGGCCTTAGTGGTCCCCTAAAACTGTATCTGAAGTTTCTTTTATATATGCCTTAGTGGTCCCCTAATACTGTATCTGAAGTTTCTTTTTCCCGAAATTCAGCCTTGGTGCAGAATTACAGCCACTAGAGCCAGTCCCACAATGAGCTTTCCTTAGGATGTGCCATTTCTGTGTCTGTAGCTTTAAATGCTATTGAGGAGGAGAAGGGGGGGGGCAAGGTGGAGGGTGGGGGTGTGGCCTTGACCAACTGCCACTTTTCTCGTTTGAAAGCCATGATGTCTCTCTCTCATGGGTGGGCCAAATTCTCTGGGTGGGCAAAGCAGAGAAAGGGGAGATAACCTTTCCCCTTATGACCTCATAAGGAGCAGATTTCAGATCGGCCCATCTGAGCTTTCATTTTCTCAAAGGCAGAGCAGGATACCCAGGACTTGGTTTACATCTATCACCATTTCTAGCCACTGGGGGACCATAGGCAGGCTAGGGGAACTCACATTACTGTTAAAAAAAACCTCATAAAGTGAAATGTTCATGCCATGGGACCTTTAAAGCAAAACTATGTAACTTTCCCCTCTTCGGTCCCCCTACAGGTTGTCTCATTGGAGCCACAGCTGCAGCTAAAAGTTACATAGTGTTGCTTTAATATAAAACAAGCAAGAACAAACATGTGTAATACAGTTGCACTTTAGCATTAACACAGATCTTGTTTCACATGGCACAATACCTGGCTCCAGAGCTTTTATTAGGGCCAGATGATTTTGGTAGGCCCTGAGTGTGGCATTTCCCATTGTGAGGCTCCGAGTGGTCAGGGTATCATATTTACAGAACTTAGCTCCTTCTCCAACACATATTGTCAACGTGTCTGCCACCAGAGGGTCATCAGGTCTCTCGGGTTGAGAAAAGGCAGGAACAAAAGTATGATCATGGCTTGGTGGGAAACAGTAGGTATCCAAAAGGTACGTGGAGTCATATGTGAAAAGGGAAGACTTCTTTGAAATGTTCCCTGTGGATAAAAATAAAACACCAGTTAAGACATGAAACCATATTGGATTGTTGGTTATAAAAACAAAGTTTCAGACTGATGCTAAACCAACTGAAATGAATGTCAGTAGTGGAAGTTGGGATGTCAGAAGTATCCATAATCACATGACAAACACCCTTAATTGCATTACAGCTTTTACGCAAAGCACATATAGGAAAACATTAAAAAACATTTCTAAGAATGGCTAAATAAAGAGACTGACTAATAACAAACTTATTGGGTTTACATAGCTACTTTTCAGACATGCCCAACTACATGTATGGGAATTATTGCCACAGCAGCAAATGTTTGACCAATCAGACCGCTTGATTCAAACTACTTATTCTCTAAAACATGAAATTGAAAATGAAAGGATATGAGGAAAGCTATAATTTGGAGATAAGATCATAACTCTAAGGGATCATTGCAGGACACACAGAGTATGCTGTCATGTTTTTTTCTTTTGGCATAGACTTTGATGCATACAAAAATACCAGCAATAATGAATCAATTAGTTGCCACAAGATTAGTCTGGGTGTTTGCTGCACTTACAATGAAGCAAATGACTTCAGTCAAAAGGTCAAGTGCATAAAAAGTCAGCTACTCACCCGTTTTGTATTGTAATTAAAGCAGAGACATTATTATTATTATCATGTATGCATGCGGTTTGGCCCCAACTGTGCTCCAGAGATGTGGTTTCACTTGCACTGTATGGTCACAGCGCCTGATATCTCTCTGTAATCTATTAAAGCTGCGCTAACTCAAAACACATGCCTTGTTTTCTTCCTGTGCACTGCTAAAACATTTGTCAATGTTTTAGCCAAACGGGGCTCAAGTATGGTTTTCATTTATAGACATAATGATGGGTAATTATTAGCAAATCATAAGATCCCTTCTTAACATGCAACATTGCAAAATAAAAAAATAAAGTTTGATATTTATGCTATTTTAAAAGGGAAAACTAATTATTATAGCATTGGTCAATATAACTGAAGTTTGCTGTTCAAGTCTTTCACACTCACAGCCAGCTCCAAAAGTGAAGATCTCTTCCGGCGTGGCCTCGGCTGGGGAGATGATCTCTCCTAGTTGGGTCAACAGGTCATCTGATGGGTCAGAGTTCATCAGACCGAGGAGACCCTGAGTGTGGTTGGTAAACTCCGTTGGAAGCAGGACGGTCACTGCCATGGCTCCTTCATGCACATGAACCTCCATGGCAGCTCCAGAGAGGAAGATTACTGTCACATTCTGAAGACTGGGGGCGAACACAAATACTCCTAGAAAAGAGATATTGGGTTTGTGTTTTAATAGCTCATTGTTGATCTTATTAAACATGGTGTAAAAAAGAAAAAATCTAAAAATCTAATTATAACATTGATTAAAGCTGACCAGACATTATAGAACAACACATTTAGAGGAGAGTGACCAGGTGTTAATGATGTCAGATTAAAATATTTCATGGTATGAAGTTCTTTATATTAAAAAATGTAAACCGCTATCCAGAGTTAATGATGTTGTGTACAGCTGGTCAGGAGTGTCTAAATCAGTGGTCTTCCCTATTTTTTTCATGAGAGCCAGGCTGATAGGACAAAGTCAATAGGAGAGCCACTTTTACTGCAAAGTATCAAAAGTTACATCCAGTCATAAATGGCATGTCTGCTTATCAATCTGTCATCCCTAAACATACAATATGCATTTTCTTTTTTTACATTAGCCCATCATGTATCTAACCATCCAAGAACACATTCAGCGTTAAGAGTTGGAAAGTGGCAACTCTGTTGTGAGTCAGTGTTATGGGAAGGACGGGCAGAGCAAGTTTAAATATATTTTCTAGTCTTTATTTCCATCTTGTAATGCCACTGTTTTAGGTATTTTTTAAAGCTACATTGTGTAAGAATTTCTCCCATCTAGCGGTGAAATTGTATATGACAACCAACTGAACATTACTTTCTAGTTTTTATGAAATATCTGTATTGACTGCATGATCATATCACTATTATTTACTGCCATACGAGCCACAAATTAAAGCTTGGCGAGCCACAGGAGGCTCACGAGCCGCGCAATGAGCAACACTGGTGTAAATCATCTCACCGTGTAGGTCCATCCATCTTTGCTCTGTGAAAGGTAGGACCTTTTGGTTCCTTAGCACCTGAAGGTGGCCCTCTGCTAGACGCACCTCGATGAAATCTGAGGTTTTCTCCTTCATAGCCACGGATGAAAGCCATGTGGCTTTGGCCAAGGTACCTTGGTGGTCAATATAAACATCACATTGTTACAGATATGTAGTTATGTTACCATGTACACGTATGCTGACGTTAAGAATGGTTTTATCACTGCTCAAGTCTCTGCAGTATCAAATAATCCAGATGTTTGATTTTACTGATCTAATAAGGAGAATATTAATGACATCTAACCATCTGCAGTCACTTGGCCCATGGCTGTTGGGTAATGGCTTGGAGGAAATTCTAAACAATGCAGCTAACATCTGTTATTTTTCACCACATCTGACTCCAAGAGATACTGAGCGAAAGCAAGAGGAAACTAACTTTTATTTTACAGCACCAACATGTTTCACTCACACAAGGACCTGACGTCACTTGCTCTCAGAACTGTGTAAAAGAAGAGAGGGAGCCTTAAATGCCTCTTAAGAAAAGAGTGCAAAGAGAATAGTGCAAGCAAAAGAAGACAAAAGAAATACCAAGGTCAATATGTCTGAGCAAACTCAGCACTAGAGGCAGGCAATCAATCTTGTGGCTGATAGAAAAGAAAAAAAAAGATAAATCGAACCATAAAATAGGTCTCTCTGAAGAAGTCCTAAGAACAAGTTTCATCCAAACAAAGCTGCTATAGTAGCAGCATGGGGATGAAAGAGGGGAAACAGACAGGGCTTTCACTTCAAATGTGGACTCACCGTTCTTAAGTTTCACCGGTTCTGTTCTGGCCTGAACACTCAGCTCTCTGTCTGGCGAATACACAAGGTAGAACTCTCCTTTGCCATTGAAAGTGAAGCTGAGGCCGTCGAACGTTATAAAATGTGGATCCCCGAGGACAACACCTGTGAGGTGTCGAGAAACAAATCAATAAAAATGCTCTGATTTATTTCGAACAGTACACTGCTGATCTCTCATTCTCCTATCAGTATGTGTCTTATTGTTGTGTTTATAGTCTCTGGAGAGCAGGGAGTCGACTGTATGATCTAATATATTTCCACATCTTAACTCTCAGCCGTGGTCTGTAATTCATTTACCTCTCCTGGAAACTGATCTAGTTTTACCTGGTACTCTAATGTCCATTTGCCACGCAAAGGCAATTAAAAACAGATGAACTATTTCTTGGCATCTGTGATGTACTTTTTGCAGTCTCAGTTGTACCCCAAGTTCAGCCACCAAAACCAAAATAAATCTCTTCATTCACTAGGTTTGATGTCGAAATTTATAATTTCCTTATCTTGTCCAAAATTATTCTGACAACACAATTTGAGTCATAAAATCGATGTGACTTAGACATAAGAAAAAACTAAACATCTTCCACACTGGAAAAAAACTATCCATTTGTTTTCATTTTCAGATGTTTTTGTGGACTAAATTAGTAAGTCACAAACTGACCATGGTAGATGAGCAACTAATGAACCAGAAATCGGAGTTCAGATACAAATCGACTGGTTATTTAGTTCTTAATGTGCTGTGGTACTGTGCTTGATTATTAGTTTTCATCTATTTTGTGTTAGCATGTTGTGACAGTCTTATTTTGTTGAAAGCAGTCTTTGTGAATAGTCTCACCAGCTCTTGGGGGCTGGTAGTTGCGGCACCCGCTAGAAGGTCGAAGGTTGAAGTAGATGCTGCAGTGGTCAGACCACAGGCAGCAATAGTAGAAACTCATGACATCATAAAGCCAGTGGGAGTACCCCGGCACCCGTGGTGGCTCCCTGTATGGAGGTGAGCCCCAGTCGTGAGCCCTGTCTGGGGTGCTGCCACCGGTCGAGTCTCCCGTCAGCACCAGAGCGCCTGTGCGGTCATAGCAGCACTGCTGCCCCGATCCATGCACAGAACTGGAAATATATAAAGAAAACCATGTCAAAAAGTGAAGATATGTCTCTATTTACACTTGTTAAAAA
The DNA here is from genome assembly GCF_031162955.1 of Sander vitreus. NCBI lineage: Eukaryota > Metazoa > Chordata > Actinopteri > Perciformes > Percidae > Sander > Sander vitreus. The sequence continues at coordinate 28,313,418 of NC_135859.1, forward strand.
GGTGAAAACTTGATCTGTCCTCTTGTCACTCCTACCTGGCCTGAATTGATCTGACGCAGTGGACACTATCTGGATGATAAGTGCACACACTGCCCCTCTTAATGTCACAACTATAGTCAGTCTGAAATAACACAGTGAGTAAAAATCAGTCTCAATAACATAATAAATGTGATTTGATATGATTATGCAAAAATCAATACTTATTGATCGGTGTCAATCCAGTTGACTTCAACAAAACTAATAAAGTAAGTGCCCTTGACGCTGATCACATATTATGGTTTAACACAAAGCACGTTCCCTAAATTAATCCTGACAGTCCTTGTTTCTTTATCACCATCGTTATACTATGCCATTAAATCACAGCAATGCTTTTGTTTACTCCCTGAAACTCTAATCATAGAATTTAAGGTAATGGCGTTTTTCCATTACATGATACATGCTCGACTCTACTCGGCCGCGGTACCCCGTCCTCCATTTTCCATTGCAGATTTAGTAACGCCTCGTGCCTGAGGCGAGTGTGGCTGGTCGTCATAGCGACGCCGCAGGAAACTGCCGTGACCTAACGCGACACACACACAGAATATCGAAGGTGTGTTGTTTTTGACTCTCCGCATGTGGCTGTTGCCAGAAGAAAAATTTTGTTTCATAAGAAGCTGGAGGCAGCAAAAAAAAAAAAAAAAAAAACACCGCTGGCTAAACTATTTAAACATGGCGGGTTTGTTCAGGACACCCCCGTCTGTCGCTAGCAATGATGACGCAGTGATTAGTGACGATTCTCTCTGACCAATCAGTAGTCTGCAGGTTTTCACGTCACCTTTTGGTATCGCCTCAGCTCGCTTGGAACCTCGACGGAGGCGATACTAAAAAAAGTACCTGTTAGCAGGTACCAGGGACTTTTTTTCATAATGGAAAACCAAAAAAGGCGAGTAGAGTCGAGGCGAGCGGGTACCATGTAATGGAAAAACAATAGACTCAAAAGAGTAAATGATACACAAATGGCCTTTTTGTGGGTGAAGTATTCCTTAAAGGAAAGCAAACTTTTCTGTTATTTTATACACTAATTATAGAACTGTTATTATTGTTACTATAGATACTACCAAGACTACTTACACTGAAAAAGTAAAATAATTAATAATTAAAAGAAAATCATATAAGGTAATACCAGAGTCATTATAGTGCACTCACATGAAACCTGCCTGTGTCTGCTCGGGCCTGTGCCAGAGTGCAAGGACAGTCAATGAGCTCATCCAGGAAGTTGGGCAGCTTCTTCTCCAGGACGTCCCACTGCAGACACTTGTTCCTGGCCCAGGCTGCAGAGTCATCTCTGAAAGCCTGCTCCAGGTGCCAGGCTAAGACATGACCTCCACTCCAGAGCCCCTGTACATCCCTGCATATAAAAACAATTACCATTCAAAGTTACTTTGACATATTTCCCTTAAATATGAACTTACAATCACAGTTCAAGCTAGGAATGAAATTAATTATGTGAATCCAAATCCAAACATTTCCCAGAGCCCGAGATGACATTTTGCTTGTTTTTTCCAATCAACAGTAGAAAAAGGCAAACATATTCTATAAGCATAGATGTAGCAGCACCAAATCCTCACATTTGAAAAGATGCAATGATTGGCATCTTTTCTTGCAATTTGTTGAATAACAAAAAATGTTTAATAACTTTTCTGTCAATCATCCACTGTAATCGTTTGATGAATAATTGTAGCTGCCTGTGGTCTCACCAATACTGAACTCAGCCCATGCTCATTAAACTATTGCTATGTTGGTGATCACCCCCATGAGTCAGAGTTAAGGCATGTTGGATTTTACAGCCAGGTGCATGTGAGGATCTGGTAAGAAAATCCAGATCAACTCTGTTAACAACACTCACTTGATACTTGATTACACCAAGTATACTTTTTTTTTTTTTTTAAGATTCTTTTTTGGGCATTTTTCTGCCTTTATTTTGATAGGACAGCTGAAGACATGAAAGGGGAGAGAGAGGGGGGAATGACATGCAGCAAAGAGCCGCAGGTCAGAGTCGGATCCAGGCCCGCTGCGTTGAGGAGTTAACCTTTATATATGGACGCCCGCTCTACCAACTGAGCTATCCGGGTGCCCACACTAAGTATACTTTAAAACAATTTGCAAATACTGTCCCTGTCATTTTTATGTATTTTTCTAAGATTGCGCCAATTTATAACAGTTTAAAATTAGCAGCATTACAATTAATCTGAAGCTTTTCCCGGTATCAGCCATATATGGGCAGAAAGCACCTTTAGATGTGGGATATTTCTACAATGCTTTACATGTAGTATGGATACCTTGCTCCATCTGACTTAGAACTAGCAGTGATGCGGATATTCCCCAACTCCCAGTCAGAGAAGTCCTTTGAGGCCTCGGGGATAAAGCTGAAGGCACCAGTGTTGGACAGATTCCTGCCCAGAGAGTATAGATAGCTCAACTCGGCCTGCAGAGAGGATGATCCATTCGCCCCGGTCTCTGTGCTCCCGGTGAATTCTCTGTAACCCCACAGCTCTATGTTGACCTTCTCTGCTCCAATCAAAGAGCTGTTCCATGTCATCGTAAGCCGTCCTTCCATGTTTGGCGTGCCGTAGTTCAGCCACTGAGTTGCATTCACCAGGGTGACTTCAAAGGCAGGGTCTGCTTTACTAGGGTGGACTAACAGGGAAAAACAGAAAACACTAAGGGGACACACAGGTAACCAGTTTTTGTGTAACCAGAGTTTTGCTGATCCAAAGTAAAAATATGTTAGGTCATGCAACCATAAGAAGGGACAATAACAAAACTCACTTTGCTCAATGAAAACCCTTTATTGAACAGTTGCATAAATAGTTATTTGCTTCTCAATAATTCTAATAATTTCTGCAAAATGTGTGTCATTTAATCTTTTCACGGTAGCACCATTTGATATTTTCTGAATGGTAAAAAAATATCTTGTTAAAAATGACATCTTAAAAGCTGTAACTGAATTACTGAATTAACGACACGTATTTTTTTTAAAAAAAATCAAAAAATTCAAATGAAAGGTTCAGGTGTTTGTTAAATTCAGAGGTGGAAAATCTTATTTGAAATATTTCAGCAACATACCTGACAAGTACTCTCCAGATCTGTCAAAATGTATTCCGTCTGTTGAGACGGTAAATGGTATCCAACCTGTCTCGTATAATAAAGGAGACATGCAGTAGCCGTGGCCTTCAGCATCAATAAATCCTTCTTGTTCAATCTCACCTTTGAACCTGCAACAGAAACACTTGATTTTGTTTTGTTTTTGGGCTACATAATACTACGAATTTGTTCTTGATGCCATTTCTCCTCTGCAAACACACTGACATTCTATGGTCAATAGAATAACTTTAAGTACTTTCACACAACTTTTAAGAACTAAACTAATTCAGACACACATCACTTACCAATACTTTATTTAATAGAACAAGTAGGCTATCACAAAACAAGATCTACTGCAAAACATATGCACTTAGTCATAAAAAACACAACATGTGAACTGCAATATTTTACACATTGTGGACCTGTAATGGAAATAATCCCATGATGGGTGTATGCTAAATTTGGATCATGATGTGTGTCAAAGGTCATTTGTACAGTAGACACAAACCTGCAGAAAAGGCGCCCACCAGGATGAAGGACCAAACTGAGGATCCTGAGAGCTCTTCCACCCAGCATGGAGCTGGAGTGAGGCGTCACCTGGAAACAGGACTGATTGTAGTCTGGACAGCAATTCTGCAAAGACACACAGGTTGCATGGCAGGAGCATTCCTCCAATACATCTCCACACTTCCCCCTGCATGTTTGACCTAAAAAAAACAAACAAAAAAATATTTATCACAAAGAAAGCTTAATGCTGTCAAAATCTGAATTTTATGAAAAATGATAAGCTATACACACATATTACGCATTATTTGGTTTGTTGCATCTAGTTATAATAAACGCAATGCAAAAAGTTATAATAGTTCATTTGTTTTCTCTAGGAAGTGGAAACAGAAACGGCCATCTGAATTTGAACAGCAGCATATTAATCTTTAGTCCCAAAACATACCTTTGAAAGTGACTTACTTACCAGCTGTTTTAGATGAGCAAATAAGAATAAATCCACAGAGCAAAATGGTCTCTCTCAAGTGTGCTCTCATGTTTATCTTTTAAAGACAAAATAACACTGCGTGAACAACACACATGCCTTTCTGTCCAACACCATGCTTGGTTGAAAACCTGAGTTGTGCAGTGTAAGGTCATTCGAATAGCAAACGTAAGTACACGAGTTTCCAATGGCAGTTATAAAGTTATACATTAACTTAACTCATTAATTTGATGTAGGTCGGTAGGTTTTCCTTCGGCGTACCAAAACACGATATATATGCTTCACAATATGCACACTGTCATGCTTATAATTTCATTTGTATTCAATTTTAGCTCGGTTAATTTTAACTTAACCGTTAACGCCTGTTTATTTATTCACGTTGCAGTAATATCATGATATACTCTCGCGAGACATTGCTGTATTTTAGCATTTGGCGCATGCGCAGCGCACATCACTCGTATCCCACGGAACCCCTGTAAAAGGGACTCAGAATGAATGGAAGGGAGATAGTCAAATTGAATGAAACAACTGTCTTCGGTTTTCTTTAATTCGTCCTGGATCGTCTCCACCACGTTTACAGGGACAAGAACCAGAAGGGAGGAACAGTAGGGGGAGAAATAATGACGTTTTTCTTAGTCAACCAACGTTAACAAGCTAACGTTAGCTGACGTTAGCTCCAGGCTCACATAGCCAGCAGCATCAGTAACGTTACTGTAGCTGCTTATAATACAATATAGGAAAATGTACTTTCTCTACACAATTATCGCGTCTTTAGTTTCTTTTTTCATATTGAAATGGATGAAAAAGAGGAGGTATTGCACCGACCTGAAAAGACTTGACGGCAAAACAGTCCTTATTACAGGTAAATAAACGTTTGATTTTACAAATAGAATAGAAGCTTTCAGAAATCCGAAACTGTTTTAAAGAATCATTTGCCTCTCTGGGGTAAATATGTAGTCCTGATTTGACATGTCTAGCTAGCTAGGTATAGTATGCGGTCTACATGTAAAAAAAATAAAAAAATCTGTCAAATATCTCTTTATTGCATTTTCACAAATAAATACAAATCTTATAATATGTTTTAAAGAAACTTCAGCCTCTCTGGGATAATGTAGTCCTGCTTTGACAGGTCAATGTATAGTGGTTTTGTTGCTGAAGCACCAACACGTGAATTTAGTGTTTTTGTCTATATATTTTTTGCAGGTGGGAATTCTGGCATTGGCAAAGAGACAGCTGTTGCCTTGGCAACGAGAGGCGCCCGTGTCATCATCGCTTGCAGAGACCCGGACAAGGCTGAGAAGGCTGTGAGGGAGATCAAGTTTAAGAGTCACAGCCTTAACGTCCTTTACATGGAGCTGGATTTGGCCAACCTTCACTCTGTGAGGGAATTCTGTAAGAGCTTTCTCCAGAGAGAGAAGAGGCTTGACGTCCTGATTAATAATGCAGGTGAGGGTGTCAACCACATGGAAGTCTTTTGATACATGAAACAATATCACCAAAAGAAAAGGAGAGAAACGGTATTCCTTTTGAAGAGATAAGTTAGAAGTTTAGATTGGCCAGCAGTTAGAGGTGATTGAGCTGACATTGCATTAAAGATGTGTTGATTGTTTTCGTTAGCAAGGGTCTAAGCATTGAGTGTGCTGTATACTGTACAAATTGTGCAGCAACATCAGCTAAAAGCTAGGGCTGGGACGATATGCTTTTGTCCAGATTCGATTCTCACATGATACATGGGTGCCAATTCGATTTGTATTGCGATTTTCATTCATTGCGATTCCAGAAGTATTACGATTCGATAGTATTGATTATTGCGATCTTGTTTTCCACCTTTTTTTTTTTAAGATTATTTTTTTAGGCATTTTAGACCTTTATTTATACAGGACAGCTGAAGACATGAAAGGGGAGAGAGGGGGGGGGGGGAATGACAGAGCAAAGGGCCGGAGGGCGGAGTCGAACCTGCGGCCGCTGCGTCAAGGAGGAAACCTCTACATATGGGCGCCTGCTCTACCAGGGTGAGCTACCCAGGCGCCCTCGTTTTCCTTCTTTAACAAAAACAAAAGTTGAATAATACACTTCTAGAGACAATATAGAGACATTTCTAACTAATTGTTTGAAAAAGAATGCAGATCACGTCAGTCAGTCTGACATTTATTTCATTTGTAAAGAAGTACATAACATGTTTTGCTGGAAACAGATATGATGTATTCGGCAGTATTGTATAAATGGAAAATATTTAGGTGAGTAAAAAAATAAAAATAAAATCGAGTCTAGGGGAAAAAAAACGTTTTTAAAAATAGCAAAATTTTTCAAGATTCCCCCCCCCCTACTAAAAGCCATGTTTCTGCTTTCTCCACCTCGTTGTTTTGACCTTTGTCTTCCCCCTCCTCAGGCATGCCCAGTGTCCTTGACTGGACGGACGACGGCTTCAGCATGTGTTTTGGCGTCAACCACTTGGGTCACTTCCTCCTAACCAATCTGCTTCTGCCTCGCCTGAAGGAATGTGCCCCTAGCCGTGTGGTCACCCTCACATGTTCTAGCTACAAATACCAGAAACTGGACTTCCAGGACCTCAACTACAACCTGCTGCCCTTCTTCACCTACTGCCGCAGCAAGCTGGCCAACATCTACTTCAGTCAGGAAGTGGGCCGCATCACTGAAGGGAAAGGAGTGACCTCCTATGCTGTGCACCCTGGTAAGAGGTGTTGCTTTGTATGCCGCGGTGCCCAACTTGGGTTGTATGTGCAGTGCACCCTATCCACCTTTGCTTAAAAAGCTTACAAAAAAAAATACAGGTTAGTGTAGAAGGCATTTAATGTAACAAAATGTAATGCTAAATTCACAGATCTTTTTATTTCCTTACACTTTCTAGAACAAAAAAATAAAGAAAATAATCAAAGAAAGTAATCTTTAGCTACAGCTATACATTTTGTTTTAAAGGACTTTGTAAACCGTTTTAAATAGGTATCAATACATGTATTGTATATTTCTATATTGATATTGTAAATATATTTATTTACAATCAACACATTTTCTATTTAAAATGTAATTGTTAATAATAATAATAATAATAATAATAATAATAATAACTGTTTACACTGAAGTAGCTTCCTCTTTATAACAGTCTGTGTGGTTGTTTTAGGGCTTCTTTATGACAATATTGCATTTATTTAAAGAAATGTTTGCATCAATGTGATATAGTATCTTAAAACCTTGGTTTTATTGTATTTAATTCACAATATTAACCAAAAACAGACATTCCTATCTAGGGTTGGGCAATGAGAACCGATTCCTACTTGGAATCGTTTCAAAAATTACAATTCCAGTGGAATCCTTTCTTTATTGGAATAGTTTGCAGGATTTGGTTTCAAATCTGATCATGGGTTCCAAATTTAACATGCGCAAGTTTTGGTTTCCGTAGCGGCCAGGTGCTTGTTGTGTTGCAGCCATGGAGCACAGTAAGCAGCACTCTAGTGTGGCTTTATTTTACGTTGAAAAAGACCAGTAGAACTGCAAGCCATTATTGAATCTCTCTCTCTCTCATATATATATATATATATATATATATATATATATATATATATATATATATATATATATATATATATATATATAAAAATGTCTCCTAATATCTCTGCTTCCGTGTGTCGTTTAAGGTTTTGTCCAAAGTGGTTGGACGTGCCATTACTCCATCCTGTTCCGGATGCTGATGCAGGTGATCATGTGGATGTTTTTTGTGCCGTGTGAGATTGGAGCTCAGACTGTCATCTACTGTGCAGTGTCAGATGAAGCTGCCAAAACCAGCGGGGGTTACTTTGTCGACTGCCGACCAGCTACTCTGCGTCCTTTCGCCAGAGACGCTGGTGTGGCAAAGAAATTGTGGGAGGCCAGTGAGAGACTGGTGAAACTGGCCTGATGGTGGAGGCTGGAGAACTGATTTTTAAGAATTATTCATGGTCATGTACACATTTTTTATTTATTTATGTTTATCATTAACACTTTTGTTGTGTACAGTGCAGATGTAAAGATGTCTTGTTCTCTTATGTGCTACTCTGTATTCAAAGACGAAATGTTTTGCACAAATAAAAGACCCCTTAAAGTTTTACTGCGTAACTTTTTTTATGTGAAATAAAAAATTATTAAAGATAAATTTGAAGGGAAAAAAAGTATGGAAAGTGAAACTTTAAGGACACGCCAAGGCCACGTGATTCCTTGCGCACCAACGATAATTGTGTTTCTAGGCACTAACCAGCCTACTTGGCTAGGTTTAAAAAAAAATATGGTTTGGGTTGAAATTTTTAACCTACATTAATCTAAAAAGTAATGTCAGGGTGGGTATGTCGTGTATAGTAGGCTATGCGGGACTGCAGATAGAACATCCTCGCAACTTTCATAGGAATGACCCGGGAGCCCGCTAACAACGCTGTATTCAGTTCTCCATTAACGGAGCTGAGACGCCATTACAGGCCGAATTATCTCTACTATAAACACATTAGTTGGATTGTAATCTGTAATTCAAAGGGGCAGAGATTCGGTGAGTCTTATGGTTAAAGGATAAATCACTTAACAGAGAAAATTGCTCTTGATAGTTTCCTGAACTGCCATGTGTGTTCAGAGACTTTCAGTGATCCTGTGTCTCTGAGCTGCAGCCACAGCTTCTGTTCAAACTGCCTGAAAAAATTCTAGGAACAAGCTAAAAACAAAAAAACTGTTCTATTTGTAAAACAAAGTCCTCCACAGATGAACCAGGAGTGGACTTTGCACTGAAGGAACTGGCTGACTCCTTTGCTGGGAGGCAGAAGAATGGTTCACCTGAGACGGAAAAAGAAGAGGAGAAAGAGGAAGTTGTGTGTTAAACATCCAGAAGTCCCTTATTGGTTCTGTGAGGATGAAGAGAGAGCTGTGTGTCCTGTGAGTTCTCTCTCCACCACTTCTTTTGACATTTTAAAATGACTTCCTTGTGTTTTATGGTGACTGGTTACCTTTTGTAAATATACTGTTCAGTTCCTTCAGTTTGGCAAAAGTAGATTTTTTTCCCCCCCTGTTGACAGTTACGTTATGTGCAAACAATATAGTTTAGCAGTGATGTTCAATACACAAATGTAATTATTGAGCACTTAAGAGGCGGCCTGTTATTTTGTGTTACTATAGCATCTTCATTTAAATCCAGATGTGGAAACAGATTGCTAATTAATAAAATACTTTATTTGTTCCATTATCTTCTCTCTTTCCATTTCTGTTGGTTTTGTAGAAAAACTCCACTCACCTGTTTAGTGAAAGTTAGAAATGCATACACGTGGTGAGGGACACTGTAGTCAGTCTTTTCCAACAAACACTGTCCAGGACTTTATTCCAGTTACAGCAACATGTGTAAAGACATCTGGAAATACAAAAATAATGAATGAATATATGTAATAAGGAATATTAAAATCTATCCACATCCTGTAGAATGGTAGAGTGGTGAATAAATCCACCATTAGCTGGCTTATGCTGCCCCCCAGTGGCCAAACATGGTGCAGGATAAATTTGGAAAATGGTCAAACACTGATGCAGCAATCACAATCTGGGGCAAAAGGCAACCATTAAATAACATTAATATGAACTATTACATATTTCCAACACAAATTGGCCCAGTATTTAAACAGTACAGGAGCAAAGTAACACAAGCACACAGTGTGATAAAAGCACCAGGCTTTGTGCTGCCTTGAGGTCTCCAGTGCTACCTTAAAATATTGCTCTGACAATCCAGAGAGACACACTTACTAGGACACTGTTCTGGGCTCTGAGGGCTTCAGCTCAGGGAAACGCAGCTGGGAGGTGGAGGTGGGAGACCATCCTTTCTGGCTTGTAGGTTTGCCTAACGAGTCAGCTGAAAGGAAGGGGAAGGAAATGATACACCAAAATATGGCATGGGGTGTTTACTGCATGTTGATGGAAAAGTTTGGAATGGAGATGATAAGCCCGTCAGAGTGAAGAAGAGTCTCCAGAGGATCAAAGTCCAGCTGGACTATGACAGGAGGGGGAGGTGTCCTTCGAACAACCCTGAAGACAAGACTCACATCTGCACTCTCAGAGACACTTTCACTGAGAAACGCTTCCCATGGTTCAGTATTGGAGCAGCTGGTGATGCTAAAACTGCCGATATCAAAATCTGTCCAACTGAGATTTCTCTGTGATGTTCAGGGAGGGTGCGGTGGTCTCAGTGATTTATAAGATTTTTATAATGGTGTTTTTTTGTCCGTTAATGACAATTACAGTTAGTTCTTTTGTGTCATTTTATGATAAATGAGGAAATGTAGAGATCCAGGTTAAAGAAATAAGACTCCGCAAATTACATGGAACACATTCCTTGGTTGTTGTATAATATACAGTATATTTTTCTAAAGCACAGAATGAAAACTAAAGCTGAAATGTAGGCAGGGTTAGGTGTGTGCAGCATTCTTACAAAAAAAATTTTGGGAGTATATTTTATGTGATCATTTTAGTTAAGTTTGATCATTTGATTTCATTTTCAAATTTTCCCAGTATGAGCATCAACCTTAAGTTGTACTTCGCAAAATGGACCAAACAGTGAATGTTAATGTAATAGTAAAGGAGGTTAAATATTAAAAGGTTGCTGACAGTTGTCACCTTAATTTCTAACAATATTTATGATTCTATAGCAGCATTTATTTCACAATTATTTAACCTTTATGAAGGCTGAGCTGCTGTTTATTCCTGTGTGTTTATGTTAGCTGTCCATTACGTACTGTATACATACAATGTAGATTCACTTTATGTTGGATTCAAAAACCTTGATTTCTGTCCAGAGTTACTTGCATCAATAAAAATCAATTTGATGTGTTTGCAAACACTGAAACTGATTCACTTTTCTATTTAAATGATCATTTTATTGATAACACCTTAACACATTTTCTCGAAGTTATAGAAACACGTGTAGCATGTAAGAGAACAGAGCAATAATCCGAAGAATCAGAGAAGTAGAGGATTAATATTATTATACAGAAGAAACCCAAAGTGACAGAAAGAGACAAAGGAGAAACTAGAAAGAGCTGACTGCAGAGAAATGATTAAAATCAGGTTGGAAACACAGGGAATGGGAGAAGAGTGAAAGACACCCTACGAAGAGAAGCCAACTCAGTGTTGTCAGTGCAACTCAGTCACTGGCTGGAGGAAGAAGATGGCAGAGCTTCAGAGTGAACACAGTGGCTCCAGTTTATCTCAGTAAAGCTTCATCTGACTAAACAGCTTAAAGGAAGGCAGCAGAGCTCGCACTGACCTCAAGAGACCACAGGAGGACAGTTATTGTTTATATATTGTAGTTTATATGTAGGGCTGCACAATTAATCATTTTCTATCATGTCAGCTTTGATCATTCATACACAATCATGATTTATCATTTCATTGGTTAAGAATGTCTAAAGCGTTGACACAGTTTGTGATGTAATTGAATAAAAGGAGAATGATTTTTTGTTGCCCAAAATCACAGAGGAAAACCCATCATGTATCATCATGATCATGGCCTCAAACTGTAATCAGGACGGTCAATTGTCATAATTGTGCAGCCCTGATTAATAATTATAATGAAAGCTTTTTCTTATTCTACAGTGATAAACTGCTGTCTCTGACTGGATGACCTGTTACAATTGACGCTAAAGTCAACTTATTGTGCAGCTACGTCAGAAGCATCAAAGAGCCGTCCATCTGTTTGTGCTTTACTCTGTGTGACTGCGCCCCCTGCTGGAGCTCATTCACTCTTTGAAACTGCTTCTAATCTGGCAGTTGGACTCGAGTGCCGTTTCTCAAAGTGACGTGCAGGCTCAGTGAAGCAGTCACTCTCGGTGCTGATGGTTACCAAGCGCTCCTCATGTTCTCTCAGCTGCGTACAAAAGGCAGCCATTCTGCACTGACAACACGGAGCGCCACAGAAAAGCATGCAAGATAATCTTCATTACATCATCAACATCACCATTGTCAACATCCTTATAGTCCCACAGTCATTAACATCATCTTGATCATCGAGACAAAAATAGTTATATGCACTTTAAAAGCTGCGAAAATAGACAGTCGGAGAGGCCGAGTATACCAGCATTCAGTAGAAAATGAGAGAAAACAAATATAAAGGAAAACACCTAAAAACAAGTGTCCCGTTGACTGTCATGCAAAAAACAAAATGCCAGCTACGCTGCTAGTTAGTTGCAGTTATGCAATACTGTGAACTCCCTCTTCTAAATATGTGAATCTTATATTGATTTTCAAGGCTAGTAAAACACACTAAGAAGAACAACTTTGCAATGTACATGCTGCTATCTCTTCTTTTTTTTGGAGGCGGGGGAAGGGGGGGTGTCATGTCTGGTTAGCACGATCACACATGAACGCCTTAGGGTAACCGTTGACCTTTTAGTATTAGAACAGGGCCAAGTAGGTATTAACACTGTTACTGGATGAGACACGAGTATAATACAACAACTCAGTGGTTCACTTTGAAAAAAAAGCTTCATCACCTCAAAAAAAAGAAAGCGGCGATAAAGCTTTGGAGGGATAGTTCACTCCAAAATTCAATCCTGTATCATGAGTTTTAAAGTGATAAATGTCCCACTCTGGCAAAGTGGTAATGACCCAAGTTGAAGTAAAACGATGGACATCATAAAACAGAAAAAAAATGTCAAAAACAACTTCAATCTAACTTTGCAAAAGCAAAATAGAAAAAGAAAATAATTCACACCATGTTGGTCATTACAGAAAAGCACATGCAGGATGCAAATTGGGTTTACTATCCCGTTAAAATAATCATGTTTTACATGGAGCGGTGTCCCTTTGAACCGCAATAGACAGTACTCGCACAAGTGCATGAGCTGTACAACAGGAAAACAAAACCAAAACAAAAAGAGAAGAACACCATAAAATCATTCCACTAAAAAAAATAAATACATTTACAAAATAAATAGAAACCTGAGGACTATTCACCAAACTGACTGCCTGGCCTCTTTAATATCTTGGCCTGACCAATAGGGGTGAGACAAATGTGAAGGCAGCCAATGGTGGACGAGCAAAGTACGGAGGAGCTGATCGCAAGTCAAACCCCCACAAAAACAGTTTTCAGTGCTGCAAAGTCCATCGGATTAATCCCGTCACCCCTGGCACAAGCACTTTATATCATAAAAAGCTGATAAAACATGAAAAACATAATACATAGGAAAAAAAGAGATTCAATCATAAGAAAAAAAACCCTAGGCTGAAGGCAGGGGACTGATAATGTCCTCCGAAATAAAGCCTCCTCCTTCCATCTCTCACAACATACATCTCCAATATTTCTCCTGACTTGTAAAGAATACATACTGAGAGCAATAGATGTACTGTACATACATACTTTCACTCACTCACAAATATTGCACCCTGTGCCTGTCAAGGACTGCCCTGAAATGAGGAACCAGACCTCCGAACAGAGAAGCCCTAACTATCTTAAGCCCTAACTAGCCCCTCACTACCTGCAGACGTTTATGAACTCACGGTATGGCGGAAAACTCACTTGTGGAGAATTCAAGCATACACACCCTTGATTCGTCATTACAGATATGGGTATATAAGTGTATGTGCTTTGAATAAACAAACAGGCAGTGGCACCACCTTTCTGCACTATAGCTCTGGAAGTGAGAAAGGTCAGGCGTTCTCTGGGATTCTGTTTTTAGAGCACTGACTTCTTTTGTTTGTCATTTGGATTGAAAAAAAAGAAATAAAAAAAAAAAGAACCTACTGTTTAGTGAGTGAGAATTTAGTGAGTTAAATATATCCCAACTTTTAGGAAAAGAGCACTGAGCTTTAAATGGGTTTTCAGCTGTCGCCTGGCAACAGAAGAAGCCACCAACCCCGGAGCACCTTTTTTTTTAACACCAATAGCCTGAAAAACAGACTTGTGGAAAAACGGACCGACGCTAAACTGAAGTGCTACTGTGAGCAAAAAAATAGTGCTCAGTTTCTTGTCATGAAAAAACATTGCAATTATATCAAGATACTTTGATGTTACAGTTTGGCGTATTTCTCTTATACCACACCAAAATATTTCATAATAACGGGAAGCCTTTTTCATTAGATCACAACTTGGTTTAACAAGAAATATTACATTTTTGAAAATATTTTTGTTCTTTCACATCCGTTAATGAGTTTTACCTAGCAGTTAACATAATCAGATAAATGAGGCATTTAGTCATTTTCCAAAAATTAAGTCTTACACTTTTTCAAAAGTTAATTGGGGTGAATTCTTCTCCTTAAACTATAGCTGTGATTTGAGTATTTTTACAATAGGACAGCCTTGAATAAATGGTTTGTTGTATAGAAACATTATTCCAACATTTTAGTGTCTAGTTAAACCTGTTTATGTTTCTCTGGTCAAAGATTAGCCTAGTCTAGAACTTCACTTTAAAACAGGACTGGGATTTGTGTCCATGCAGCCTGTCGTGCCCCTCCACTTCATTTAGGAGAAATGATGCTACCTGTAAGAGTTCTTACTTCAGTATAGCCACGTTTAAATAATGTTCTTAATGTATGCTTCTATGTACACGTCTGTGCTCAATCAAAGCAGAATCTGGCAGAAACGCTGTAGACTTCCACTGAGACCGGTGAAGTATATTAGAAGCACTTTTCCGGTGAGCACTGAGCGTTACTGCGCAGCCTCCAACTGAGAGAGACGACGTAAATGTGACGTGAGCAACCTGTCTGAAAGTTGTAAGTCTTCTGGTAGCTGTGCCAAGAGAAATCTCAATCATTCCCAATCTTGCAGAGACGGCGAGCGTAGGTATATGTAAGGAGATAACATGGGCACAGGCTAATTATTGCTAACTAAAATGCTAGTTAACATTAGAAATTAAACTTAAACAGTTAATGTAAGTCAAAACTGCCTGCGAGCTTCTCCTGACTGTATGGTAATTTGTCGACTATGCGACAAAGTCGCGTGGTTATGACACAATCGTTAGCCTATTTTTACAAAAACGTCTGCTACGGAGACATAACGTGAGATACAAGGTAATGGAGCCTTTTATACATTGTTGCGTTTCTTTAGAAATAAACAATGGACAAATGGAGTCTTTAAACGCTTCAGATGTAAAGTTATCCGCTGTCAAAATGAATGGCAGTCAATGGAATGCTAACGGCAGGTTATGGCTTGTTAGCCTATGAACCTCTCCATAATTTCTTATTTAACACACCAACTTCTTTTGTGATGTGAAAGGTAGATGTGTTATTATAATGTATAGTTTCTTGTTAAAACAAAATAAGGTATCTTGTTATATTAAGAAAATGTTCTCCTTGTAATGAGAAACATTTGTCAATGGTGGCAGCAATACAAATCAAGGAACATTGTCACTAACAAGTTTTTTTCCGTCTAAAGTTTTTAGAGCTCACCATTCAGGATGCAAAAGTGCAGGGCATTCTACCATTATAGTATTATCCATGAAGATGGAAAAGTAAGTTCATGATAAAACTCTTGTTGCACGCTGTTTTGTAAGTGTGAAACGTTCAGTTTGAGGCAGGAAGACACTGAGCTCAGCTAACCCTTTCTCCCGCTGTTGCAGCAAGGGAAAAGCAACAGGTTCCTTAAACTGTAGTCATCATGTTTGGACTAGAACAAACTGGTTTAAATAACCGTCCACACTCTCTCTCTCTCACACACACACACTCTCTCAATCTCTACATTCACACGACACCATCAGACACACCGCTTTCAAAAAGGAATCCGGAAAAACTAACAAACTAAAACATGTTGACCATGAAATTGGGTGCAGAATTATAGCTCACATACAAGAAGCAAATTACAAAAAACGGCCAATATAATTTTCCACTTAAATAGCCACAATACAAAACAGTCACTGTTATTATTGGGGGAAAAACATGCTTTCTTAAAAAGATAAAGAGAAAAACAAAAAGAGATTTCTTTCAACTCTAGTAACCACTGGCATTGAGTATTTCGAATTATACAAATTACATATACAATTGCAAATGTGTAATAATAATAATAATAATCATCATAATGGTAATAATATAGTCATGATAATACATTTTACTTAAAACTTTACATACTGTATTTCCAGTGCAGTGTTTATGTCACAAGGGAAACGCGGAGAGACCACAGGAAGAAGGAATCACACCGAGTGCTGAAACACCCCACCCCCCCACCCAGTGTGCTGGAGGGAAGAAGAGGAAACCAGAGGGGTGAAGGATGTAAAGCTGTTTGTTTGATACTTGGCAGAAGATGTTGTAGGGCAGGTGACAGACGAGTGGGCAGTAGTAGTAAAAGAAGAGATGCATGCTGGGGGGGTTGAGGCTGGGCGTCCAGTGAGGGAGGGTTTGTTGTTGAAGGGCCCATCCCCAAACCGAAGATGGACTTGTTCTTTCATCCCTTCCCTCCTCCTCCTCCTCTCTCCAGCAGAGCACTCCTGACAGACAAAACTACGGCATTCAACCTGAAAAAGAAAACAGTGTAAAATAAATATGTCAATGAAAGTGTGACTGAGATCAGCGCAGGCGCAGCCCACTCGACATTTGGGGAAATAGGCCTATTCGTTTTTTTGATTAAAGTTAGATTAGAGCACGTGTCAAACTCAAGGACCACAGGCAAAATGCGCCCCCCTGCAAATTTTGATTCGGCCCACATATCAATTTTAGGTTCACAATACATTTTGGCAAGTTGTGCGCCAAACTAAATAGACGGGAAAGTGTTTTTCAAACTCCAATTACACGACTCTCAAACCAGAATTTGGCAGATTTACCGACTTTGAGACAGTTTTCATATTCAGGCTGAGAAATTAAGGCTGTAAAAAATGTAATCTTTGTTTTGCTTGATTAGCTAAACTCTGATGGGAGTCTGAAGGAACTCTTTGCTGACTTTTTAGCGTTTTATGTCGACTGAAGTGCAACAGTCAAAAAGAGTGACAAAAAAAGCAACAAAACGATGTAAAAACCGACAATAAAAAAAAATAAAAGTGACAAAAACGTTTTTACAATGTATGCATGTCAATTAAAGGTGCTGTATGTAGGATTGTGAAGATCCAGGACTTAGCCAAAAACTTTAAACATCAACAACTTCTCAGTCCCTCCCCCCTTTCTGCTAAAGCCCAATACGGTCTCCTAAGCCCCTCTCCCACAAGGGAAAATTAATGCGTATGCATGAGCAGAGATTCACACGCAGTTAGATACCCCCCCCCCTGGCCTTGATTGGTGCATCTGAACAGGGAGCTGCCGGATTTTTGCAAATCACACTACAGGCTGTAGGTGGAGCCAGAGGAGCCTGATTTTTTTTTAAATTACCTGCTCTGTAGTTCTACTCGAACATAGGGTCAGTTTCAGCAAATATGACAGAAAGTTAGTTTTATAAGTCTTACCTACTGCACCTTTAACTCTACATGGCTGGCCCTTGATGGGATTCTCTTTTCCAGTGTGGCCCTTAGTGAAAATAAGTTTGTTCTCAATCCTCGAACCCCTGGATTAGAGGATTGAGGACTAGAGGATTAGAGGATTAGAGGACTGGATGCATGTATTTTCTGTTTTTCTTCCGCTTTCTTTGTGTTGGAATTTTAAATTCGGTGGATTTATGAGGACTGGTTAACTGCTCCTCAGATCTCCGCAGGGTGAATACAGACAGCTAGCTAGACTATCTGTCCAATCTGAGTTCTCTCGCATGCGTCTTTGCAGCGGCTCAGTGCGGAGTTTAGCACCACCCATGACGATTCTGATTGGTTTAAAGAAATGCCATTAAACCAGAGCACGTTTTCCTCCCATGCCCCGAAAGCTATGTGGAGTAGCAAGACCTTCCTTCAGCGTGCTTTGGAGGAGGGTATGGCAGAGCAAGACTAGTCCAAAGGTAACAAAATCTGCAGACAGGCACCTCTAAAACTTCATTTTACACTTTTTTTTAAATATACATTAAACAAATGCTATAGAGGTTCTAGTAGGTAGATGTCTAAACTTTGAACTTCATGAACACCTTCTGCTGTCAGGTTTTCTGTAGTCCATACCTCACTGGAGTGGTGCAGCTGGTGCCCCTGAGCAGTGGAAGTGGATGTTCTGCCACTTGCTGTCTCTGCGATGCCAGACGCGAGTTTCCTCCGACTGGCTGGACCGTGGCCGACCCTGGTTGTCAACAAACTGAGTCAGGCGGATGTATGCGATGCAGGCCGCATCCTCGCCAATCAGGTGGACGTGGGGGTTCAGGATGGTGGTGTGGATGGGCTTGCTGTTCTTAGCCAGAACTGAAAAGATGACAAGAACAATGTCAGGAGAAGAAAAAAAAAAAAACAGCAAGGTTTGGATTTTGAGGACATTTTCAACAAAGTGTGTAATGTGATGTGTAAATGTAACACTAATCATCTCAGTCTCTGTGGAGTTGGGAGTTGCTGTGGAATATCGTTGGCAAATCTAGCTTTTTCAAGATGGAGCTTTTGTTAGATTTCTTTGCTTTCATTTTTCATTTGTCACTTCCTGTGAAAAATGTACAGCCGCTAAATGAGAGAAGACTGACCACATTTCTCTTTTTGAGCCACATTTTGTGATTCAAACAAACCCGACGTGTATGGTTACACTAAAAGTTAAGATCAAGAAGATTAAACAAAAAGAAACAATTATAGGAAATAAACATGCAAAAAATAGCAATACATCTATTAATCTTACGGTTCTCAAAGTAGAATCTGTGGAAGTCCATCCCCTCTACCAGGTTGCCGAGCGCCTCCGGCTCAAATGAAGTCAGTCCAGGGTCGCAGATCTTACTGAAGAGGAAAGAGCAGGACATGTTTATAAAGACAAACATTCATTTTAAACTATGCATTTGAACACAAAAAACACAGACTCACGCGTAAGCCTCAAAGTCTCCATTGTTGATTGCCTCTATCAGCTGCTCAGTGATCTTGATAATTTCTTGTTTGCGTACTGCCGAGGATAGGAGGCACAGAGGTTAATCAGAGGTAATCGCAACATTTGGACAGATGGAGAGCAGTTGTTTTTTTATTCATTTTAATTTTCACGTAACACAGATGCACAGGCAAGTTAGAACCCCAACATACATCCATACTCCCTGAGAAACTTATTTGTGAAAAACTTTTGTCGTCTATAATGAGTTGATAAATGTATAGTGAAATAGCTGTAATTGTGCTCAGGGTGGATTCTATACAACAAACATTGACACCATAGCAGTTAATTCACTCTAGAATTAGTTTGGGAATGAATTTCAAAGAAAATACAAACATCCACACACATACAATAGAGACCCTTGTGATCCTGAACGACTGTCAAAAACACTACTACCAACACACACACAAGGAATTTCCTTATATTACCGCAAGCAAGGTCACCTGTGTATTTAAAGGCATCACAACTATTCAAAAGCAACCAAACGATGCATAGTATCAGCAGTACTTTCCATGGCAGACGGAAGGAAGTTAATTAGGCTCAGAAGAAAAAAAAGCACACACATCCAGATGGTTCAATTTCCAACTTGGCTGACAAAGGAGCAGTTTACGACAATGTACTTTACTTGATGTACCGGTTTACCAAAAGCAGAACACACTGACTGTTAAATACGCTTGCTCACGCACAAGCCTGCGAGGAAATGTAATTTCATTAGGCCCCGTGATTGGCTAATATGCGTAGGGTCAGGGTGGAACATGCTCGGTACTCACTCTGGGAGGAAGACAGGGAAAGGCTGGAGGGGGAGTGAGGGGGAGGTGGGGAGGTGGTGTGTGCAGGTGGAGGGGTGGGCCTGGCGCTAGGTACCGGAGCAGCGTCAACCTCGGGTGCAGGGGCCGCCGGCACCCTGCGAACACTGCTTACCAAGTCTGTGAGCCGAGACACTGAGTGCCGTCCAGGCAGGATGGATGGATGGATGGATGGATGGAGGAACGCAAAAGAACAGATTAGATAATAAAGAAATAAGTAAATTCCTTCAGGAATTTTGTGGTCACAATAAGTAAACCAGTGTGTCTGCAATCTTACTAATAAAATAAAAACTACTTTGTTTTGCACTACATACTCAACACAGGAAAATTCAGCACTCAGTTCTGGTTTTATGTGGAATTTTTTATTAAACCTGCAGTATCATACCTTTCATTTATCTGAAGCCCTTTATTTGCATACATTTATTACTAAATGTCTAATTCTACTTCAAATATAAATAATTTAAACTAGAATTACCGACTTGCAGTTGTATGCTTCCGCCAACCAGACAAGTTGCAGTTTACATCCATGTCTGTCTGGACTCATGTAATATATGTAGTGAAGACTTAAGGAAATTAATAAAAACTATTAAGTTTACATTGGTATATCTTACTATATACTGTTTGGACCCAAATGTTTCATCCTTTTGTGTCAATAAAATAACTAGAGCTTGGAAATAAGCTGCTTTACTCTTTTTTTCTTTCGAAAATAGACAAATAAAAGTCTCATGGCCACTTATTTCTCTTCCAGAGGTCCTTTACTATACACTCCCTGTTCTAGCTCTTTTCTACTTACTCTGCATGGGGACAACAGGGGTGTGTGGAGGGGAGGGGGCGGAGAGGGCAGAAGGAGGTGGAGTGCTGAGTCTCCCTTCCCCGTCGGATGTGGGCCCTGAGCCCCTACGCACTGAGCCCAGCAGGTCAGCAAACTTTGTGGCAGCTTAGGAAGTAGGAAGGGAGGAACATGGGAGACAGTGCACTGAAATGGAAGGTTGACCATATTGTGGCCTGAATGAACAAACTTTGTCCTGGAGAGCACTAAGACAAACCGGCAACTCAGCCAACCAAGAAAAAATGGTGGAGGTATATCTAGCATTAAAGGCAGGGTTGGTAATGTGGAAAAGCTAGCAAGATTTGAAAGTAGCGATAGATAGATAGATAGATAGATAGATAGATAGATGTCTGTCTATCTATCTCAAACAATACAGTGGTGCTCATAAGTTTATGAACCCATGCTGAAGTTGACTAAAAAGAGGAATAAAAAAAATCATCTTTTGGAAATTGATCTTAATGCCTTAATTAAAAAAAAATGAGGAAAAATCCAACCTTTAAGGACACCAATTTTCTTTGTGAATGAATAATTTATCATGAATAAATAAATAAAATAAAAAATACAGGGGACATAAGTAAGTACACCCCTATGTTAAATTCCCATAGAGGCAGGCAGGTTTCTATTTTTAAAGGGCAGTTATTTCATGGATCCAGGATACTATGCATCCTGATAAAGTTCCCTCGGCCTTTGGAATTAAAATAGCCCCACATCATCACATATGGTTTTATTTCAGTTAGCCTAATAGCTGGTTTGATTTGCATTGAGAGATGATTTTATGGAAAGTACCCCATGCCAATCTCTAGGTATGGTGAAGGGGATGTGATGATGTGGGGCCATTTTAATTCCAAAGGCCAAGGGAACTTTATCAGGATGCATAGTATCCTGGATCCATGAAATAACTGGCCTTTAAAAATAAAAACCTGCCTGCCTCTATGGGAATTTAACACAGAGGTGTAATTACTTATGCCCCCTGTATTTTAAGGAAGAACATTTATTTATTTACGATACATTATTCATTCACAAAGAAAATTGGTGTTCTCAAAGGTTGGATTTTTGCCTTTTTTAATTAAGGCTTTAAGATCAATTTCCAAAAGGTGATTATTTTATTCCTCTTTTTAGTCTTTAACTTTAGGATGGGTTCATAAACGTATGAGCACCACTGTATATATAATATATAAGTGTGTATTGGAAATAGTTACCAACCCGGCCTTTAACAGCAATGAATGAAGTCTCATTTACTGTGCAATTGTAGCACTGGATGTATCATTAGAGCTCTCAATGACAAAGAAGGGAGCATAAAAGACAATGCTTAGAAATGTCTGAAAAACAATGATAAAACATAGATTGTAATGAAGCAGTCTTGTGTTGCCATTCTACGTACGTCCATGGGAAGGAGACAACGAGATATTCTACACACTTGGCGTGGGCGGAACAGGAGGATATAGTGGAGGAGTAGAAATACTACAAAGCATCTCACTGTTTTTCAGAGAATGGCTTGTTTTGACTATTTATGTTATTTAATGTTTTAGACTGTCTGATAGTAAGACGTGGGAATGGTGCTGAGTTACAAGACTCTAATTGAGGAATACAGTCAGGGTACAGTAAAAGAGGGATTTAGTGGTGCCAAATGGCAGCAGATGTATGCTTTTAATACATGCAGGGACGCTGAATGGATAACACACAAGGAAGGATTTTGTCAAGGTGAATTGCTGGAGCATATGCATGTGTGTGTTACAGGCTGCATTTGGCGGGCCATGCTGACTTACAGTACACAGCAGCTGAGGAGCCCTGAGAGCTATCTGGCTGGGAGCTTGTGCTGGACTGCGCCTTAAGCGAGCTGTTGTCTAAGCTCTTTCCTGATATGCACGCACACACACACACACACACACACACACACACACACACACGATAGAGATGAGAGAAGAAATCCAGCCGCACATATTGCACACAAAAAACAAAAGAAATGTCGCAGTGACGAATGATAGTGTGAGATGACATGGTGGGGGCAGATAAATACAAGATAAACCCAATCAACCTTTTCCCGCTCTGAGAAATGATGGCTACTTTTCACCGATAGACCTCCGTCACCAGATCTCATTGAAAAAGAAAAAAAACAAATATTTTCCTCATTATCCCAGTTAATGGCTCCATTACATCAGGATTTACCGCTGCTGCTGCATGTGAGGTTTTACTGAGGCTCTAATAAAAGTCTTGCCAGTGAGCAGAGATTGGATGACGACAACAACGGTGATGGCTGTGAGAGAGTCGGATTTTACTCATTACCACTCGTCCGTTTATTCAGTTGGCACAGAGGGAAATGCAACACAAGAACACTCATTGACAACTAGAGGGGAATAAAGAGTCCCTGCAGGGAAAAAAAAAGATGGCACGAGACTGGGCAGGAGAGGAAACAGATTGTTGTTTGTTGAGTTTTGTTTCAACAGTACCACAAAATTCACAGACCAACACAAACAATCCACAACATCTGCATCAATAAATGTGCATTATCCTACTCTAAGAAACCAAACATAATCAACAGGAAATCCAAAGAAAAAACACCATCACAGTACAGCCCACACTGCTTGACTGACAAGTGATTGCTAGAAAGTCCAAAGCAGAAACATCCCATCAATTAGCACTTAATTCCACAAATGTCACAAAAATAGAGTAACGTCAGGCATAGCAAGTTAACAGCATGTCATCCTACAACTCATAACAGATGTAAAAGAATTATCACCTACACAGTGAGACTGTAGATTAACGACTAGCAGCCCTTAGAAAACTCTCTGTAACATATTCTTTACTATAAAAGCATTGAGAGTACTAAAAAAGATATGTGTTCAGATGCTCCAAGAGCCACCACAGGTGTTGGGTTACAAACCAGCTGTCGAGCTGTCTAACCCTAACAAGATCCTACAAAGGCCAACATAACAGAAATTATCCCACGAACCATCCCCTTCCTCCCACACTCACCTGGCTCTTGTAGTTTTCTCTGGCGCTAACCGGCTGCAGGTTCGTATCTTAAGTCTTAAAACTGCTGTGTGAGCCTAATGCTATCCAAGGGTGGCGCTAGCAGGGCGGTGTGTTTTTAACCCCACTCTGGGCACTCCGTCTCCGTTTCCTGCCACCAGGGCTAAATTTAGACACCTCCCTCCTTTAGCCCCAACAGCCCTCCCAAGGTGCCCTTGCCCTCTCCTGCCAGAGGGGTGGGGTGCTAGGGCTCCAATTTTGGACCTTTGAAGGGAAGGAAATGGGTAGGGGGGAGCATAACTTTCACTGTGTGTACAGGGAAATTACAGTAGAGCCCTGGGGTGTATAAAGGATTTTCAAGTGATGCAATGCTCCTTCGAGCTACCCTACTTCCACACCAAGGGTAGTTTTAATAATTAATTTGAAATGAGCAACAGGGTGAACTTTCATGAATCTGATATGTTACAACACTTTCATTCAGAAGGCATGTTAACTGAATTACATATTTTACAGGCTAATGCACAATATACATATTCAGTACATGGACCAGTCCCCGCTACCCTAATGAATGACTTCAGAATAGTGTTGCTATGCTGTCAATGACAAGGCGTTTCATAATTAGTTGGTACATAGTAATGTCTCAATATTTTAAAAGTGAGGGAAAAAATGTAACAACTTTCATTTTGCAAAAATACAATTTTGACAAAGAGTTATGACAACATCCCCTCATAAATTGTTGAATGAGCCACTGAAGCTGTTACCTTGCTTTACTTATGTATCTATATACGAATGAAGCTGAAGGTTAAATGTTTCTTTTGTGCTCTTTGGTGCTAAAGACAGCTAATGATGTGTGGAAACACTGGTTATACGTTATAATGCTCGCCTAGCTGCTAGCGTGGTATGCCGTCATACTCTGCAACTGACAAGCTAGCTGTGCTGACCTAGCTACTGCGCATGTGTCACTCCCAACAAAGATGAAACAGAAGTGTGATGCCTCACTTTTTAGCTAAAACAGAGCTGCAGTAATGTGCAGTACAACAAAAATATGGTGTTTTTTGAAAATGAAACCACATAAAACCTATTCTGGTACAACCTCTAAATACAAGTATGAAACTGAAAATGAGCATAATCTGAGCACAAAAGTCCTATGCTGTCATTATACTCACAACACCTGATGCCAAGGGTGAAAGTGATGGAATACATTTATATATATTATATATTCCGATACTGGAATTGGGTAGATTCAGTGTGTACTTGGGACTTTCTCTAAAGTCATGTTTACTTTATAGTCTCATATTTACCGTAATTTCCAATTTCTCTATACTTTCAAAATAGAACTTCTGCTTTTAAAATGAGCACAATACCAGTAAAATAAGAGTACTTCTACTCGAGTACTATCGATAACTGTTGTACGCTTTCCAACATGGTGCATTTCTCTTGCAGACCTACATGATGGCTCTTCCATGGTTGCTAGGGAATATGTGACATAGCAGTAAAGCCTCTACAGGGAGCAGGAGGAGGAGATGGAAGCGCACATTCTGTTCTGTATTCCTGGCACTGAAATGATACATTCATGACCCGATTTAGGTGCATTGTACTCAGCTTGGAGGTAGAGAACAGGGGTGTTTGAGTGTGTTGGTATAGATAAGCAGAAGCGCACACACAATGTCGCACATCACACACACACTTTGTAAAGTTATTGGCTGATATGTGTGATATGCACCACTAAGACATTGTTCATTTCACAATTCCAGGCACAAGCAACTTATACACAAAGTACACAACTCTGCAAGCTGACACCCCACACAGGCATGTTGGTATTTCAGAGGTGTGTGTTTCTCAGTATTACATTTTCAGCCTAACGCCAACACTTTTGAGACAGCCAAACCCCAACAGCATTACAATGCCTCTTACATTTCACAGCACCCCCTCCCCTCACCCAAATATGCACACACCTCTTCAGATAGAGGCATTACAGCCAGGGTCGATGCTAGATCGCACCCGATACATGTGTCGATGTCAACACGGCCATACTGTGCAGGGGTCAACACTTAGGCTTCAACCACAGACTGTATCCAATAAGCTTCAACATCATTCAACAGACATTAATATTTTACAAACAACCTTGGTCTACATGCTGTCTACATGCTAACATCAGGGAAACCTGTAATCTTGGTTGCCGATGTTACTTTCTCCCCAATTCCAGGTCGCATTGCTTCTGAAACATGTCCAGTTTAGTTTTTGGTTTAGAAGCCTTTATTGGGGATTCAGTGACTAGTTAGTCTTCCATTGCAATGGTGGACGGGAAGCTTAAGTGTTGATGCCTGCACAGTATGCTCTTTGACGTCGACACATGTATCTGGTGCAATCTAGCATCTACCTACAGCCAGGCTCCATGAGGGTTCAATAAGAGGTCAGCTATCAGCAGGCTGACTATCTTAGAGACACATTTACACAATCCATGTACGTATTACTCTTATTTTCAAACTAACAGTAATACATGATTAAAATATATATTTTTAATGTTCACACAGTAACTGAATAAAAAACAAAAAAAAGTCATTAAGCCATTTTGTGATCCCGTTAGACCTGTAAGCTTTTAAAAATGGTAAAAAACAAAACAAAAACGTTGACACAAATGTTCACTGTCAGAAAATAAAACATCTCAGAGACAGAGAAAAAAAAAATCCTCTAATAAGCCGCTATGAAGACAAAGCCAGTCCCAAAAGAGAGTTTAACAGTTGGCATCAAAATGCATTAACACCCTGAGTCTCGTGATACTGCCGTCTAATAAACAAAAAGCCCATGCAAAGCAGAGCACTGGTTGTAAGAGGACTTTTTGTGTGCCATCTTAAAAATTAACTGTGCCCAATTTCAGAAAGACAGGCTTACTCAGGTACAACAATTATGTCAGTAACAGCTTTTACTGCGAGAATTTAAAAATCCATTTACACGTGTAACTTAAGGGTGATAGCGGAGCTTGTCACAATTCACCATTACAAATCTGACAACTTAACAAGCCCAACTGAAAGGCAGTCAACCAAATCTCTACTTTCTGGTTGAGCGTGCTATCTGGGGATTGTCACACTTATTAATGCTTCTATTGGTCTATTGTCTGCCACGTGTGATATTTATGATCATGAGAAGCACCTCATAGTTCAGTTCTGCAGTTACACTGGTTGTTCCCTGACTAGCTGCAGCAAAAAACAAATCGCATCAATACAGCAGAAATGTCAAGTGGTGATCCAAAATGTGTCAAGTTCTCAGAAGCATTCGGACCTTCAGCAAACAGTTCAATATTTGACTTTTTTGAGCTTTGGAATTTGTCATGGTGTTATCTCTTGTATCTCTTACCTTTCACATCTTCATCCTCCACAGTGGTGTTGCTGCTGTCTGATGATTCCTGAAGATCAGAGATAAACAGCCAGTTTGAATCAATTATAATAGCGCACACATCTGTGCTGAATACACATGAAGACACACATCACATGAGTGGTAACACACAGGCCAGCAGGGGGCATTTTCATATGTTCTCATATCAAATCTTCACAAAAACAAAACTGATTACAAGAGCAGCAAATATACCAAGACCAATTAATGCAAGTCCAATTCATAAACCGATACCAAACAAGGACAAAATCTCAATTTTGTTCAACGCTGTTAATATATTAATGTGTGCCACAACCATCCAACCTCTTAAGTCAAACCATGCAAGCAAACCCATCAGCCCAGTAGCCCAATATGCCACTGTGTCAACTGTCATTTCATTTTTACTTTTTTTACCCTTGGCCTGAAACCTCTTCTACTCTAAGTTGAGCTGTGTGTGTGTGTGTGTGTGTGTGTGTGTGTGTGTGCGCGCGCATCACACCATGTGGACAAGTGACGTCTTTCCACCACAGAGTGCTCTCGTCTCTTGCTGAAACTGACAGAAACTCAATGGAATGTGTTCCATCCATCTATTTCAACAATGGAAGCAGGCAGATGGGATTCTGATAGGGCAATTAGTTGCCATCTTAAGCACGGCTTCAGATCTTGCAATCTATCCATCTAGCGTTCGCCAGAGGAGAAGTTAGCTTCTGATTTCCAATTAGATTAAATGGGCCTAAATTCCCCTGCATGTAGAGGAGAGTTGAGAGACCTGGCGACCTCATTAGAAGTACACACGTGCACGAACAGCATCACGAGCACAAAGCAATAAAAGTGGTTTTATAGCCTTCTAAAGAGCAGCTGGTGACCTGAAGAAAGGAAGAACTGAAAAGAAAAGCGGTTTTGTGTGTTTGAGACAGCTGTGGCAAGCATCCTCACATATTAGAAATATAAGTGTGATCATCACACCTACAGAATGTTTTCTTTGGTCTGAATCATAGAGAAGTTTCCTTTAGACATTTAGTTTCTTATTCATTTTGTTTCATCCCGCCCCATTACAGGCAATATAAGGCTTGTAAAATGTAATCTACGTAAATATGATACTTATTTGTGCACTTTGCTGTAATTAACCCTTACTAATGTAAATGCTACATCCATTTATCAGCTCATATATTAAAGCATATCACATATTTTATATGGACTCTAGGTTTGCCCTCTGTTCATTTTACAATACCAGGATGTCCAAGCATCACAGACCGCTAGCGTTACTCATAAAGCCTCATGTTTTGGGTAATTTCCTGTACAAAGTTGGCATTATGGTCATCATAACATGTCCATACGGACCAAACCAAGCAAGCAAGAGTTCTAGATTTCAAGTAAGCTAATTTAAACTAGCCTGGTGTGATAACAAAAACTGCAAAATGAAGTACTTTTAGTGCCTTCCCATATAGCCTCTTTGACTTTCTGAAACTTGCTGTTGTACATAATTCAAAGCTATGCACTTCCCTCTGACCCAAAATCTAATGAAATTGTCACTATTGTAATGCAAAATCTGGATGTGGCTTTGGAACAAAGTTATGATAGTGTTCCCTTTTAGCTGTGTGCATTACAGCTCAGCAAAAAACAACACACAAACACACACACACACTAAACCAATGCCATGGTGCGGTCACAGAGATGCATAATGAAAATAGGGATCAAAGGGCAGGAGAAGATGAGGAAGAGGAGGAGAATAACAAAGAGGATAAAGAGTAGGTCAGGACTGGGAAATGACATATGTATACCTTTGTCCCGTCCATTGGATTATGGATGACTGTTGTCTGAGGTTCCTGGAGGAAAAGGAGGAGGAGGGGAGATGGAGGAACGTGGAATAAATGAGAGAAAGGAAAGGGGGAGAAAGAGGGAGGGAAAGAAAGAAAAGATTGGGACATAAAAGTAGATAGAAATGGATTAAGT
Source organism: Sander vitreus (assembly GCF_031162955.1). Taxonomy (NCBI): domain Eukaryota; kingdom Metazoa; phylum Chordata; class Actinopteri; order Perciformes; family Percidae; genus Sander; species Sander vitreus. Next base: position 28,342,345 of record NC_135859.1, read on the forward strand.
GCAAAAGAAAAGACAAAACGAGGAAAAAAAGACAGTGATATGAATGTTGGATGAAGAGAAAGTTAAGGTTAACAAAGGAGAGAGGGAAGAATCCTTCAAAGACAGTGGGTGGATGAACTGAAAACCGTAATTTGGAGTCAGAGACCGTATTGAAAGTGTCTGCGATGAGCACATCTGAACTAACAATTTCACTCACTCACACACACACACTACACAGCCTAAGGAAAGGGACAGCATTAAGACCTTAACTTATCCAGGGTTATGCTGAACATGAGTACTTTTTATTTCTGCACTGCCCTGTTGTGCATGCTTAATTCTAAACAGCCTTCAATGCCCTACATGATGCAAATATGTACAGAATCAAGAGAATTGTAAACCAAACTGAAGAAAATCAGCCAGCTCTTACAATATAAATGAGCTCTGACAGATTAAAACTAGCCTGAACATCCTACAAGACACTGGAAAATAGATCATTCTGTTCCTTCACACACACGTCTCAAAATAAGAAGCTCCCACTGCCGGGCAGATACTGGCAACATTTCAGGATCCTTTTCTAAAAGAAATTCTGTCTGAAATTGCAGTTTTTCCTGTCAGAATTGGCTCGGTCACTCTACAAGATTCACCAAAAAAGTTTCTACTAGTTATATCTTCTGCTACCAACCACATCTTCCCGCTTCTTACACAAAGCTATCACTTTCACTTAGTTTACCTTATTGCATCTTAAATCGCAGTTTCTGCAATCAAATGTCTTCACAAATTTCTGCTATGATTGTTACATGTTTTGCACAATTAGTGGCTCCTAATCGGTCAACACGGAGGTGTGCCCCCCCCAAAAAGGAAGTGACACCTCTGTGATGACCAATCATCAGCTTTATCCCTGGTGATGGTGATGTTGTCAGGGAAACCATCACCCAGGGCAACAGGCACCGGTGGCAACTTGGGACATGATGATGAGTAAGAACAAAGTAACTGGGGTTTGCAGATTAGAAGAAGGGGGCGAAGGATGGTGTTACATCATCTGAAGGGGAAGGGGCAGACCGCTACACATCAGCACTGACTGCTCTTCTACTGGCTCAGATAAATCAAATTATTTCTTTAGTCTTGTGTTATGTAAATAGAGCCAAGCCACACATATATTTAAGTACATGTGTACATTTAAGATCCTTATGACTACACCAAACTGCTTCCAGATCAGAACATTAAGGTCATGTACAGTGTCTCTCCATGACCTGGCAGCTCTGTAAAGAAGGAGTTAATGTACCAAATAGCTAAACAGTAACTAGCTCAAGTCCCTAGCAACAGCATTGAGATACCAGGCGCCCTTCCACTCTCTATTCCCTACAAAGATCAGAACCCCCCCGCTTCTGCTCCATAGTGGTGCTTCTGCTCCATGCACACACTGTACTCGATATTCAGAAAAAAATGGTTAGGGATTGCCTCCACATGGCTCTCACAGACCGTTCCCCAACTCGTCAAATACTGACGCTTTGTCAGCACAAGGCACTAACATGCAGCCGCTGCCGGACCGGCTATCAAAACAAAGAACAGAGAAGCTTGGAGGTATACGACACACACAGAGGGAGTGTGACTTCATTCTCTGCTCAGGATGCAATTACTCCACTAAATCTTTACATAGCAAATAGTTTTTAGTTGCTATATTAATGTACAGCCCCTTTAAGCACATAAACTTCCCATCAAGCGCTTTCGATAGTATGTCTGCACCTGTGCAGAGAGGACTGGGGCCAACACACACACACCTGCCAATTTAGCTTCTCTGAAGAAAAGACTTAAAGCAGGTGGCGCTAAGGCCAAGCTAGTGATATCCACCATCAGCAGGTAATACCCAACCCACTAAGGTTACCACTGAGTTAAATGAGTTAGTGACCCACTGACTAACGCATAGAATCTGTAATATATTATCATTATGTGCTTAGATGGAGCTTTGTAAAGCCACTGTGACCAAGCTTTATTTAGTGTGTAGGAGTTCCAAGGAGCAAACCCAAACTTGCCTAAGTCCTCAGCTGTGTTACAATGTCTAAATTGGTGAGATCATTAGTGCGGCATCTAGGACTTGGTTGCCAGCGATTTATAATTGAGCTACTGGCCTGGACATAGAAAATAGTGTGAGAAACATTATGCTCTTACAGCCTTGCAAATGTAGCTCACTGCTGCAATACAATTGAAATGATTCAATTTCATAAAAAAATAATCTTTACAAATTGGTAAGTTTCCAATAAAACCATTATCTGCTTTAAAATGTTTACAAAAATGGCTTTACATGGCCCAAATTTTTACTTTTTTAAAAAGGAACTATGATGGTATCAGAAAACTCAAGCAGATTAACATTTGTTTTTTTGTGATTGTTGCGGGCAAAAATCCTCGATTATGTGGAACGTTTTCTTAAAAAATGCCATTGAATATGCGGGATATTTATGCAATTTTATGCGATGAAATTGCGGGAATTTGCAAAAATTGCAGTTTCATCGCGGGGTTTGCAGCTTTTCGTTGATGTTCACGTCGCGTAATTACATCACTTCATAACATTCCCATGGCAACAGGGGAAAATGTCTGCTCTTGTGTGAAGTAAACGCAAAATTTTTCAACTTTCTGCTAAGATATATGTGAGTTTTTTGCAACGAAAATGCGGGGATTATGAAATCATGCAAGCCCTGCATATTTTTTGCGGAAATCAGCAATTTATGTGGCGAAAGTGCGGCGTATTTGAAAAACTGCGGCCTCCGCATACATATGGATTATGCATTGAATTATGCGATCGCATAAATCTCGTTTTTCTGGAGGGACTGATTTATGCAAAAAGAAAAGAGCACATGCTTTGAAACTGTCAGTGTATCATTTTTGTAGCGAGGATGCAGGTTTTTATGAAAGGTAAAGATCATCTAAACTGTCTCCAACTGATAAATGATGACTACAGTGAACCATAAGCAACATGGAGGGGTTATGACCCGCATTGTATTTTGCTCAATTTAAAAAAATGTTGACAGAAAAGACTTCTGAGAGGGAATTGGGTCATTACATGGAAAGGAAATGTATGTCTGACGTAAAGTAAATGTTGCTGATGTCTCATAGCTGGTTATCCCGCGATGTCTGCAGACTAATAATGTTTGATGTTTTGAACTTGTGTAATGTCCTTAAGGACAGTCCAAGTGATTTTACAGGCTGATCTTACACTTATGCTGGTAATGCAGTTGCGAGCAGGGACTGTTCTGATTTTTATACAGCACTGGCATGGACTGAAACCAATAGCTGTCTGACAACTAAAAATCTACAGGATGATATGCATTGTAAAAATTAAACAGCATTAACGTTCAACCTAAACATTTATTTATGATATACACAAATGTTTGGGCTTATTAATCCAAAGCCACCAGTACGGTAATTTAATAAAAGGTGTTTTGTTGGATGATCTTATAACGGATTCACAAATGATAATGGCTTTTAATAATAGAAAAATATTGGAAATAGGAATGCTGCATCAGTTCCCATGTCTATAACTCAGCCACAGAAAAGTGTAAAGAGAACATAGAGTCCATAATCTCCCCTGAAGGCCTGAAGCTGAGTAAAATTCCTGCTCACGCTTTTGGACTATCCTTCCAGGTATAAATGCTTCACAGATTCCCTCAATAAAAGTGCTTCCTGACCATGTGAGCCCAAGAGCATGCAGGTTTTCATTCCAGCCAATCAGCTGATTTTCACACCATCAACAGAAAAGGAGGAATTAATCTTTAAAATCAGCTCGTGTGTTATTTGGCTAGAAGGTCAATCTGAAGACCTTTGGACTGGGTTGCTCACACGGCGGGGAACCGCTTCTCTACAGAGGCATTCATAGGAAGGAGGGGGTAAATCGCGCTGACAGTCCCAGCAGGCATTGGCCGTCTGTTCTTCTTCGGGGAAACTCGAAATGACAGAAAATGACACAGCAACACAATATCAACACAAGTGCAAGACACATAACATCCACACCTGCCATGGGGAAATGTTTCCTGACACCACCTGCTGGTTTAAGACCTACCTCGCAGTCGCTGGGCAAAGATCAACCACAAATGGCAAGATGGACAGAGAGGGAAAAACAGAGAAAAGTAAAGGAGTAGGGGAGTGGGGCATGGTGAATATAGGGGTCTTGAAGGACTCATTGGCGGTAGGATAGACGGACACACACAGATAAAGGTGAAGGAGAAGGGGGTTAGGAGGTAAATACCAGAGCAGGTGAAGGGATGTTTCCTTTGGGGCTGGTGACTATGCTGTTTTTGGTGCTGTTTGTCTGGGGCTGTGCAGGACATGAGAGGAAAGGGAGGAGACACAACAAGAGTGTTAACAACAGCAAAAAAGTGTGTGTGTGTGTGTGTGTGTGTGTGTGTGTGTCGCTTGCTTGCTTGCACTTCTATACTTGTAAGAACTAATTTCAAGCTTTTCACTTTGGTGTTTGTGACAAACCCTTTTAGTTAGAAGTCATGTATTTTCAGTTGGAACTAGGAAATGGGCAGTGGTAGACCTAAAGGTTAGAGAAGTGAGTTTGTAACCGGACGATTTAGGTTCTAGGGCTAGGCTTGGTTTTTCAGGTCTAATGTTACACAGTAACCGAAGGTCCCCACAAGCATTAGAAAAACTTATGTCTGAGTGTGGAGTCCAGTAGATGGCAGCTGCTGCAGTAGTGATGAAAGGGTTACCCAAAAACATTCATTCACAAGACTGATCTGTAATTCTGAGAGGTGAGGGGGCGGGTGACACTGTGTGACATCATGATGTCAGTGGTGACGCTGCTTACTTTTTCCACATTGCAATGATTCAAATCCGCCAATTGGCCGTAATGAATCACCATTATAAGCCTTGATCAAATGCTCCTTTGAAGACCACACATCAAAGAGTGGCCAGTCCTTTGTGGTTTAGTTCCATTATAATGATATTTGCATTGAATCTACATTAAATTCCTTGTAATCTTGTAAGGAAAAACATTAACTTAAATTGCTAAATGGGGCCTGGGTGTGGAAGTGAATCAAGTCAGCTAGCATAACATAAATCTAAATCATGTAACACTATAACATCTAAGCAATTCCTTCTAGTCACTAAGAGGTCAAGAGAAGTCATGGATTACTTATTGCCGCGGTAAGCCTTAATATAGTGTGAGTGTTAGAAGAAAGTGGGAAGAAATCTGCTAAAAAAAAAAAAAAAAGGTGAGATAATTCCACCTAGTTATGCTAATCATCATCATCTCACAGGCATTTCTAGCTGTATTTAAAAAGGAACATTTTAAGAAAGAGGCACAAGATTAAATGAATGTTAGATTGTTTACTTTCAAGCTACAGAATTAGTAACCGTTTCACAATGATTTGCAGGATGGAGAGAAAGTCAAATAGGGTGTGTGTGTGTATGGTTGTATATGTTGACCATATTATGAATTCTGTAAGTCAACGAGCTTACTCAGGAGAAAGCTACAGACAGACACACAGTTAACTCACATAACACCTGTGCCCACCCACACCCACACACACACACACTAACAAAGCCGTCGTCAGCCATCACTCCGCTGCCTCTGTGGAATAACAGGAAATGTATTTCTCAAAGTAACGATTAGCGGGTGACATATCTTAGTCAAAGCCAGTTTGACTGGTTGTTCAACTCAGGGTCTTAGTTTTTAGTAGTGGGGCATTTAATAAATTGGAATGATAACAGCCGTCCTGAGCAAAACTTTGCTAGTGGTGGAAACAACTGTTCATGTGACGTCCAAAGCCAAACATCTGAACCATTTTCCACGTTGAAAGCAAAACCACTGTGATATATTTAACTTGCATATCACAGGATATATCTTGATAGGAGCTCACACATCTCCACTATTTGATGATGTAAAACAATGAAGGATAAAGTCGGTAAAAGTATTCACAGGTGCTTCTCCAGGGAGGCAAAGAAAGCAGTGCACAGGGAGAACAAAGGAGGAAGAGGTGCGGATGAGATGATGGGTGTGTAAAAAAAAAAAAGGGAGATGCCAGGTCAGAGGGAAAAGAAGGTGCCTCAGGGCAGAAAAGAAGGAAACAAGTTAGGGTCAGATTCCTTCCCAATGTACTTACCTGAATTAAAATATGTATTGCTGTTTGATTTATTATCCTTATGCAAGTTGCTGTTTCAATTTACAATTTGAATAAAGTGTCAGTTGCTGTATTCAGTGCTTAGGGATGGGAGCAAGAGTAAGTATGCACACACCCGCCCATACTTTGTTTAAAGCATGTGCATTGTCCTGTAAGACCGAAGAGTATCACAACTACAAGCACAAGTGCTGCCTCTATTCTAAAGTGTGCCCCTGACAGATCTGGAGCAGCATCCCTGGAGTAACTCTGATGGAACTAAAACATCCTGTTTCTATCAAGTTTTATAGAATAATGGTAGGGTTAGTCTTATGGCAGTGAACTTTACAAGGGCCAAAGCTGTGACGTCTGCCTGGCATTTTCTGACAATGAAGTTTGTCTCTCTTTATGTTAATATTTTCTTTTGTCATCGCTGCTCATGTTTACTACTCAGTTTCTGCGATACATAACAAGGTGCCGCTGCTGTTGCCACCATGTGCATCATTCCCAAAATTAAACCTGACTGCTGTTTGAATAGAAAAAAAAAAAAAATCCTCATGAATTGGGCACCACTGTGTAACGGATTATTACTTCAGTGAAGTACTCCACCAATGAAAAAGAGTAAAGGCATTGAAAAGGTGGATACAACAAATACAAGCAATAACAAGTGGAGAAAGGGAGCAAAAGAAGGCGTGACTGGGCAAATGCATAAATAGCATGCTCACCATATACTGGACAGTAGAGCTGGACTTGCGTTTCTGTCCCCAGGCGATTGATTGATGGATGGATTTATTGATAGATGGATGGTAGAAGAAGGTGTGTGTGTGTGTGTGTGTGTGTGTGTGTGTGTGTGTCGGGGGGAGTGGGGGGGGTGGGGGGGGGGGGCAAAAGATAAAGTAACCAATGACAAAAAGTGAAATGACTGGTACAAAGTACAAGAAAGAGCTTGTAAGTCTAAACCAAAACTTTAACGCAGATTTCAATCCTTCATAAGAACATGATCAGACTTTTCCAGACAGCTTGGACAAAGCAGAAGAAAGACGTGTGTTTCCCCTCAAGTGTTATTGTGAAAGTAGGGAGGCGAAAGTAGGGAGGCGTAAGCACGCGAAAAAGGTGCAGTGGTTTAAGTGGAAGTCATCAGGAAGAGGACATAAGAGTAGGAAGCAGATCACAGAAGACTCATGCAGATGGCCAAACGGTGACCCACTCGTCTGTCAACAGATTAAGAACGTCTGGGTCAACAAGGAGCAAGATGGAGGCATAATAGAATAGCAAAATGTATTCTGTTAGAATAAAACCATGGCTGGCTCAATACTTATAAAGTTGTAACACGTAGTATTTATACATCAATAAGTTATTAGTATGGTAATTTGGGGACATAAGTAATCACTTCAAATGAAAAAGACCAATAAAACATTGGACACCTAATATTTTACATTCTTGTAAATTCAAAACAAATATGTTGAAAAGATTTTGTAGCAGTTTATCCGTCTATCGAACCATCATAATCGATGTATTACAATGCTACGTGTAATATATTTAAGAAACAGTGTGTGTTAGCGATACAACACTGCATTAAATGCTGAACGGAGTGGCATTTATAGGCAGTAGCGTGCAGCACGTGAGGCTGGCGGTGGTGTGAAGTTAGACTGCCTGCTCACTCTGAGCAGGTGTTGCAGCTGAAAAAACGTCAGGTGCCATTACGCATTAATGAACCTGCGGGAGAAGAAGGAGGCCAAGAAGAGGAGGTCAGAGTCGCCAAAAGGACATGTGGAGGGAAGAAACAAAAGGAAGAGGGAGGGACAGAGGAAAGTAAGGAAGGCAGCAAAAGAAGAAGACGCCGTTAGAAATGGTTTGGAGCAGGTGTGTGGGGAGCCTGTTGCTAGGCAATGAGTGTGCCGCAGTGGAAGTAAGTGTCTATTTCTGTAATCTGAGTTTCCAGGGTCCAGACTGGTAGCTATTTCTGGAACCGGAGTCACATTCCCTGCTGAACCGACTGAGCAGGGAGAGAGGGGAGCAGAGGTGCACACACACACACTCTCGATGTTCAGGCACACTCACACCCCCATTTGCGCTTTCATTCTCTTTTCAAACTGACAAACAAATGCGATATATTCACACAGTCACATTTACACAAACCTCATTGTACACACATGTATGCGTAACATAACGTATAATGCTGAGAAGCAAGCACATTTTTCCAAGCTTTGCACACTATCATGCATACACGCTGCACACACAGACACATTCATGGAAGCTTTGTGTGGGATGTGTTAAAGCAGTGTGTGTGTGTGTGTGCGAGCGTAGGATGGTGAGAGATCTTCATTAGAGGATGAACTGGAATGTGGGGTTAAAGACCAGATGGGGTGAGCAGGAAAAGGAAGCACTGAAAGAGGAGGAAGAGACAGAAATGAAGGGGTGAGAGGCAGAGGAAGTGATGAAAAAAACCAATGGGGAGGCTAACAGATGGTTACATTTAATAATGGAGATGGAGATGTCGCAATGAGCTGGTTAATGCCAAAATAAAGGGTGCTTTCAAAATGATGTGCTATTTGAGGCTTGTGCTCAGGCAGGCTACACACAGGCTAACAAAAGCACATACACACGTATACAGACACAGATCCAAAGTAGTAATGTTTTTTACAAAAACAATCTGTGAGTGTCTCTTTACACATCCAAAAGGGTGTGCCAAACTCAACAGAAGCCCTAAAACAGACAAACCACAATCTCCACATATATCACAAGAAATAACACATCTAATGAAATTATAACACACAAAATGAATAAGAAACAAGCACATTCAACTACAAAGAAAAGAGCTACAGTAGGCAAAAGTGAGATTAGGAAAGAAGCAAATAGTGGTGAAGAGAAAAACAAGTAGAAAAAGAAGAAGGCAGAGTTTCTATCCCTGGAAAATTAAGCAAGGGGGTGTCAAGAGTGGAGAAGTGGGAGGAAGACGTGATAACCCTTACCTTGACATCTGCCTTTTTGTTGAGCAAGGTCTTAGCTGCTGCAATGACAAACATAGGGAAGAAATAACCAGTCAGAGGTGGAGATGTGCAGCAACAGACAAGTAAAGCAAGTGAGTAACAATATCGGCTACATCTTTAACCTACACTGAAGAGATTACATTCATTTGACTTATCAAATAATGGTCTTTGACATCTGCAGTACGATTGTCTTTCAAAGCAAAGGCTCAGCTAAGGTAGCCTTAGGCTGAAAGAGCAAGGGCATCTCAGCACCTTGCTGATAAAACTCAAACTTTGTTTTACAATTGCAGAACCTGGTTGTAAGACCATGATGTGTTTTGTTATCCACACATACACGTTTTTCCCTATATGCCAAAACAAAAACACCCTGCCAGCAATCAATATGTAATCAAGCTCATTATGCAATCGCACAACCTGTGAAGCAATTGAAAATAACCACCCATACTAAATAGAAGCATTAGAGTGATGTAATGGCTCTTATAGATCTAGCAAGGTACAACCTACAGGTCCCAAGATGTTTGACGCTAAAGGCCAAAGCTAGTTGGTCAGGTGGACAAGGAATTATTCCAGTGTTGCCTCTCAACCCAAAACGCATCACCTCATTTATTTTCCCCCAGCTGCCTCGAGACTATCTTCAGTACACAGTCCAATTGCTTTAGGGTCCAAAGCCATTGCTTTGTCTTTCAACAACAAGATATTGTCAGTGAAATAAAAATTTACTCCAATTAATTGTTTCACATCAATTCTTGTGCCAAGGTCCCCTCATGGTTGCGAGGAAGCCGGAACAAAGATGGCTGCCGTGCCGGACAATAAGCCCTGCCTTAAGCACTCTGTGGGTGCCTTAAAGAGGATTAGTTTTCAGTCTGCTCTCTAATGAAGAGTAATGAGGGAGGATAGAAGAGGAAAACAATACTGTAGACACAGTCCTCTGATGATTATAATACCTATAAGCCCTTACAACAGTGAAAACTGCGAGCAGATAACAGAAGACAGTCCGCAGGGCGTTCACCATGACTGCACTGCCAAAGCACAGATAGCAAAGTGGTCCAATTGCATTACATAGATGCACGTTCACCTAGAGCGACCCCAAAATAAGAGCCAGGCTCTCTGTGTTGTGTGTAGGTGGAGGCTGTGGGTGTCTGTTAGGATGTAGACAGAGGATTAACACTAACGGGAGACCAGATGTTGACGAGATTGGACAAGCAGATGTGTGTAATTTTACTGTTTAAAAGGTTACCAAAAATGCACTAGCAGACTCTTTAATACTGTATAGTTCCAACCCCTGCTTTACACACATCTTCAACCCGGCAGCACAGTAGTTGTTGGCACTTGACCCTATACACCTTCATAGAAACAAGAATGATGAGTGGGGAAACAGAAAAAATGTTTTATGATAATAAACTTACTTACTTTTTAGGCTGTATATTTATGTTATTACATTACCAGGGTCACATGACAGTGCTATAAATATAAAGATGTATCCTGGGATTCATTCAAAACTTTGTTTAAAAAAGTAATATCTTAAATCGTTTTAAATTTGACTGAAAGAGAATTATATTGTTAATCGCAATTATTTCTGAGACAATTAATTGTACCGCAAAATTTGGTATTTGTTACAGCTCTAGTCACAATCTGAGTTTGTTACAGCTCTAGTCACAATCTGAGTTATGGTGTTGAATGATGACCAGAAAAGTATTTTTGCAGAACGTGATGTCAGTGAAGTTGACCTTTGACCTTTTGGGTATAACATATCACATCATACGTTTATTCTTTGACATTTGTGTGAAATGTCATAATTAGTGCATGACTTTTTGAGATACGGCCAAAAATGGGTTACTGTATGTCACAGTGACCTTGAACTTCAACCACCAAATTCTAATTCTTGTACTTGTCCAAGCAGATGTTTGTATCAAATTTGAAGAAATTCTCTCCAGGCGTTCCTGAGATATCACGTTCACAAGAATGGGACGGACAGACGCACAACTTAAAAACATAATACATCCGGCCATGGCTGTCGACGAGGAGGCATAAAAAAAAATAAATAAAAAAAATTGTATTGTAAATACAATACTTAACTTAATCTTAACTTGAAGTCTACATTAGTATAGAAGTTGCTGTTAGAGTTTTACTGAAAGCATCGTTTTACATCAAGGGCTAAGAAACAGGTTAGAATAACAGATCACTTGAAGACATCCTAAGAAGGTTGCTACATTACGAATTAACAGTAATCCGTTCTAGTATGGCTACATAATGTAGAATAATCCAGCAACATTAATTTGGGAAATGCTGATGTCTATCACTGCCAGTTCAAGTCCAAGACTCTCTTACCCCCCTAGACGTTGTCCTTCCTGGGACTTTTTTTAAAGGGCTGAGTGCAATTTTAAGTCTTATCAGATGCAATCACATCAGCAGCCAGCCACGTTACATAAAACAATATTTCTGGCGGACTTTTTTTTCCTTACTTTCTTTCCTCTTCCTTCTCTCGCTAAACATGAGAAATGGCTACTTTCTCGTTTTCTCACTTTTGTTTCCAAACATGCTCTGAGCCAGCTATACTGAAATTTCAACAGCTTTATTCCATGAACAGAGGTCCAATCACAAGGAGGTCAGTTCAAAGTCTAGTGGAGCCCTGGTCCAGCCTTTTTAAGTATTAAAAAAAAAATAATTAAAAAAAATAATCACATCCTTACAAGTGGACTTGTAACGCTGTCACTTCAGCCATCTTTTGTTGAAGCATTTGTTTTTTACTTTTCTGCCTCAGTGGTCAGTGTGGTCATGTTTGAAGTGAGGTTTGCCCATTCAGCAGTCAAGAAAGGAGCAATAGAAAGTGATTAAGAAGCACTACATAATCCGAAGGGATGTGCAAGTGGCATGAATGTGCATGGTTTATTGTTATGCTGTTGTTCCTCCTTCCAAAGGCTGCTTGTTACTGAGGAGAAGAAATGGGGTCAGAATAGTGCCAAGTTCATTCTTGCGTATTCTCTGTTGGCTTGGCAGAGGAGGAGAGGATATAAAAAGGAGAGCAGAGAGGAAGAGCAAGTAGATGAACAAAGTCATAAGGGTATTTCACTGTGCTCTTTCCAAACACTATTATTCCATCAAAGTGGCAAACTGGATCTTCCAAAAAAATGCCTTGGGTTCCAGTGACGAAGAGGAAATCTCTGTGGATACCTGAAAAATCAAAAGGTAGCTTAAATCAAACTGAAGGTGGAGAAGCAAGGGGCGCTCCTTACCTTGCCACAAATTACACATGAAGCAAGAAGAGAGAGGAGGAAGAGATTAAAACTAAATCACCTCTATAAATTACCACTAAAATCACGCAAGATGCACAACTGCAGGAGCAAAGCAAGGATGGGCATGGATTCACATGAAGATTCAGGGGGAAATCACACAAGTGCCCTCTGGAAATGCTTTGTTGAAGGCCAGGACACATTTAAAGATTTACCCTACTTCAGCGTGAGGATAGGGTGAGGTCAGGTAGATAGTGATTGTATTTGTGTGTATGAATATGCAAGATAAAGCGAGGCCTCCAGTAAGCCAGTGAGGCAGAGTGAGGCTGATAGGGGGAGGCAGCCCACTATAAATATTTGATTGGAGCCTAGCACAGGCTTAGGGACACAGAGGACTGAAGTCCCAGTGGACCACAGAAATAAGGACACTGCCACTACTTCTGTCTCCTTTGCTCAATGATAGACTGTCATGCGAAGCCCTTTGTCGTTTATGCCTGCGGTTCATTTCTAGCCTGGTTGACACCAGACCCTTCTCAGTTGTAACTGAGAGTGGGTCTGGGCAAGCTTCATTCGCAGCCCATTTCCAACGGGGTGTCACCAACGGACGCCACTCAAATGCCTCTGGGTGCAATTGAATAGTCCAACCAATCAGACCAACAATCCGGGTGATGTAGCAGCTACAGCGGCATCAACGGGTTGCTTTGCTTTGGTGGCTGTTATGTTGAATGTAAACAAAAAGCTGCTTGCTGTCACTGCGCTATCGTCATCCTGTAAAGCCTGCCTCAACGGTTGTGATTGGTGCCTTGATTTGGAAAAACTGGAAATGGGCTTGAATGGGCTCTTGACCAGACTGACTTGCAGAGCAAATCTCAAATTTGCCGGAAGTTCGTCAGGGTTTTCCCAGGCTAGTTCATTTCTGCAAACCCGGAAAAATTATTAAAATGTCCTCTGAAGCTACTGCTCTTGTATTTCACAGTTAAAATATTTGTGGTGTTGAAAATAGTTAAAAAAAAAAAAAGACTTGACAGAAATTTCGCTGACATCACCCATAGGTCTTTGAAGGAATGTTTGAAGCTTACTATTGGGTTTACCAAAATTGACATCCTGTGTATTTACACAGTATTTTTCAAAACTGCCACAATATACTTTAAAACTACAAATTGACTTTTCCAGCAACTAGATTAGAGAAGCTGCTAAGGATGTTGCAAGCTAGATATTTTTTTCCCAGGAGGTGGCTGACCAAACAGCTAAAGGCAAGTAAATATTAGATTTACATTTGTCAGGGCGGCAGAAAAAAAGACTAAGGGGATGCCCATATTGTTCTGTGTCAGCTGCATGTGTACAGTAGGTTAGCATGTCAGTGTTTCTGCAAGTTTTATTTGGGACTCACTAAAGAAATATTAGCTTTATCACTTTGTATGCAATAACGCTAAATTTGCATTATATCTAAAACTACAATTAGGCTATAGAGTTTGAAATTAAAAGTGCAATAGATGTCTATAGCATTGACTCTTTCTATATAAATTCTGAACTACATATACAATATGTGGACTTTTTTTTAAGATAATGCTCAGCTCAGATAGTGGGCTACTATGGGATGTATCCCTAATTCAAGACATTCAAAAAAAGTAAAGCAACAATTTCAAAGGTTATTGACTTCATGAGAACCAGCCCCAGCCGTGCATCTTCCAGTGTTCACCATGCACGACAGTCCCCGCCCCGTGTTGCAGCGCATGCACCAGTCTAGTGCCCCATGCAGCATTCACCGACAGCTCTTGGGCAGCTCCATCCTTAAGGACAGGGGTGAACATTCCAGTGTCATTGTCAGACAGAGAAAAGAAGAGAGGGGAAAAAGGAGTGAGGGGGAAAGTGAGATATGAAAGTATGACAGAAAGTGGGAGTGATGCTGGGGGTTATAGAAAAGTGACTTGAGAGACAACAGTGACCAGAGAGGTAAAATGACAGATTATAGGGAAGGAAATGGGGTAAAATGGAATGGTAATGTGAGAGGTGAAGTGGGAGGAAAAAGTGAGAAGAAAAAGAAAGAGAGACAGGAGAGCAGTTTGGTTGGGCCGAGGCCATGCTCTGCGGCTGCGTGTAGAGATGAAGATGAATATGGGTCAGCGGCTATGACAAAGCAGTGATGGGCACTGCAGCCACCCTATCAGATCTCAGACAGGAGGCGACAGATGTGCTGATGCGGAAAATGACAGGAGGTGGGCTTCCATCAAAGTCCTTTACGAATTATAAAGCATCCACATAAAATGGGCAAATGGAAACTAAAATATACACGAAAACGTCAAAAATGAATTTCTGATACGCTTCAAGTGGAATATGTTTTCCTTAATGAAGAAGTTTTGCACAAAAAAAAGCAAAAGCACCTTTGTCATATAAACTGAAGTAGGTTTGAAATTAAGACTTCATCTATGATGAATTCCTACCGTCTCTCATTGCATCTATTGAGATTTGACAATTAGTTGTGTTTAACGATTGCCTTCCTTGGATAAAACCAACAAATATGGCCAATAATAGCTGAACAACATCTTTTCTAACACTTGAACCCTTTGTGTTCTTTTCTTATTGATGTGTTTGAGATTGAATAATCCATACTTGCCTTAACTCAGTGACTGTGATGTATTAAAAGAATGCATACAACCTGCTAGATCATAAGATGGAAACATAGCTAATGCTGCAGATGAGTAAATGGAAGATGTAGTTAGCGATGTGGTTAGCCATCATGCTCGGAGCTCCCATGCTGAGGAAGGAGGGAGGAGGCAGAGAAAAATGAAGGAGGGGGAAATAGAGGAGGAAGAATAAAGTATAAAAGACAGGAACAGAGAAGGGGGAGTGGGGGAGGGGTGGCATGCCCTGGGTGAGCCACCATGCTACCTTGTTCCACCAGCCCTGCGGTGGTGCCGGCGGCTGCAGCCACTGCTGCTGCGGCCGCAGTTACAGAGGCTGGAGCGGCGGTCTGCCTGCTGCCCACTGTTAGGAGTCCAACAGCCAGTCACGCATGAAGAAAGAGTTACAAGGCAAAGAGGACAGGAAGACAAGAAAGAGGTGAATGAGGAACAGGGGGTAAATACGAAGAAATAGTGGAGTGATATAGAAAAAAGAAAGAAATGTGAGGGGAGGGGGGTGAGTCAGAGACAAAGCAGGTAGGTGGGCATGGAAGGGAAAAGAAAGACGGAGACAAACAGGGCTCATTAGTTCAGAGAAGGATTAAACACAATGACATTTGGCTGTGACACAAATTCTGTCACATAAGAAATCCGCTGCTCTGACAGAAGGATCACTAGAGAAAAATGTCAGGGAGAGACACAAATCCCAACTTCCATCTGATATTCTTTGATGCTTGCATTTTGTGTCAATGTATCCCCAAAAAACTGCATTGTTGTTAGGATGAACCATGTATCCAGCTAATTTAAATAGCTCACGTTACTGTATTATGCGAACAGTTAACTTTATTATGTGGTGTTTTATTTTGCGGGGAATGAGCCATTTCTAGAGATTGCCTCGCTACATGCAAATGTTCCACCAAAACAAGTTCCTTCTGAGACTAGTTTGCAGAGGCACCGTTGCTGCATCTAAAGATTAGCCCCGACCAAGACGATTGTGATTAGTTTAAAGAAATGCCAAGTGTTTTTTTTCTCCTAATTTATGTATGGCATAGCCAGACCATACTCAAACGCTCACACAGTGCTGCAGAGAATGAGCTGGTAATGCGAGACTTTGTTTACTGAAGCAGCATGCTTGCATACACACTAACATCACTCACATCTATATATGCAAAAGACAAACATTCTGTGCATGAACACAGACTCAAAGGTTGTGATTTAATTAAAATATATCAGTGACAAAGTTGAATGTCAGACAATCATATGAAGCTTACAAATTAGCCTGGCTGCAATAAAACATTCTTTCATACAAATTCTGACTTCATGTTGCATGCTAAATGTAAAAAATAATTGACAATGAGTTCTTTACATTTTCATTTCACTGACCACAACAGTGCTGAAAATGCCTCATTAAGTGAAACTGATAAATCTTTTTTGTCGAGAAATACTGGAATCTTTGGATCTCACTGTCTACACAATAAATTAGGAAAGAAGAGGTCCTAACAGAAGACATTCATTTGTGAAAGTGTCTCTGAGGCAGCCTCAGGAGGTGGGAGGTACAGATTTTATATTGTCTAGCTTAGAATATGGCAGAGATTTATAATAAATGTTTAACCTTCGAGAAAGTGTCATCTATTACAGAGATATACATGAATACAAGTACACAGACACATCCACAGCTTGCTGATCAAATTCAGTGTTTCCCCATATTTTACTCTGGCAGTTTAGCGCAGTACAAAACACTTCTACTTCAGGTTCAAATGATCTAACGTGCTAAAACATTTACAGTGAGGACATTTAGAGCAATGGTAAGTATGAAAGTGTGGTCAGTAAAGAACTCTTTAGCTCAAACATCGCCACATCATGAGAGCACTGGAGAAACATGGTAACTGTGATGAAAGTAAGTTTAGAACAGAGGAATATTTCATATATCTATTTCATGAGACAGGTGCATAGGAGAGGGACGAATAGGTCAAAAGTTTAAAAACAAACTCCTGCACACTGTCTATCTTGCAAAAATACATTTGTGATGTTGCTACACATTCATTCATTGTGCCTGAAGGTCTCACACCGATACGTTGGAAGTAAGCTAAAAGTTAGCTAAAATTGCAAATCTAGACCAGTTCTTTGCGGTTTAGTTATTGTGAATATAAAAGCTTTTGAGTCGCAACTCTAAACTGTCATGTAACTGAACTGAATATGCTTTTAATGTGAACATTTTGTCTAAAAGTCACATTAATTTAACAGCTGTTTTGTTAAGTATTTGATGAAGAAGATGATGCTTTGTATTACCTTAGTTAGAAACAAATACTTGAATAGAGAAAAGGCAAACACTGACATTACATTAAGACAAAATGAAAATGCGATATTTTTTTGGTCAAGGGAGATTAAGTCTGTTGCCAGTGTTTACGAGGCACAAGCCACCATTTTGGCAGATTAGGCAGGATAATGAAATTATTGATATTTACATCGGATAAGTCAGGTTTTGGGTTAAGTATCACTTTTAAAGAGCCATAGAGTCCACCAAAATGGTGGCATGTTCCTAAAAACCAAACTGACTGTTGCAGACTTGCTTATATTCACACATTTTAGTTAGCTTTGGTAGCATTTACATATAGCGATACAACTGGCATGCAGACAATAAACTCCCTACAATTAGCATGTTTACATAAACCTTATGTTGATTGATGTTGGTTCACTGACATGAATTGTATATTTACAATAATGAGGTATACAGGAATTATGTCCAGAAACACTTACCAGAGAAATTTCGAGAAACCAGCATGGTAGTAAGAATGGCCCCCTGAGAATAAAACAAAAAGGAACAGTTCAATCTTAACCATTAAAATCAGTAACAATCATTTTGACATTTTTATACAAACGAACATTTTGCCACTCTGTCACTGATTGATGAACCACAGTAGCGATTCAACCAATACCCCGACAATTAAAACTCTTGAATTTGCCGTTTTAAACTCAAAACAAACATGGGTCTTTCCTCGGAAAAATCCTGACTCACAGCAGGGGAAACCTAAAACTTTATAAAAATGAAATCCAAAGAAAAACACTGCACTGAAATAGTTCCCCCAGCGCTGTTTAATTGACAGATAATGTCTGAAATGTGACATTTATGAGCCATGCTCATGCTTACCACTAAAGATATAACCACAATTAAAACCATCATACAAAACACCTAAAAGCACAAACTCGGCTCTATAAGAAATAATACATAGTTGAACTGCAGGTGTACTACAGAGACCTGTTCACTTCTAAATTATTTTAATACTAACGACATGGACAATAGGGCATGAATGACAGAGAGCGAGAGAAGCTAATCTCTACACTTTTCTCAGGGGAGATAATGTACAACTGAAGCTGATAACTTTTTATAGGGATATTAAAATGGTACTGAATTGCAAATAGACCATAGTACTTAACAGCTGCAGAGGTTGATAATATACCTCACATCTGAACAGCTAAAATGAGATGCCACTCTACCATAATCGCCATCGCAGAGGCGGTGCAAAAACTATGTGGGTGTCTTTTTTTTCCCTCAAGGGTAGATATCTTTTTTGGAACATATTTTCTTGTATTTGTTAGTTGTAGAGATGATGCCCCACAGTTTGATGTCACTCACTTTCTCACCATGTTCTATTTCGGTTTTGAGTTCATATAATATTCCTGTCAAAATAATGCCTCTAGCTGATTTTCTTTTATGATGTAATGTTTGGTGCAACGTTCACCGTCTCTGAATTCCTTGTATGTTTTGTTTGTTTGTAATTAACAGTTTCAGTTGTTTACTATGTAATCGAATGTCTAACCATGCCCGTGTTCATTTCTTTCTAAATGTGAAAAGCCAGTGGCAATTGGTCCATGCTAATGGCATGTTGAATTGTCCAACATTTGCCTGCAGCCACCTGCTTTTCTGTTTCCAGTGTCCCATGTGCTGGTATTTGAGCCATGCCAAGACTGGCCAAAAGCAGCAGGGTAACAGTGGCCTGCTCCAATGGCTAAGCTGTTGTATCCGCACAAAGTGTCAGCAATAAATCAATGAAGAAGGGAAACTTTGCATGAAGGATAAGTCTGGATCTAAGAGCTTCAAGAATTCTTACTGCCTTTTCTAATAACCTCAGTGCCAAAGTCATGAGCGAAAGCATATGACATCTCTACTAAACACATTTTATGCTAGGTGTGATGGCCTAGGCCACACAAGTTAAAACAGCCAGCAATGGTAACATGGTACACAATTTCACCCCATGCTGTGTAATACACATATTAATGTATTGTGCAGTCAGCCACAACCCAAACAATTCAGGCATCAAAACAAACGCATTACACTGTTTGGTTAATTCATAAACCACGTTTAGTTCCTTTAGCGTTACATGGTTTAAATGGAGTGCACTCTTTTCTACATTGCAAGGTGTTCGGTTACAGGAATCATTATTTCCTGTCTTTGTTACCATGCTGGTGGTGAGGTCCTTCCCAGTGCCGAAAAGGCATGGCCAAGGGTGAAGGACTGTTATATACTATGGTCTGCCAATTGGGCTGTACCATCAGCTACCATGCTGGAGGGGGGATTTAGGTTTAGGTTGGGTTTATTTGTATTAGTTGCAATTATGTCCATTTTGATTTTGTCTCATTCAAGGAGGTCAGTTTGTTGAGTTCATATCTTGATTTGTGGTTGCTATTGGTGGGTTAAGTTATAGTGTGTTGACCTCTTTTATAGGCCTAGATATTAAGTTCTTGGTTTATATTGTTTTTCTTTGCATTTTTTGGGGGTAAATTAAAAACCCACTTTTCAACAAACTCCTGTTTTCCTCATTGTTTTACTGCTTGGTCTCTGACACGAGGCCATCTTGAATTTATACATCACAGAAATTACAGAAAACGGTAAGGAGTTACTTTGGTAACCCCAAAATGATGGGAAAGAATAAAGTTGCAGAAAGGATTATTTAATCATGTATAAGAGCTTATTAGAGCAGAAGAGGGAGATGTTGGAGAGGATGAGCATGCAAACAGACCTTGAGTTTCCTTCTGGCATTGAATTTCTTCAGGCACTCCACAGTCTCCTGTCTGTGCATCATAGACGCCACCGTGGACCGTTGCTGGGAGAAAGAAGACAAGGAGGAGTAGGAGAAGAGGTTGAGAAGAACAAATAGAGGCAACGTTGGAAAGAGGATGAAAAAAACATCAGTTAATCAAGGTTTTTGTGTTTGCTGTGATCTGACCACTTGTTTGTCCGAGTTGCAACTCTTTTCTATGCGTAACAAGTAGTGTAACAATATGTGTGAAAAAAATAACCACTGTCTGCATGTCTATCTCAAGCAGAGGACACTTACGCAGACCCATGGGTGCTTAAGGGCCTCCTGAGCAGTGATCCTCTTGGCTGGGTTGATGGTCAGCATCTGGTTGATCAGGTTTTTGGCCTCTGGGGTGACTGTGTCCCACTCTGGGGAAGGGAACTAAAGGGACAAACATAACCACGTCTTATTATTCAGTGTAGAGCTGAGTAGTTGATGAATCTATTCTTCAGTTGACAGAAATATTCAGCAATTATTTTGATAATCAATTGTTTGTCATTTTTCAATCAAACATGCCAAACATTCGCCGGTTTCAGCTACTTCAATGTGAGAATTAGCTGCTTTTTTTTCTTATTTTTTATTTTTTCCTGTATCATATTATTAGTACATTAACTATATTCACGTTTTGGACTGTTAGTTGGACAAAACAAGCAACCCGAAGACAACACCTTGGGCTCTGGGAAATTGTGATGAGCAGACTTAACCATTAATCGAGAAAATAATCAGCAGATTAATCAATAAATCTTATTTGCAGCACTAAATCATTGAATTGCACTAGTGTTGAAATTCTTCAGAAAGACAATTTTAAAAAGACTGAACTATTATTGTTATTGTCCCTTTCTGTCTGCTTTTAATGTATTCACAATTATTGTCACCACAAAAATGGGAACAGGCCAGGTCATGTTTAAGATGCAAGTTAAAATCTTAATTGGCCCTCAAAATTCATATGAATAAACTTCACTGAGTAGCTAGACAGCACATGACGTTGAAAGAAAATCTACCAAAAATCTTATAAAGCCCAGGGGAACTTCAGTCAGTTATAGATGGTGTAATTCTGCTAACCTGTAAAAGTGAAAAGCTAACATGGATCATTTCAGTACCATTCAGGCTTCAAATCACTTTCCCTTCAAAATTAAACTTGGTTTGATATTTCTTTGAATTTCTTTGAATGCTACCAAAGTCACCGGTATCAGTTACTGCATTTGCATGTCTTTGTTTTCTGCTGCACTGCTTAAACCAACTCGCTGATGGTCACAATGTCTGATGAGCTCCAAGTCCCCTTTGAGACCCTTTAATGCCTCCCATATTGAACTTAATATTCAACCCTTATTTATCCTTGGGAGATCATTGAGGGGCAACCCCCATTTGCAATGTCATCGAGTCAGATTACAAAGACAAATACAGAACAACACAGAAAGCACAATCATAAGAAATATAGAAAGACAAAACATTCAGAATTGGAAAATGCTTCCATGAATACATTAGGATAATAGGGATGCAAAAGAAAAAAACAATTATGTAAAGCAGTTATAAGTAGAAGTTTGCGAGTTTAAAGCCAGATTTCTAAATTGTCCAAAAGGCACAACTGAGTTGATTTTAAGAAAGTGCCGTAATTTGTTCCAGGAGTCAGGCGCACTAAAACCAAAAGCAGTTTTTTCCAAGTTCAGACTGAGCTCGTGGAACATGAAGTAAAAGCCAGTCAGCAGAGCGAGTCTGATAATGTCCCTCTGAGTAACTGAGAAGTTCTGTAAGGGAAGATGGCAGTTTTCCAATAAGAGCCTTATAGATAAAGAGATACCAGTGAGTATCTAGTCTTTCTCGGAGAGAAGACCACCCAATACTTTCATATAAAATACAATGATGTGTACCATAGGCATGACCGGTAATGAATCTCAAGGCAGAGTGATATATTAAGTCCAGAGATTTAAAAGTTGAAGATGATGCATGTTTATAAATCACATCACCATAGTCCAAGACAGACATGAAAACTGCCTCAACAACCCTTTTCCTACAAAACATGGAAACGATGCTCTTGTTTCTATAGCAATAGCCAATTTAGTGTCTGCACACAAGATTATCAATATGAAATTTGAAGGAGAGCTTTTCGTCAATCCAGATGCCAAGACATTAATATACCGTGACTCTCTCAATCGGAGGTCCGTTCATAGTGGAAATATTAAGGTTAGAATAATCTATAGCTCTGACTATTAATATTATGTGTGAAAAGTAAGCAGATTTATTTGTTGGATAGTTTTATAGTAAACGCGTAGGCAGAGGGAGCGAATAACAAACAACGCAGGTCACAGGCCCGATATGAACCCTGGATGTCGCCGGTTTGTGTGCCTTCAACATTACAGCCACTGTGGCCTCCTGTGGGTGTTTTTCATCAGTATCAGAAGGCCAGTCCAAGCACTGCCCCAAGCAATTTGTTAAGGTATTCTAAACAGATCAGGTCCGGTTGTGTTTAGCCATAAATGTCGAGGTCTGTGTGAGCCTAGAATCCCTGCCAGAGAATCAAGTCAGTCTCTCTCTCTCTCTCTCTCTCTCTCTCTCTCTCTCTCTCTATTTAGTATGGACTTAAATGTGATCTAAGGTGAGGCTCCCTCTCTTGCACCCCCTGAAATATGAATGAGGTGACTGTGTTACTGCTGCCAAAAAGAAACAAGGGCAGTGGGAGGACGAGAGGGGAGGGCATTACAGCAGGAGCGGAGAAGTAAAGAGAGCAAAAGAGAAGAGGAGACTCACATCGTAAGCCCCAGCCTTGATCTGCTGGTACAGCTTGTGCTGGTCCTCGTCCCAGAAAGGAGGGTAACCCACCAGCAGGATGTAGAGGATCACCCCTGAGACATGCAAAAACACATATGGACGGACACACACACACACACACACACACACACACACACAGAAAATGTACAATTTGTTAGAAAATGTGCTTTAGTGTACAGTTATCTAGTAATGCCATGTGTGTTTCAAGTGTGTGAATGAGTGTGTGTCTTTCTGTACAACTCACCGCAGGCCCAGATGTCCACAGGTTTGCCATATGCCTCCTTCCTCAATACCTCAGGGGATAGGTACCCCGGTGTGCCAGCAAATCCTGCAGTAAACACACACACGCACACAATTGATTGACATGCTTACGGAAACAGATTGTGTATCTGCTATCCTTGGATCATCTTACATAGAAAGCAAGATAATCTTCCGTGTGCTAACACCTATTCATCCACACAGTTGACTGGATCTTATAGACAGATTTGAGGCTTTAAGTTCAGTGGATTGTGAAAGATTGACAAATCTCCCTTAAAGGAAAGCCAGACTTATGTTTGTAGAAGAGATCCAGGTGAGACATGGAAGTGTGTCTTAACAGTTACTATTCTGAGACTGACAGGTTCACCCCGCTCACGTCTTGTTTTTTCTCTGCTAATTAATCTCCATGTATCAACAAACACCTGCAATACTCTGGACCTCTATGTTCAGAGTTTGACAAAAAAATTGAACTGAAGATGTCACTAAAGGAAGGGGAAAGGGAGCATAAATATATGTATATTGTTAGCACCAGATCAATATTGGTTCACCATTTATCAAATGCAACAAAAAAAAAAGTATAGTTGCTTAAGTCACTCTCTTTGTGAGCTGGACCTCCATTACTCTTTTATATCCATAGGTTTTATTCCTTTACCAAGTATTTGACACTGCAATCCTTACCGCAGACAGTAACTGAACGTTATTCTATCACTGTAGTTATAATGTTATCTTGCACAGCCAGCTGTATTCTCACAACATCATGAGAGAATCAAGGGATCACATAGGCTTCGAATAATGCGTTTGTGTCTGAACTACCAGCTTACCGAACCAATCAGTGTCCGGTGAGGAGCTACTGCCAGCTACAGGCGTGGTTTAGATGTGTGTGATGTCTGCGACTGTTCGTTTAAAACAACAATGGTGGACGTGAAAGACAAATTGTTCATCTAATCACCTGCAAGGTATTTTTTTGAAAGTGCCTGCCCTTTTTCCAAACGAAAAAAGTTTCCAGTTTCTCAGATGATTCTGTTTAACAAACCACCGCTGCGTCAGGTTAGTTATAATGAGCCCCTTTATAGCTTAAGATAAATACACATAAAATACAGATTGTGATAACTTCTGTATCTGCTGTACCTACCAAACCAGGCCTGCTGATCCCCCTGTACCTCAATGGCCAGGCCAAAGTCGGCCAGCTTCACTGCGGCATTCTTACATTTGCTCGCTAGAAGCAGGTTCTCTGGCTAAAGTGGGGAAGAGGAGAGGATTTAGGTTACCAAACATGTACACAGTGGGTGAAGAGCTGGACTTAGATAGCTACTGTATGCATGCACAAAGTTTGTAATGGGGTTTATTAAGAACATTCTTATCAACACTATATATTCAGCACACACGCAACCTAGTCAGTCTGCAGTGCTTTTCTGTCCTAGCCTCATGTGGTGTGCTGTGGTCTAGAGGCTCCATCTCTGTGGCCCAGATAATGCAGCCAGCCTCATTATTCTCTGTCAGAAGAGGGCTCTAATAATGGGCTGCTATCCCCACTGGCACCTGCTCTTTCTCATTTTGTCTCTCTACATCGCGCTCAACTCTCACTTAATGAATGCCTCTGTACAAGCAACTGGCAATTGAATGACAAATAAAAGCACTCTGGTGGGAAATATTAATACAAAATATATCTAACTTTTAATTCATTGGTAATAAATAAATAAATCACCAGGCTATCTAACAAGATTACCTTCACTTTACGCAACTATAGGTTAGTATAACTACTGAAACTTATACTATATCTTAACATGGCAAGACCGCATTATTGTCGATAGCCAGAGCGGTAGGCTAGGTTTGACGATACTAGCTTTTTCACTCTAACCTTTACACTGAACTCCAGTGTAACATTACATAGAAACTTATGCATTTAGGTCTTTGGCTTTGCCCATATAAGGTTTAACCCCTACCAGTAAAGTTATGTCTGCCTTTAGATCAGCTCTGCCTTCAGGATTGGCTTGTATAACTTTAACTGCCAACCTGGTTTATTATTCAATTTAGGCTACATTTTTGTCACTGCCTTTCCTTCATTGCAGCAGTGTGTCTTTGCATCTGCTGCCATCCTCCTCCACTCTCTTCCCTCAGCTAATTTGTTTAAAATGAACAGGAATGCTGTGTATTTAAAGTGCATATAATTTAAACTGTGCATGTAGCCTTTGAGCCCATAAGTAAAAGAAAAGGAAATGAGCGAGAGAGAGAGACTGTGAGTGAGCGAACCAGTAATCCTAAAGTGCCGTGCCTACCTTGTGTCATCATATTCTCCCAGCTCTACCACTTGGTTAGGCTTTACTCTGTTATAAACGAGGGAATTAGAACTTGCCAACACTGCAGCAGTAAGATAATCCGTGAAAACGGATGTGGGTGGAAATTCTGATGAAGCATGCACTTCCATAAAAAAAAGATGCATAAATGCAATACAAAACATCCAGGCCACATGTTCAGACATAACAGCAATCGCCATCACTTTTTGATACAAGCACTCCTTCCCTCTCCATCTCTTTAGCACACACATGACTTAGACACACAGCACACTGATGACTAGCAACTGGTTTGGTTGAAAGGGAGAGAGAGGGAGGGTGTATGGAGGATAGAGAAAGCTGTATTTGAGTGGGTGTTTCAAATGAAAAGATTCCCATCTTTCTCTCTTCCCTTCCATGTGTCTGTCTGTAG
This sequence comes from Sander vitreus, assembly GCF_031162955.1. Taxonomy (NCBI): domain Eukaryota; kingdom Metazoa; phylum Chordata; class Actinopteri; order Perciformes; family Percidae; genus Sander; species Sander vitreus. The sequence continues at coordinate 28,368,065 of NC_135859.1, forward strand.
AGGATCTGCAGCTGGTGTGGTATTCCTGAATTATTCCCTTAGAGAAACTGGTGGAGATGACCGACATTAAAAAGGCATTCCAATTTAAGAAGACTGCTGTGGTGTAAAAAGAGAAACTGGCCCTAACTAATTGTATTTTACGTTAAAGAAATTACTGAGTTTGTGTGTCTGGATTATGCTGTAGCCAGGTCTAGGTATTGTTTTAAATTTTTTGATACTATTGCCAACCAGACACCTGAATGAAATACCTAAAATAACGCTCTTGGAGTTTTTCTATGAAATCCTTCACCTAATATGTTGCCTAAACACTGGTAGCATGGACTAGTCTAAAGTTGCCGTGTCTTTTATATAAGAATCTATATGAACATTGTGTTTCAGACATATTTAAGTTTGATTCCCAGGCCTAATTAAAGTATCGTCTATTTCCATTACTTGTGTCAGACTAAAAATACTGCCTTTCAGATTGACATAATCTGGAAGGCAGTGCACTTTTCATTTTTTTTAAATGAAAAAACAAAACAATGTACAATTTGCTGTACAGTCTGAACAATATAGAGCTGGCACATTCAGTTGTTTGCTGTGATGTCATCTCATTCCCACATACTCCATAACCCAGTTCCTAATTTGAGGGATCTTGTCACCCAGGATGTCCTCAGTCATCACACTATGACCTATTGCATGAAATGCTCTCTGATGCTTGGGTGTGAAACCAGATAGGCGTGTTGGCTAAATAAAGAAATATCCACAACAGTTCTGATAAACACAACACGCCTTCCCTGGAATGCTGGGACTGACATTTGCATAGACAAGGTCTACTTGACAAAGTGCATCATGCAAGGCAAGTTGCAACATACAAGCATGCATAAACACAAAGAACGCGACTAGGTGCAAGACATGACAGCAAGATGACTGGAAACAGTTCAATTTCTATCTGTCTAGATGCAGATTTACAGCCAGCTCATCATATTTAAGGTGCTGCTCTAAGGGGAAATTTTCCACAAGCACAGCATTAAGCCAAATTGAATTACTAACAGACTTAAGCAAAACTTCAGTTTGGTTGTTAGTGAGTCCACAGCCAACAATCACATTAAACAAGGCTATTGCTTGCTGCACAATCTCACTAAAAAAATAATAATTTCAAGCTCAGCAAAAAGCAAAGCTTAATAAGAACTATATGACATATGTATAGACGTCTACAAAATTAATATATTAAGCAATCCAATAGTTTTAAGAAACTTGTTACAAGTTCAAATTTAGCGACTGGCGCTCAGTTTCCAACCCTAAAAGTGACTGTGCCACCAGCCAGTCAGCCAAAACAAATGTCACATCACAAGTCAATTGATGGCAGTTATACAGAAAATGAGCTGTCACAATTGAAGAACTGAAGGTCTATCTGATCCAGAAAGGCAATCAAAACCACATAATCGATAAATAATATATATATCTGACTAGTAAATGAACCAGAGGTCAGATTAAGTATCCTCCTGGGCCATCTTGGGTGGATCTATCGACAAAGAAAAGGGGCCGGCTGTGCAATGACAAGATCCTGTTCTGAAAAGGTTACAGAGCAGTGGCATTGGTCAGCCAGCATGACCAGCATTGCATGCTTGAAATCTCCACAGACTGGAGGAAGCAGTATTTACACAACAGGAAAACAAGGTGACTGCACAGAGCTGGAGGCTGTGTATGGCAGGGCAGAGCCAGAAAAAGATCGGAGGTGGTATTTGACAGAATCATGGTGATCGCTATGAAGCTGTAGGGACAGTTCTAACTCTGGGGAAAGGAGCTTTGGCCCGACTCTAAAATGGCATTCTAACTGCACAACCAACTATTGTGTAGGCCTAACTTTCATGATATAGGGTTACAAAGAGAGTAATTGTATTTATATCAAAACTCAAACCCTCTGTTAGTCCTGAGGCTTTGCAGGTGACATGATATCCACAAACATTACACACATTTTCTCATTTACTACACTTACACAGACTCAACAAATACCCCCCACACCTTACACAAATATTTAAGAACACTCTTAAGGGACCGCAAGATGATCCTCATCACTCACCTTCAGGTCCCGGTGCACCACACCCATTTGATGGCAGTGAAGCACCGCCTCCAGGATCTGCTGGATGCAATGACTGCATGCAAACACCAAGGGGGGGGGGGGCGCATGTTAGTCTGAGCAGCGCTACAATCCCGTGCACAGGCCAGGGGTTTGGGGAGGGAAGGTAGGGGGAGGTATGATGGAGGAGTTGGAGGGAATTATGGGATACAACAGGGGTTGAAAGGGCTCTTCTGTTGGCAGCCGTCACACTCGCACCTTTAATTGGCTTCGGTTGACCCACAGCTAAGCAAACACCCAGGATTATGCTAATTAAGCCAATCAGGGTTCACTTTAATAGCTTCCTACTAGTTAGCTACATAGGCTAGGTTAGCTAACCATTGTGGCCTAAATATAAGACCTACTGTAAAACACATTTAATAGATTACCAACATTTTCTATGATGTGCATCACAATACACAGATGTAAGACAAGAATGGATGGTATGCTTGCTTGCTCTTCTGTGTTGAGCTTCCCGCATAAAAGGTGGCCTAAGAATAAAACGACTGCGGGAATAAAGTGGTTCAAACACCTTACAGAGATGTCAGATGTCATGAACGACATTCATTAGTGAGGTTTTTGGGGGTTGGCTGTAGCTCTGGGTTCCACTCGGTTTGCCTGAAAGCTGTTAGCTGTGGGTGCTCTGCAACAGAAGATTCCTTTGAGTTTATCTATTCTGCAACTAACCAATGGATACTCTCTGTGATCTTCATCTTAGAAACTCTATTCTTTGTAGATGAGTTTATCCATGGACACACTCATCTAAGAAACATTTTACAGGCTGAGGCTGGATTCCAGATGCCCCACCTCCCTCCATTTTTTAGTCAGCAGGCCTTGAGTGATGAAAGACGGTGTGAGAATGTGGCTGGCCATGGGAGCACAGAAGGCGTTGATGAAGGAGGTAAGGGAAGGAGTGAGTCATTGTGCAATTAATAACATTTAAAATGTGTCTGGGACCAATGCCATGTCTACTGCCAGCCTATCTGGCCTCTGCTGACAAGAACTGTCACTCTGATGTCCATTAGCTACTGGACACTAAAAATACAAAAACACAAAAGTCAAAAACTGTGCAAGGGACGCTGAAGGAATGATTGAGGTTTGAGTCTATACAGAAATTAGATGATATATCTTGAGCGGGGGAAGAAGCTATGTATATACTGTATATGCGATGAGACAGACAACACGTACATGTGTGCATAGGTAGGGTTGGGTATCGTTTGGATTTTTACGACTTCCGATGCCGAAGCAGTACTTTTAAAACGATTCTGATTCCTAAACCGATTCTTGAAAAACTGAAAAAGTGTAATATGTTTACTAGCGATCACGTGCAGTGAATGGTTAATATGCTTTTACGTCCGTTTTGGTGAGCCCAGAGGGAAAATATGGCATTTTAAAAGTAGCCTACATTTACGGTAGCTAGCTAACGGTAGACTACAGAGAAAGTGTGATATTTTTACGTTCGTTTTCAGAGCGACAGAGGGAAAATATTTCAGTCGTCACATTAAGTGGAACCCAAATGAGGAACCCAAATTTGCGTTGTAATCCGGTCCGATTCCTACCAATTGCGTAGGAACCGGTTCCATAGTGGAACCAGGTTTCGGTACCCAACCCTATGCATAGGGCCATGTACATTGCCAGGAGGTGTGGACTGATGCAGCAAAGCACAAGCACCTATGCTGTTGGGGATGTGGCGTTGTGTGTGGGAAAAAGCGTGAATATTCATGTGTGCTTCCTGTGCACTGACAAAGTCAGAGTTCATCAAAATTCAAAGTGAAGTTAGTGTTTTTATTTTAATGGATTAAAAAATCCACCCTACAACTGTTATGAAACTTGCATGGTTGTTGTGTTTAATATTTTTGTATTTCTAAATTTTAATCTCAGATGCGTACCATATGACATGATGTCAAAAAAATCCCCAGATGAGAAAACAGCAGCTTGTCGACCTTTGTGTACTATTGAAAATGCAAGGACTAATAAAGGAGAATCCCTGTGTATGTAAATGAGGGTGTATGGACAATTTTAAACACAGAGAATAAAATACAACAATTGTTTTAGGCATTCAGGGGTTATGGTGTATAATGGATTATTTCTTGTGTGCAGTCTTGAAGTTTGCATTATTTACGTAGTCTTCTTGATTACGCTTGCATCTAATATAAAACCCCTTCCATCCTGGTGCCTGGACTTGTGTGAGAAGGCTATGTCAAACTGTCAAACAGTTATCTTGTGTTTTATCTCAATATTTCTTGATCAAACAAAGACTACTCAGTCTCAACTATTAGGCTTACAATTATATCAGAAACTGAGTTGTAAATAGGGGGCTGCCTAATTTAACAAACATACAGGACCACGAAGCCTGACTTACAGAATAAAGGAGGAGTCTGGCCAGTCTGCACAATATTATAACATGAGAGAAACAAGAGTAAGGGAAAGAAAGAAAGTGAGACACAGAAACAGAGAGAGCGGGAGAGAGAGAAAGATGGACTGGCATGGCTGTAAAGTTCAGGGCTATAAATTAGAATCCTGTGTCTTGTTACTAAAGGTCTCCCAATGAATAAATACTAGGCAGGTCACATCTACAGCCCAAATGCTAAGAGCTATGTGTGTGTGCACTGAGAGATCACTAAAAGCCAACATAAGCATGTGGTCACATGCATCTGTAAATGTGTGGTCGAGGCTAAAGGGACTTCCATCTATGAAATGTACAGTATGTGTGTTCTCTTACACCCTCATTCACACATAATATGTGCCTGTGTAGGTATGCATGCAGTTCAGTGTGTGTGTGTGTGTGTGTGTGTGTGTGTGTGTGTGTGTGTGTGTGTGTGTGTGTGTGTGTGTGTGTGTGTTTGTGTCCATGTGCATCCTCCCCCCACTTTGTCAGCTGTTGAGCTCTGTAACTCGCAGGATGAGAATCTTCTGCATATGTGTGTGTGTTTATGTCTGATGGAAGGAGTTCATCCCAAACGTTCCTGTGTTAGTTAGCAGTTAGGTGTGGTAATGCCGGGGAAATCACACTCAATATTTGCTGGATTTGATCCATTCTGTAGTGGTCCTGTCCACCCGTTGTTTTAACTACACTGTCTATAAAAAGCCAGCTTTATGCACACGGTTTGTGAAGCAGTGTTTCTGTGTACGTATGTAATCTGCTATAAGACATGTTTGTTTATGGTTCTGTTGCAAGTTACCCCACTTCACAGTATTCTTTAGAGGAACTGAATAATTAGGTCTACAGATCACAACCACAAATGGGACTTAAAACAATGCTCATTTTAAACTGGTTCTGGATAAAAGTGATGTTGCGGTTAACATTTGTGTATTACTGGGAATTGTCATTACTAGTTCTTCCTGTCTGTTGTTGCACTTGAAATTTGCTTTAAATGAAAAGTACATTGTCAATAAAAGAAGCTGCTACAAATGCATAGCTTGAAGTAAAGAAACATCAGCCTTTTTTTAGGATTATCTCCTCAAGAATAGCCATCAAATTATCTAAATGTTTGTATCCATAATAACAGCAATTTCTATTTCTACTACTAGCCTACTCTAACGCCATCACTATAAATCCTGCTGCTAATTATAATTATGATAACATTATAATAAATCAGACAATATACAATTTTATATTGTGATTTTGGTGATTAAGTAAGCAATAAAACTGTACTTAACACTGACACATTAAAAGTTTGGCACAAAGGCGATAAGCCTTCAGTGTGCTACCGTAAGATTATCTGTTGTAGTAGTTGCAGATATTGTGTGAGCACTAATTACCTTTCATATAATATACTATTCAAAACCTGGTGGCTCAAAGTAAAGAATTAAATGAGGACTGTAGAGATAATCTGGTGGTTTAGATACGATCTCTAGTTGGTGATCATCATGTGGCAAGTAGTTTTTCAGAAAAGAGCATTCATTTATGCTTTCTTTTTCCATAACAGTCAATACTCACTGATTACATCAGTGTGGCAAAACACTACACCGAATTTTATGAACTCACATTTATGTCAGGGTAAGAATGTGTGTAAACTGAGTGTGCGTAAGAGGGTTCCACTTCTAATACTTCATATCTCTGGCTTAAAGATATTTAGAGGAAAGGGGGCAGCACTGTTTCAGCATAAACCTAAAAGTAACAATAGTGAATTTGTGGAGAGAAGACAGCATCCCGTGAAACTGTCCTGAGGGTTTACTATGGCAATGAGGCATAATTCAGGGCCGAAGAAAAAAGCATCTCCATACATAACCCACCAGCTCAGGGGATGCTTACAGTATAAGAATATCATTAAACATAACAAATAATTTGGGTTTTTTTTTCAATGCAGCGCAGTTCTTTTGTAGCATTTTACTTTCTCCAAACACTATTAACATGCATGTGATGTTAAATGTGGCTGCCTTGAAAATACAGGGATCAATACAATAAAATAAATAACTCAAAGCCAGAGAGAAGGGAAAAAGGGGAAGAAAAAAAATCAATAAGAATCACAATAAATATAACTGTGGCTTCTTTTAACTACCCTAGTGGGAGAAATTGATGATTGTATGGGCATGTGTAAACACTGGATATTTATTACACCTGTAGAAGGGTGTGTGTGTGTGTGTGTGTGTGTGTGTGTGTGTGTGTGTGTGTGTGTGTGTGTGTGTGTGTGTGTGTGTGTGTGTGTGTGTGTGTTTGTCAGTCAGTGCAGCAGGAGTTTTTATAACATAGTTGTTTGTAAAATGACTGTAAAGAGAACGGGTAGGAGGGCAGATGGCGCGGGGAGAGTGGGTGAGGCAGGCCAGGGTCCTCCAATTTAAAAAATGAAATACCATATAATAAAAACGAAAAACAAAACGGAAACATACGAGCATACCAAGAGACAAGTCGGACAGGCGGACATCAGACCAACAACTGAAGACACAAACACATGACACGACACGACGAGACGGAGGAGCAAGGAAGGAAGGAGGAAAGGGACGGAGGAAGGAAAGGAAGCAGGGATGCAGATGCTCCTCTAAATATACTAACCTTCAGGTCTCTGTGCACTATGTCATGTTGGTGAATGTGATGGACACTGTCTAGAATCTGATGGATACAGTGACTGTGAAGACAAAACAGAGAGAGGAGGGACCGTGGGGGGGGGGGGGTGGGGGTGAGGTGAAAGGAGGGATGAAGATGGATGGACCATGGGGATGCACAGAGAGGGTTGAAGGTGGAGGAAGGGAAGGGAGAGGGGTGAAGGACAAAGAAAGAAGATGCCAGGTGAACAGAGTGACGAGCAGGGCCAATGCATGATGAATGAGAAAAAATGAAAGATGAGACAATGGCAGGTTAGATTAGAGGAGGCCATGTGACATAGATGTCAGAAGAAATGAGGAGAGGAAGAGGAGAATGCGAGGGCAATTGATGCAGATAAAGATGTTGGAAGGAGAGGAATAGGTGGGTGAATGTGGGTGGAGGAGACAAAAACGTTTCGTTTTGCTTTTTTAAACATGATGAGAGACAAGAGCAGCAACAACCTGCCAGACAAAAATCACACCAACATAGACATAGGCAAGGAAAGGAGTAAACCAAAAGGAAAAAGGTGACAGATTGTGAAAGAGAAGATAGGACGCTTATGTATGGGATGAAACTGAATCATAGAAAACTGGTGGGCTGATGACAGGTTATTTTTCCATCACTAAAAGGAAAACACATCATTGTGTGAGAGATACATGCACCTACTGTACCTCACTCTATTGTGAGTGTGTGTACATTTAAATGTGTGTGTATGTAGGCAATGAGAGAGTGTAATGTGCACAATATGTGACTAATAGCAGGCGCAAAGAGACAGGCAGCCTGCAGGAACCCCACCCACACAGTGTCTAGTTAGTGGGTGGACTGAGAGAGAGAATGAGAGAGATAATATGTGCATGCTTGCTCATAAACACACACACACACACACACACACACACACACACACACACACACACACACACACACACACACACAGACACCCACTTCTATAGACACAATCCTAAAAAAAACACATGTACACGCACAGCTTATGATGCGACACTCCTCGATGTAATCCTTAGTACAAACCATTAAAAACAACTTCATCTTGTTTCTGCTGACCTCCACTGGTTTATCTTCTCATCTTGCTGCATGGTTTAGTGTACTTCAGAGAATGCTAGTATGCTGTGAAATTACGTTATGTGTGGTGACAACAGGGCACACTTCTGACCATACCCAGCATCACTTATGGGTACAACATACTTTTAACCAGAGAGGGCAGTGAAACAATGCTTTTTACTCTGGTATTCAGGTACTCTTTCATCCTAGATCCAAGTTCTTGTCCTGTGCTACCTTTAATGAAAACCTATGCCCAATTTTAAACCCATAGGATCTGTCAAACTATTGTCATTTACTCTTCACATAAATCACCAGACGGTAAACCGAATGCATATTGGCTGCTGTTGGGCAACAAATGACAGTAAAGCTTCAGTCAATACATTATCGCCGACAAATAAATGTGAGAATGAAAATATAAGTATGTACAAACAACAAGATAATCTTATCAAATACTGAAATTCACCATGGAAACTAAAGCATGAGCGTTTTGCCTGTCCGTTCTGTGATGAGCTTTAACCGATTGGACAAATACATGGGCTATTTGCGATTTTGTCGGTGCACAAAAATGGCGGTTTGTTTACTAGAAACTAGTGTCAGAGATATGACGGTGTTAGTCTCAAAGAAAACTTAAACTGTGCCAACATGGCAACATTTTGTATTTAAAGCTAACCAAAGAGGTGAGCCGAAAAGACAAGCCTAAAAAAAAGAAAAAAGTGTGACTTGCTTCACTCTCTGCTTCTTCTTCTAGTCAGTCCCTCCAGGATTTTGCGATGTCGCGATCGCGCCAATTCACGCGAATTCAACCAATCACAGCGAATTTGGTGCGACTCGCAATTTGGACCAATCACCGCAACTTTTCCGCACATTTGACCAATAACCTGAAGTTTCCCGCGACTTCAACCAATCGCAGCAGTCCCACGTGCACTCTGAGAGCCAATGACCAATCGGGAGTGAGAACGGGTTGATCATTTCCTTGTTTTTGATATGAAGACGAGACGTGTGTGTGACTCATTTACCAACAAAACGTACAGCGAAAGACCGTGCAAAACATTTCAGACCGTCCGATACATTTTAACAATCTTCTTTTTTTTTTTTTTAATCAATGTAGACTTTAACGATTTAAAAGTCGCTGAAGTTGCTGCCGTTTCCATCCTGGCTGTCGGCTCTCTGCAGCGGGCGGGGCTACTGCTCCGTACCCCCCACGACTGACGCTTGCACACACACACACACACACAGAGACACACATCCAAACAACACACACACGGTGGATGCAGGAGAAAAAGGAGATGAGACGACACAATGACCTAAATTGAGGACAGCTACGCTCGTTATTGTAAGTGCAATGATAAGTTAAAGTCCAATAAGTACTTTATCAAACTGTATGAATGTGTGTCCCAGCCCAGCTTAGGAAATTAACTAACAATGAAAAGATCAACAAGCCACTGACACATATGTTCAAATTTGATTAATTCAATAAATTATTATTTCTTTTGTCTTAAATCCACCAGCCATTTTCATATTATACCAACATTTATAGCATCCTGAGCCTTTTTGGTAACGTTAGTAGGAAAACTCAACCCAGAGTAATTTTATTCTCCCCAAAACAAGTTTCCTTTTTATTTTGAAAGAACTATACAAAAAAAAATCACAACTTTTTTGCAACTTTCACTGTCTCCCGCAACTTCATTGCAACAAACATACAAAAAATATCGCAACTTTTATCGCAATTTTTTACAAAAGCTCCCCCGACTCATTTCCTGGTTCTCCTTCTCCATAAATAACATGAAATCAAGGAGAGGGTTAACTTTTCCTGCTAAATATTTTCCACCGTGGTCAGAAAGCACAGGGGAGACACTTTGTTTCTCTCACTATAACTCTAGAGTCACAACTTGCTCCGAAGACAATTGCCGTCAGTCTCTCACTTTCTCCCTCGCTCTATCACCCACTCCCCACACACACACACACACACACACACGCCAGCTCGAGGCACACACCAACGCACAAGTAAACAAAGAGTTTCGCGAGTGACCCTCCGGAAACCACCCCCCCTTCCCCCCAGCGTTCTGGCGGTGAAATGCACCGCGATGCGAAGAAACACGCTCAACCCCAACGCAGAACTCCGAAAGGGTCACGACGGCGTAGGAGCGACGGCGTAGCTACGGTGTGGAGTTTACGCAAAACCACAAAACCTTAAGGCCTTAAGTGTTATTATGTTCCACTTGGGAGTGCCTGCTGAGTCAAGTGCGATGCCCTATCAGAAGAATTCGGTATACCGGTCCAGTCAGGTGTTTGGCTTAATATCAGACAGGTTTCAAAATGTTTACACCGGCTCAACTCTAATGACCTCAATCCAATCAAACACTACTAAAGAGACGCTCTAATAGATTCTGACAGGGGGCGACAAGGTGTGATGCAGCACAGTTTGGGGTCTGTGAGTGTGAGACTAATTATCATAGCTAATTAAAGTCCCAATTATTGCTGGTCTCCAAGGGAGTGAGGGTGGGAGGGGGGGACTGGCCTGGATGACTGACATCCAAAGAGGTGAAGGGAGGGGAAAGGAAAGGGAGTGTGTTTGTCTGTGTGCATGCGCACATGAGCCAGGTATGAGTACTGCAAGGGTTACAAGGTGGGTGGGAAAGCCAGCGATCACGAGGGGGTTTAGTGGGCATTTATTAGTACTGTAGCATACTGTACTGTAGGTACATGGCAGCCTACACACACACACACACACACACACACACACACAGTTGGGTAAAATAATGTAACTCTGTTCTCTGAAAAACTAAGATTTTAAACACAGACAGAAACATTTCTACATTTACCAAAACTGACAACAAAAGCAGTTAATAGTCCAGCAAACATACACGCCTTTGTTGGCTGGACCAAAAGCCAAAACAGAAGCTCTTTGGCATCAGTCATGAGGAGAAACTTGCTGGCAGTTGTTGGGGGACTACTAAATATGCAGTTTTGACACAACAACTGTCCTCCTTAGCGCACATTAGATGAACAGGCAAAAATCCCAGATACTGTAGTTACTAAATTGTAAAAGCATGAAAGTGATTAACCCAGACACAGCTGAGAGTTTGAAAATGTATTGCACTGCACCTCTCCACATTACATTGACACATTGAGGCCTCTCCTCTGCATTTCGATACAGACGCCAAGTATCGATGTATTATTATATATGTGTTGGTCAGTTTGTCTGCTTGATAATCCCATTTTGCAGCAATAACATTGAAGCGAGATGAACAGAGAAATTTATCTTTTTAGATAAAACAGATGTTGACAAAGTTTCCTTTGCTCGATGGTGTTTTTTGCCCCCAACTGCTCCTTCCAAGCAGTGCTGTGACCGCTGCCTCCAAGGCACCTAACCCTAACCTTAACCCTAACCATAAACAGTGCCTAATCCTAGTGCCTAGGAGCCGATGGGGGCTAAAAAACACCAATAAACGTTTCCTTTTGGGTACATAATTTGAAAATCACTGTTCTCAAGCTACAAGTCAAACGGTTTAGAGTTGAGACGAGAGCTAAAGACAACCATTTACGGTGCCATACTGGCATGCATTTCAAAAACATCAGACTATTCCATTTTACTTTTAATTTTGCTGAATGGACTAACAACCACACCACAACGGTCACTTTCAAGTATCTCTCTCACTCTTCTCTCAGTCTATTGTCTGTCCACCCTCCCACTACTCAATTTCATTTTCCACCATTGGTTAAAGTGAACTGTGTCTGTCAATGAGTCAGCACAAGTGGTGGGAGTGAGATGTAAAACAGCATGGGTGGTGGCGGTGGAGGGTGAATAAAAAAGTAAGGAAGAGGGCTGAATGAAAATTAAGAAAAGAAAAGAAAAGAAAAGAAAAGAAAGAGACTTCACAGACACACGCACGAAAGGTGGGCAGGGCAGTTTGTGTTGTTCTGCTTACATACTTGTTTGTATCTCTCCTACTGTTTGAGTTAGCACAGGGGATAGGTATAACAGTATAGGGAGGTACACTGGACCAATCGCACCAGTCAAGCTAACTGGATCATTTAAAAGACACATACAGTATTTAATGTTTGACCAATAAGAGTTTGTTGATATCATTACAAATACCAGTGACCTTCTATGTCAATGTAGTTGGTCAAAGCAGTTTTTATTATGAGCAGCAAGGTATTTGTCTAATTGTGTAATGGTCTAATTACTGTTTTAGAGACTATTTAGTTATATGATACACATTAGGGGAAAACAAAATTTAAAGAACTCCTCTATCCTGTGCTTCTTGCTGTGGCATGTTTTGCACTTTGCAGAAATCACTTGTCCATTCATTACAAACAAAAACTCTGTTGGTAGCTCAAGTTTAACTACAAGATATCAGATGTAAGATGAGGATCACAAAATGCTGTGCTGCACAGCACACACTCACACTCACACTCCCATATTGGTCAAACCTTGGATTGGACATAAATGTCAGTCCTGTGTCAGGGTGACAGGTGAAGTACTGTGGCATTAATTGAAGGGAAATGCAAAAAAGAGAGAAGGAATAGTGAAACATAAGGGGGAAAAGAAGGAAAGAGCAAAGAAAAAGTGATATGGCAAAGAAAATAGGAGGTAAGTTAGAAATGAAGTGAACAGAAAGAGAGAAAGGGAAACAGCTAGCAGGAGAGAAGAGAAAAGGCAATAGAAACAAAAGAGGACAGTAGTAACAAACAGAAGTCAAGAGAAAGAAAAGCAAACGATAAGAAAACACGCAGAGAAGGGATGTGAGGAGCAGAAAACAGGAAAAGGAGTAAAGAGGAGACGAGAAGAAGAGGAGCGAAGAGCAGAAAAGAGAGTAAAGCAGAGTCACAAAAGAAAAGTACATAAAAAATACATGAAACTAAAAAACAACAGACAAGAGAAGACAACAGAAGACAGAGACCATTTTAGGACAAGGAGACACACATACGAATGAAGGCTGCATTCCTACCTGGCGTCGGCCTCGCTGTAATACTCTCTGGCTACGATGTCCTCAAACAGTTCACCTCCGGTCACCCTGCGCACACACACACACACACACACACATTAATATTGGGATGCTTGGATTGGTAAGATGGGGGGGGGGTGCTATGAAGGCTATAAAGCAAGGATTCCTGCAGTACCCCCCTTCCCCCAATCCTCCCCCCTTCCAACACTGTAACCATGGAAACTAGAGGCAATTGCCAAGAGATGGATGTGGAGGGCGTGGGTGGAGGGGATATAGGAGTGAGAGTTATGTAATTGTATATGTGGGCAAGGGTGGGGAATCAGAGTGGAGGAGGATGAAGAAAAGGGGCAGAGGATGAGCTTGTAACAAGCTGAGAGGAGAGGAGAGGATGACTTACAAGTCAAACAGGAGGTAGTGGAAGCCCTCCTCTGATATACTGTCATGAAGACGAACTGGAAGAGAAAGATAAACAGATTGACAGATACATGTGTGTTTCTCTGTGCATTAATCATTCATTTCTTGTGTGAGGATAGTTGGAACCTATAAACTTTTGTTTTTTGTAAATGCACCCTGCATTGGCTAGACCATTTCTGAATAACACAGAGTAACACGGCTGCATTTTAACTGGGAAATCAAAATAAAAAGAGGGGGAGAGATTGTGTGAAACCACAGGGAGTCATAATAATTGAGTCTTACATCATATATTTACAGTATGATAAACAGGCCAACTAAATCAACGGAAATAGATATTTGGTTACACTTGTGTATTACAGTACTGTATGGATGGGTTTTCTTTTGTTGTAATAAGTGGATTTATAATTTTAGGTAACTAGTAGTAGAAATGTGATGCATTGGTAATAAAAAGTAATAAACAGATCATGCAAGTCAAAACAATAATAAATAGGTCTTCACTTTGAAGTAAGTGGTAATAGATGGGATTCATTTTGATTCATTTAATCAGACAGATGTTGGTGGTAAGAGGAGAAAAAATAGAAAGACGTGTGGTCACCAATGTTGTGATGTTTCAATAGGCGACAAATTCGAGCCTCTCTTTCCAGCTTCTGGTGATCTGAAGGAACACGGAGATAGAAAGACAAGAGAACAAGAGAGAGAGATAATGAGGAGTTATTCTTAAAAATGTGACTGCAAATACATTACGATACATTACATATCTCATTATGACCTGATATTGTAGCAGTCCACTTGGGACAATCAGGTTAAATGTGAAAATGTCAAAACATTGTGGTAAGATATGTAATTTCAAAGTTTGATAAAAACACACTCAGTTTTGTCCTAGATATGACGCACATACATTGACAAACGAACTACAGTGGGTAGATTCCCTCAATGGGCGTAAATCTTATAAAGCTGAAATGCAATAATGAGATGTGTTGATTCTCCAGGTTTTGACAAGATCATTGGAGTAGTGAAGTATGTTCCCAGATGGACAGAGAGATTAACAATAATTAAATCAGGACAGTCCATTCAATCCATCTAATGAAATGAGGATTGGACGTTAATGTATGGACACAAATCAACAAATGGGTGTACAGTTCAAATGTTTGTCAGTTTGAGTGCTTCTCCTTTCTATAGTCATGCCATTTCAATATACAATCAAAGCACAACAACTAATAACATTAGATGCTGACTTTTGTGGGGATGATAAAATATTGTAAAATCCACTCAATTCATACAGCTCAATGAAAGATTAGATTCATCATAGAAATTTCAACCTCTCCACTTGACAAAGTCCAAAGTGGTCATTGGATTTCCCTAAAAGGTGCCATGTGGAGTTTTCTTGTAAACAAAGAAAAAGTATGCTTAAAAAAACTAAAACTTCTTCTTCTTCTCTGTCTTTGTTGGTGCATGACCACCACCTCTGGGTCAGAAACCATGGGCAAGGTGGGTGCATGTGCATCTTTGTGACAAACAAAGCGTTAGTTTGACACGCTTATTAAGAAAACTGCTCCACAGTGCTACCAGAGGTCAGATCCACAGAAAACATAAAAATATATAATCGTATTTTTGTTTCCAAAACCAACCAATGATTAGGAATGCAACATCATAATAATAATAATAATAATAATAATAATAATATTCCCTGTGAGTCAGAATACAGGTCTACTAACTTGATGTCTGATAAGCTTACATACACACACACAGAAGGGGGTAGGGGTGGGAATCACCAGAAGCCCCACGATACGGTATTATCATCACTTATTTCACGATAGTATTGTGATTTTAAACATATTGCGATATTCTGCAATATAATGCAATTCATTACCTTTTTTCAAACTTCAAATTATGTCCCCAAAGGAAAACTTTGTCAACATCTGTTTTTTCCTCTCACTTTAATTTTATTGTCCAGTCCATCTAGTGGATATATTATTAATATTATTATATTAACAAAAAGTTAAATTGTCATGTGCCTGAGGAAGACCCAGTAGGGTCGAAACGTTGCAGCACAATAAACGTATGGGAGAATTAGCAGAGTGCGGGCATCTCATTCTTTTCAGTTGTATCCAGCCCCTTTTTGCCCTGCACCTCACCAGTGGGGATGTACACACTACCACTACTGCTCCATGTGCAATTTATATAATAAAAGTTTGATACTTGGCATCCGTGAATCGATACTTGCCACCTATAATATCCCGATACTATGCTTTATCGATTTTTCCCCCCACCTCTAGAAGGGGGTAGACCACCCTGTATGTGCAGGCATGCAGAGCACAGCAGAGTGTATAAACATGGAAATGCATGTGTTCACCCACACCACACCATGTACAAATTGCATGGGCTTAAAAACATAAAAATACACATACTGTACACAGAGTACATGCAGGCACACAAATAGACAGGCAAAGTGCACATATTCGCACTGGCATTGAGGAGTGACAGTGAAGTGTAAGCCCAGTGATTATAGTCTTAGAAGATGAGAGGAGCGAGGCGGAGAAAGAAGTGGAGGAGTGTTGAAGGAGGGACAGAAGAGGGGGGAGGAAGGAGAACAAAATGCAAGGGTGATTAATATGCATAAAGCCCGGTTGCTGTCTTTCTGTTTGAAGAATAAGACATTGCTGACTGCTACTGTTGTTTCACCAATCACCACAGCCTGGCGCTACTTGTTTAGTTTTTTCTCTTTCTTTTACTCTATTGATTTTGGTTTTGAAAGAGGCTATGGACAAACTGAATGTTTATTTTATCCATGTGTTACAAAATGCATTTCATACACTGTCAATGGGATACAATAAAAAAAAAACAGATGTATCTCTTTGCATTTTATCAGTAACTATGTTCATATATTTGTTAATCATTGGAGAAGAGGTGTCATGAATTGGCACTCCAAATACGGCTACTGTCCACGAAGGATCACATGTTTACAGTTTCCTCACTAAACACTAAGCATATGCTTTCCCTCCAGCCGAACTCACCCTGACTGGCTTAATCTCGCGTTTTCAAAATTACCAACTGTCACACACGCTTGTGTTGAACACTCCCAGATATGTTATCCATCACACACTACAATGTCAAATGGTGGAAAACATGTCATAAGCACAAGCATCACATTTCATTCTGTCAGTGGCATCTGCTGACATTACTCTGAAAGTACAGAATTGGATCAGAGTAAGCGTGATGGTTCATCTTAGCTTAGTCTACCAGATGGCCAGACTGGGCCTTTGTTTTCTACGTGTCTGTAGGACTGCATGAAGGCTGCAGTGGAAATGATATAGCTAGATGTAATGGTAAAAAGTACTAATTGTTTTGTTTTTTTATTAAATATCACTTGACCACTGTACTTTCTTATCAACATTTTGATGTTAAATCATAAAATCATAACCTGACGCGCCAGATGGTTTGTTACACAGAACCATCTGAAAATTGGAAACTTTTTGGAAAGGGCAGGGACTTTTAGAAAATACCTTTCAGGTGATTGGATGAACCATCTGTGCAGCCATGGCTGTCACACACACCTCAACAACGCCTGTAGCTGCCAGTAGCTCCTCACCGGACACTGATTGGTGTGGTAAGATGGTAGTTCAGACACAAACGCATCAGGTTGAAGCCTGACAAGATGGATTTCCGCGTGATAATGTGATATCGTGAGAATCCAGCTGCTGTGCAAGGTAAATACTCTTTCAATAAAGCTGACACAGCGATACTCTGTAATTATTAATGAATGATTAACTGTAAAAAATGGTTATATATACAATTAATTGTGCTTTCTAACCTCCCTTCAGCTTAAGATTCTTTGAGACTGGAAAACCATATGGATCATTGAGAACTTGACTTGATTTACAGCTGGAGATCGACCTAAGATGAGACATACCAACCTCCTGTGTAACAAAGAAGGTCGCTAGTCAGGTCCTTTATTCCGGCTTTATCAGGCTGGCTGGATCAATGGGAGAGAAACCTACAGCCAACACAGGGAATAACTACACATTCTGTACTGTGTGAGATAACCTTGTGGTGAGGGAAAGTGTGGGGATTTAGTCAGTGATACCATGGATGAATCGTCAAAATGGTCTGGGGTATCACAGTGTAGTTCTGAATACAGATACTCAGCTAATTAGCCGGTCAGTCTTTGCTTTGGATTGTGTACACACTAAGAATATAAAAAGGGGTTAGTGGTTGAATGGATGGATGACTGCAAAGAGTGGCTGGCTGGCTTGGCTTGTTTTGTTGTGTTTCTAAACCAGCAGTGGTGATGGGTGCAGGTGAGGCATCTACAGTGAACACACTAAGTCTTAAAATGTGTCTGGTGGTAATATTTAAATTAGGAAAATTTTATAGTTTTATACTGCATCTGGATATAGCAGTCAACAATTTTACATTAGCCAGATTTTTTTAAAGAGATTATTTAAAAAGGAAACCTGTTCAAAATGCCCCATCTCTTAAGGTAAAAAAAAAAAAAGTTAGTCAGATACCAATCCAATGCTTCTGATAAAGCAGGGCAAATAACAAATGAGAGGAGAGAGCAGGGAAATGAAGGAGGATGAGGAATGGACCAAAGTGGAAGGAGAGAGGAAGTGAAGATAAGAGGACAAGCAGGAGGAGATAGGTTGCAGAGAAGAACATAAGCACTGAGTATTTACAGAGTGATATAACCCAAGGACAGCATTCAGTCTGTAAGAATCTAAAAAATGTGTTTCATCACCAGTAAGGACTTAATTCTTAAGAGGGGAGGAGATGTCAAAAGACAGACACAAAGACAGCCAGATATAACCATTGTTCAGAACATTTGACTCGCAACATATGCCCCCTGCCAATTGGGAAACGTTGAGAATGAACTACATTGTGGTCAGGGAGGTCAGGAGGCAGCCTTCTATCTTGTGCACATTTTACAGTAATGGCAGGACAGAGGAACATAGTGCCATAATGCAGCCTCTTAATTTAAGATAATGGGAGGAAATTATATGTTATCTGTCAAAACAAATGTGATAGGATTCAGTCGACAAATGAGCAATAGAATAAGCAACCAAAAATGCTAAATTCTCTGAGCCTGTTTAAGGTGTCGTTGTGTGTCATCAGCCAAATGAAATGAAAGCTC